>NC_086449.1:780092919-780404111 GCF_028390025.1 Pseudophryne corroboree | reverse complement strand
GGACAAGGGTATATCTTCTGTGGTGGTTGCAAAAGGCTCATCTATTGGAGGGCCGCAGATTCGGCATACAGGATTTGATCCTGGTGACCACGGACGCCAGCCTGAGAGGTTGGGGAGCAGTCACACAAGGAAGAAACTTCCAGGGGGTATGGACGAACCTGGAAAAGTCTCTTCACATAAACATTCTGGTACTAAGAGCAATCTAAAATGCTCTAAGCCAGGCGGAACCACTCCTGCAAGGAAAACCGGTGTTGATTCAGTCGGACAACATCACGGCGGTCGCCCATGTAAACAGACAGGGCGGCACAAGAAGCAGGAGTGCAATGGCAGAAGCTGCCAACATTCTTCGCTGGGCGGAGAATCACGTAATAGCACTGTCAGCAGTGTTCTTCCCGGGCGTGGACAACTGGGAAGCAGACTTCCTCAGCAGACACGATATTCACCCGGGAGAGGGGGGTCTTCATCCAGAAGTCTTCCACATGCTAATAAACTGTTGGGAAAGACCAATGGTAGACATGATGGCGTCTCGCCTCAAGGACAAGTATTGCGCCAGGTCAAGAGATCCACAGGCAATAGCTGTGGACGCACTGGTAACACCTTGGGTGTACAAATCAGTATATGTGTTTCCTCCTCTGCCTCTCATACCAAAGGTATTGAAGATTATACGGTGAGGAGGAGTAAGAACAATACTAGTGGCTCCGGATTAGCCAAGAAGGACTTGGTACCCGGAACTTCAAGAGTTGGTCACGGACGACCCGTGCCCTCTACTTCTGAGAAGGGACCTGCTACAACAGGGTCCCTGTCTCTTTCAAGACTTACCGCGGCTGCGTTTGACGGCATGGCGGTTGAACGCCAGATCCTAAAAGGGAAAGGCATTCCAGAAGAAGTCATTCCTACCTTGATTAAGGCAAGGAAGGAAGTCACCGCGAAACATTATCACCGCATTTGGCGAAAATATGTCGCGTGGTGCGAGGATCGGAGTGTTCCGACGGAGGAATTTCAACTGGGTCGTTTCCTACATTTCCTACAATCAGGATTGTCTATGGGTCTCAAATTGAGATCTATTAAGGTTCAAATTTCGGCCCTGTCAATATTCTTCCAAAAAGAATTGGCCTCAGTTCCTGAGGTACATACTTTTGTTAAAGGAGTACTGCATATACAGCCTCCTGTGGTGCCTCCGGTGGCACCGTGGGATCTAAATGTCGTTTTAGATTTCCTCAAATCCCATTGGTTTGAACCATTGAAAAAGGTGGATTTTAAATATCTCACATGGAAAGTGACTATGTTACTGGCCCTGGCTTCCGCCAGGAGAGTATCTGAATTGGCGGCTTTATCTTATAAAAGCCCTTATCTAATCTTCCATTCGGATAGGGCAGAACTGAGGACTCGTCCGCATTTTCTCCCTAAGGTGGTATCAGCGTTTCACCTGAACCAACCTATTGTGGTGCCTGCGGCCACTGGCGACTTGGAGGACTCCAAGTTGTTGGACGTTGTCAGAGCCTTAAAAATATACATTTCAAGCACGGCTGAAGTCAGAAAATCTGACTCGCTGTTGATACTATATGCACCCAACAAGTTGGGTGCCCCTGCTTCTAAGCAGACGATTGCTCGTTGGATTTGTAACACAATTCAACTTGCTCATTCTGTGGCAGGCCTGCCACAGCCTAAATCTGTTAAGGCCCATTCCACAAGGAAGGTGGGCTCATCTTGGGCGGCTGCCCGAGGGGTCTCGGCATTACAATTCTGCCGAGCAGCTACGTGGTCGGGGGGAAAACACGTTTGTAAAATTCTACAAATTTGATACCCTGGCAAAAGAGGACTTGGAATTCTCTCATTCGGTGCTGCAGAGTCATCCGCACTCTCCCGCCCGTTTGGGAGCTTTGGTATAATCCCCATGGTCCTTTCAGGAACCCCAGCATCCACTTAGGACGATAGAGAAAATAAGAATTTACTTACCGATAATTCTATTTCTCGGAGTCCGTAGTGGATGCTGGGCGCCCATCCCAAGTGCGGATTATCTGCAATACTGTACATAGTTATTGTTAACAAATTCGGGTTATATTGTTAAGGAGCCATCTTTAAGAGGCTCTTTCTGTTATCATACTGTTAACTGGGTTTAGATCACAAGTTGTACGGTGTGATTGGTGTGGCTGGTATGAGTCTTACCCGGGATTCAAATTGCCTCCCTTATTGTGTACGCTCGTCCGGGCACAGTACCTAACTGGAGTCTGGAGGAGGGTCATAGGGGGAGGAGCCAGTGCACACCACCTGATCTGGTAAAAGCTTTACTTTTTTGTGCCCTGTCTCCTGCGGAGCCGCTATTCCCCATGGTCCTTTCAGGAACCCCAGCATCCACTACGGACTCCGAGAAATAGAATTATCGGTAAGTAAATTCTTATTTTTTAAAGCGTGGGGTCCCTGGGACCCACTTTTTTTTTTTTTTTTTCAGCCAGCGCGATCACTGATCACTAATAATTATAGCTATGGTTGTTTTTTTAGTCCAAAACACTCAAACATTGTACGTTTGAACAGTCGAATGGTGTCTTACGTTCATGACCACAGTCTTGCTCCCTCCAGTCTCTTAAGGGTCCCATACACTACCGCAACATGTCCGTCTGACATGTCGCAGGCGATCACCCCCGGCAGCCTCCCAGGGGGCAGGATCGCCCAAGATACACCGTATGCTGTCCTTTTGCATACAATGGATCTTGGCCGATCCCAGCCATGCCTGCGGGGTCGGACCAGATTGAATGTGCAGCACATTCAATCTGGAGGATCCGATGCTCATGGAAACGCGGATCGGATCAGAAATGCCTCCAAAATGCCCGATTTCATCCGATATATTGGGCAGAATGGCCGAAATCGGATGAAATCAGGCATTATCGTCCTAGTGTATGTGGCCCTTGAGGTCTGTTTCCTAATTTTGTGGCTCTTTTTAATATTTTCCATGTATGGATCTGCGTCTGCTGTTACTGATACTTTCATCCCCCCCACACCTTCCTGTGAAATGCTTGTACATTTGTTGAGGGGGAATAGTGAAACATACAACACTGCTGCTTCAGCAATAAAAGAAGGCAACAAGAAAATGTTCTTCAGACCCTGAGAGAGGAAATAAGCACATAAAAACCAAAGTTGAATTCCCCAAAAATAATTTCTGGGAAGCCCACAGGAAATCAAAACACTTGTAAAAATACTGTGTGCGCTGTACATAGGATGTTTATTATGCAGTCTTAACGTTTTCAGAAAGTATATTTAGGTTAAGAAATAATTAGGTATCTTGTGTATTTATCCTATCTTGCCTTTCTAGCGCTGTAAGTGCCTGTAAATGAAACCATCCCTTTGCATTTTGAATACACTTCAGACTTGAACACACTGTAGTCAGGCTGTGCCTTTGCTGTGTTGCTGGTTCATAGGCTAGATACCGCGGCTCAGGCATAACATAGGGGGTAATTCAGACCTGATCGCAGCAGCAAATTTGTTGGCTAATGGGCAAAACCATGTGCACTGCAGGGGGGTGCAGATGTAACATGCGCAGAGAGAGTTAGATTGGGTGGGTTATATTGTTTCTGTGCAGGGTAAATACAGGCTGCTTTATTTTTACACTGCAATTTAGATTTCAGTTTGAACACACCCCACCCAAATCTAACTCTCTCTGCACATGTTATATCTGCCCTACCTGCAGTGCACATGGTTTTGTCCATTAGCTAACAAATTTGCTGCTGCGATCAGACCTGAATTAGGCCCATACAATCTTCTGCTGTGTGTTAAGGGCCCTATACACTTAGACGACATGACGGTTCGTCATATCGTCTAGGATTTCCCTTCAACCCCCCGGCAGCCTCCCAGGCGGCAGGATAGTAAAAGATACATCGTATGCGGACCTTTTGCATACAATGTATCTTTAACTATCCCAGCCATTCCTGCGGGGTCCGACATATCACGAGTGCAGCACTCGTGATATGTCTGCTCTAGGGTGATCCGATCCGATGCTCACGAGAACGTGGATCGGATCGGGTGTAAAGCACAACGAAAATGCCCGATTTCATCCAATATATCGGCCCGAATTGGGCTGAAATCAGGCATTTCCGTTCTAGTGTAAGGGGCCCTTAACTTAAAGGTCCACTTTAAGTTTTCAAATACTGCATGAAGGGGCATGGGGCGTGGCCATCTGTACATCAAGATGGCATAGCCATGCCCCCTCCTCTGGCCACGCTTACTGAGCAGGCATTGTGTGACTGACAGGCAGCTATAACTTGCGCAGTTCCAGTGATTTAGCATAGCTGATTCCCTACAGGTGTGAGGTTTTTACTGGACCACAGCGTAAAGGCACCTGATGCAAAGATGTGAAAGCTGCTGCCTGTAACGGAATAGGCAAGTACTAATCTATTGGCATGGGGGGAGGATCTTAGTGATATCACGCAAATGACCACATGCCCTTCTTTCCATACCAGCCTTGTAGATCTCTGCCTCACTCACACAGTATACCTGCGATGCTCCGGCCCCCTGTATGTCCCGCTACTGTTACATTCCGCTGCAGTGACCAGTGACGCCTAGTGGCCTGCACGGAGCACTCTAGCTCGCTCGCTAGATACTGTTGCTGCGTTCCTATGTCAGATAGGCCCTCACTAATGTACTTGTCTGATGTGGAAGAACTTAAAGGAAGGAAATTCTGTCTTTTTTTTTTTTTTTTTTTCCCTGCAAAATCTTATGATTAAAAATAATAATCCTGTTTATATATGTTGAAGAATGTTTCAGTTGCTTAGTATCAGATGTGCGTCGTTGCATGATTACTAGAGAGCGCGTATGGTACAGGGGATGATGATGATGTTGCTGCATTTGCAGCCTGTCTTATTACATCCCTATAGCAAGTGCTTTGCTGGTACATTAATATTTCATGGAGCTGGCTCCCATTTTAGTGCAGCCTGGGCAGCGGAGAAACATCAAATCGCTCGAGCAGCCATTATCTTTAATCTTTGTAACTACTGTTCTGCAGTAAGCGACTCGCTACGTCTTGGGTAGGTCTCCCGAAGCTGCAGGTGGCATAGAGCGAGAATGCAGCACACTTGGGCAGATGTATTAAGCCTGGATAAGTGATAAGTAGAAGGTGATAACGCAGCAGCCAATCATTACAGGTTTGAAAAATGACAGTTAGGAGCTGATTGGCTGGTGCGTTATCACCTTCCACTTATCACTGCTTTATCACTTCTCCAGGCTTAATACATCTGCCCCTCTGTTATTTCTGTCTCTGTATTTGCTACTTATGTTACATAATGCTAATTCCATCTATGCATTATATTGGTCGGGTCACCTTTCTTTTGTGTTAATTTTTTTTTTTTTTTTTGAGTATCGTACACTTTCATTATTAATGATTTTTTTTTTAAAGGAAAAACTAAATAAAAGATACAGTAGTATGCCCATTGTAGAAGGAGGCGATACAGTGATGTAGGTAAAACACAGATGCATACTGTAATATAGGATTCACAACCACTTTATTCTGTGCATTTTGGGGGTCATTCCGAGTTGATCGCTCGCTAGCAGTTTTTAGCAGTCATGCAATCGCTATGTCACCTCCCACTGGGAGTGTATTTTAGCTTAGCAGAAGTGTGAACAAAAGGATCGCAGAGCGGCTGCAAAAATTTTTTAGTGCAGTTTCAGAGTAGCTCCAGACCTACTCAACGCTTGCGAACACTTCAGACTGTTCAGTTCCTGTTTTGACGTCACGAACACGCCCTGCATTCGCCCAGCCACGCCTGCATTTTTCCTGGCTTTTTTTCACACACTCCCTGAAAACGGTCAGTTGCCACCCAGAAACACCCACTTCCTGTCAATCACTCTGCGGTCAGCAGTGCGACAGAAAAGCTTCGCTAGACCTTGCGTGAAACTACATCGGCCGTTGTGAAAGTACATTGCGCGTTCACATTGCGCCGCATACGCAGAAGTGCTGTTTTTTTTGCATCATCGCTGCGCAGCGAACATTTTCAGCTAGCGATCAACTCTGTATGACCCCCTTTATTCTCTGAGAAAACCAGTTGCAAGAACAATACATGTTACATACCCACAGGGAATTCTTATCTATTCCAGTGTTCGCAAACTTAAACTTCAAGACACACGAGCAGTCCAGGTTTTAAGGATAGCCAGACGGTTAAACTAAAATGGCTGTGGTACTAGGTAAGTCACCTCTGCTCAAGCAAGGATATCCTTATAACCTGACCTGCTAGTGTGTCTCGAGGACCAAATTGTGCAAGCACTGAGCTGTTATGGATACCTGTGTGCATCGGGCACCATAAGAGGCGTATCCGTAACGGGTGCAGGGTGTGCGATGCACATGAGCCCCTGGGTCCAGAGGGGGCCACACCGCACACCCTGCACCCATGTTCGGTTACTTACCTCTACGGAGTCCCGTATCGGCACTGCTACTGCAGCAGGAATCACTCAGAAGTTGGCAGGTGTTATGTTTTCTGAGACCGTTGCAGAATCTGCTGTGACAGGAGGGGGGGGGGGGGGGGGGTGACACGCCGTGTGCACACGGGCATCCTCTTCCCTTAAACCACCCCTGGGCACCATCACAGGCTGCAGTGTGGATGGAAGTGAAGTTGAAGCTTTGCCAACCACTCTTGGATTTGGTCATATACAGACAGTACTTGGCCACATATGACGGAGCTATAGTACACCTGTCCTCCCCTACCAGTCCGGTAGCGCTCTGTCAGCTGTTCATTGGGATCTGAAGTCTGTCTACGCCCACACAATGCATTTTGCCTCCAGTTAGGTGTACAATGACCACATTGCAGCACAGGTAACTCTTAGTTTGCCGTCAGTCACTTTCCCCGCAGGATTGCCCATCACTTGTCACAATTCCTGGCCGAGGGTGCCATTCCATACAAACGGTAAACATCTTCATTGTGCCAATTTTTTTAATCCACAAGTGGCTAAAAATACGAGTTCTGTGTTTGGCACACACAGTGCATTCTGGTGAAACATTTGTTGTTGTCTGATATTATTGTTTCACACAATCTGGCCCCTGCAGATCCTGTCTTAGTGTATGGGGGGGGGGGGGGGGTTTAATTCCATGAAGCTTCCTCAAACTCACTTGGGAAGTGGGCACCAATACATTCTAAAGCCCTATATACCCATAGTTGATTACAGATTCCCAATATCCACTTTAAATACAATAAATTATTTTTTCTCTGACGTCCTAGTGGATGCTGGGACTTCCGTAAGGACCATGGGGAATAGCGGCTCCGCAGGAGACTGGGCACAAAAAGTAAAAGCTTTAGACTAGCTGGTGTGCACTGGCTCCTCCCCCTATGACCCTCCTCCAAGCCTCAGTTAGATTTTTGTGCCCGAACGAGAAGGGTGCATGCTAGGTGGCTCTCCTGAGCTGCTTAGAAGTAAAAGTTTAAATAGGTTTTTTATTTTCAGTGAGTCCTGCTGGCAACAGGCTCACTGCATCGTGGGACTAAGGGGAGAAGAAGCGAACTCACCTGCGTGCAGAGTGGATTGGGCTTCTTGGCTACTGGACATTAGCTCCAGAGGGACGATCACAGGTTCAGCCTGGATGGGTCCCGGAGCCGCGCCGCCGGCCCCCTTACAGAGCCAGAAGAGCGAAGAGGTCCGGAGAAATCGGCGGCAGAAGACGTTCCCGTCTTCAGATAAGGTAGCGCACAGCACTGCAGCTGTGCGCCATTGCTCTCAGCACACTTCACACTCCGGTCACTGAGGGTGCAGGGCGCTGGGGGGGAGCGCCCTGAGACGCAATAAAACATGTTTAAACCTTATATGGCTAAAGAAATACATCACATATAGCTCCTGGGCTATATGGATGCATTTCACCCCTGCCAGTTTTCCTAAAAAAAGCGGGAGAAAAGGCCGCCGTGAAGGGGGCGGAGCCTATCTCCTCAGCACACAAGCGCCATTTTCCCTCACAGTTCCGCTGGAAGGAAGGCTCCCAGACTCCCCTGCAGTCCTGCTACAGAATCAGGGTAAAACAAGAGAGGGGGGGCACTATTGGCAGCTAATATAAAACAGCAGCTATAAAGGGAGTAACACTTACATAAGGTTATCCCTGTATATATATAGCGCTCTGGTGTGTGCTGGCAAACTCTCCCTCTGTCTCCCCAAAGGGCTCGTGGGGTCCTGTCCTCTTTCAGAGCATTCCCTGTGTGTGTGCTGGGTGTCGGTACGATTGTGTCGACATGTATGAGGAGGAAAATGATGTGGAAGCAGAGCAATTGCCTGTGTTAGTGATGTCACCCCCTAGGGAGTCGACACCTGACTGGATGGTCGTATTTAAAGAATCACGTGACAGTGTCAGCACTTTGCAAAAAACTGTTGACGACATGAGACAGCCGGCAAATCAATTAGTGCCTGTTCAGGCGTCTCAGACACCGTCGGGGGCGCTAAAACGCCCGTTACCTCAGATGGTCGACACAGACCCAGACACGGATACTGAATCCAGTGTCGACGGTGAGGAGACAAACGTAATGTCCAGTAGGGCCACACGTTACATGATCACGGCAATGAAGGAGGCATTGAATATTTCTGACACTACAAGTACCACAAAAAAGGGTATTATGTGGGGTGTGAAAAAACTACCAGTAGTTTCTCTATCGTCCTAGTGGATGCTGGGGTTCCTGAAAGGACCATGGGGAATAGCGGCTCCGCAGGAGACAGGGCACAAAAAGTAAAGCTTTAGGATCAGGTGGTGTGCACTGGCTCCTCCCCCTATGACCCTCCTCCAAGCCTCAGTTAGATTTTTGTGCCCGGCCGAGAAGGGTGCAATCTAGGTGGCTCTCCTGAGCTGCTTAGAATAAAAGTTTAGTTAGGTTTTTTTATTTTCAGTGAGTCCTGCTGGCAACAGGCTCACTGCATCGTGGGACTAAGGGGAGAAGAAACGGACTCACCTGAGTGCAGAGTGGATCGGGTTTCTTAGGCTACTGGACACTAGCTCCAGAGGGACGATCACAGGTTCAGCCTGGATGGGTCACCGGAGCCGCGCCGCCGTCCCCCTTACAGAGCCAGAAGAGACGAAGAGGTCCGGTGAAATCGGCGGCAGAAGACATCCTGTCTTCAGACTAAGGTAGCGCACAGCACCGCAGCTGTGCGCCATTGCTCTCAGCACACTTCACACTCCGGTCACTGAGGGTGCAGGGCGCTGGGGGGGGAGCGCCCTGAGACGCAATATAACGGAATACCTTAGGTGGCAAAACAGAATACATCACATATAGCTCCTGGGCTATATGGATGTATTTTAATCCCCTGCCATTTTACACAGAAAAGCGGGAGATAAGGACGTCGTGAAGGGGCGGAGCCTATCTCCTCAGCACACAAGCGCCATTTTCCCTCACAGCTCCGCTGGAAGGACGGCTCCCTGACTCTCCCCTGCAGTCCTGCTTCAGAATCAGGGTAAAAAAGAGAAGGGGGGGCATTTTTGGCAGCAAATAACGATAATAACAGCAGCTATAAGGGAATAACACTTATATAAGGTTATCCCTGTATATATATATATAGCGCTGGGTGTGTGCCTGCAGACTCTCCCTCTGTCTCTCCAAAGGGCTAAGTGGGGTCCTGTCCTCTATCAGAGCATTCCCGGTGTGTGTACTGTGTGTCGGTACGCGTGTGTCGACATGTATGAGGAGGAAAATTATGTGGAGGCGGAGCAGTTGCCTGTGTTGGTGATGTCACCCCCTAGGGAGTCGACACCTGACTGGATGATTGTATTTAAACAATTAAGTGATAATGTCAGCAATTTGCAGAAAACTGTTGACGACATGAGACAGCCGGCAAATCAATTAGTGCCTGTCCAGGCGTCTCAGACACCGTCAGGGGCGCTAAAACGCCCGTTACCTCAGTGGGTCGACACAGACCCTGACACAGATACTGAGTCTAGTGTCGACGGTGACGAGACAAACGTAATGTCCAGTAGGGCCACACGTTACATGATCACGGCAATGAAAGAGGCATTGAACCTTTCTGACACTACAAGTACCACAAAGAAGGGTATTATGTGGGGAGAGAAAAAACTACCAATATTTTTTCCTGAGTCAGAGGAAATAAATGAGGTGTGTGAAAAAGCGTGGGTTTCCCCCGATAAAAAACAGCTAATTTCTAAAAAATTATTAGCATTATATCCTTTCCCGCCAGAGGTTAGGGCGCGTTGGGAAACACCCCCTAGGGTAGATAAGGCGCTCACACGTTTATCAAAACAAGTAGCGTTACCGTCTCCTGATACGGCTACCCTCAAAGAACCAGCTGATAGAAGGCTGGAAAATATCCTAAAAAGTATATACACACATACTGGTGTTATACTGCGACCAGCAATCGCCTCAGCCTGGATGTGCAGTGCTGGAGTCGCATGGTCGGATTCCCTGACCGAGAATATTGATACCCTGGATAGGGACAATATTTTGTTAACTATAGAACATTTAAAGGATGCACTACTATATATGCGTGATGCACAGAGGGATATTTGCACCCTGGCATCAAGAATAAGTGCTATGTCCATCTCTGCCAGAAGAGCGTTATGGACGCGACAGTGGTCAGGGGATGCGGATTCCAAACGGCACATGGAAGTATTGCCGTATAAAGGGGTGGAGTTATTTGGGGCTGGTCTATCGGACCTGGTGGCCACGGCAACGGCTGGAAAATCCACCTTTTTACCCCAGGTCACTCCACATCAGCAGAAAAAGACACCGTCTTTTCAAACTCAGTCCTTTCGTTCCCATAAGTACAAGTGAGCAAAAGGCCACTCTTTTCTGCCCCGGGGCAGAGGAAGAGGAAAAAGACTGCACCATGCAGCCGCTTCACAGGAGCAGAAGCCCTCCCCTGCTTCTGCCAAGTCTTCAGCATGACGCTGGGGCTTTACAAGCAGACTCAGATATGGTGGGGGCCCGTCTCAAGAATTTCAACGCGCAGTGGGCTCACTCGCAAGTGGATCCCTGGATTCTACAGGTAGTATCGCAGGGGTACAAACTGGAATTCGAGGCGTTTCCCCTTCGTCGTTTCCTGAAGTCTGCTTTACCAAAGTCTCCCTCTGACAGGGAGGCAGTTTTGGCAGCCATTCACAAGCTGTATTCCCAGCAGGTGATAATCAAGTTACCCCTCCTGCAACAAGGAAAGGGGTATTATTCCACGCTGTTTGTGGTACCGAAGCCGGACGGCTCGGTGAGACCAATTTTAAATCTGAAATCCTTGAACACTTACATAAAAAGGTTCAAATTCAAGATGGAGTCACTCAGAGCAGTGATAGCAAACCTGGAAGAAGGGGACTATATGGTGTCTCTGGACATCAAGGATGCTTATCTCCACGTCCCGATATACCCTTCTCACCAAGGGTACCTCAGGTTTGTAGTACAAAACTGTCATTATCAGTTTCAGACGCTGCCGTTTGGATTGTCCACGGCACCTCGGGTCTTTACCAAGGTAATGGCCGAAATGATGATTCTTCTAAGAAGAAAAGACATTTTAATTATCCCTTACTTGGACGATCTCCTGATAAGGGCAAGATCCAGGGAACAGTTAGAAGTCGGAGTAGCACTATCTCAGGTAGTGTTACGTCAGCACGGGTGGATTCTAAATATTCCAAAATCGCAGCTGATTCCAACGACACGTCTACTGTTCCTAGGAATGATTCTGGACACAGTCCAGAAGAAGGTGTTTCTCCCGGAGGAGAAGGCCAGGGAGTTATCCGAGCTAGTCAGGAACCTCCTAAAACCAGGACAGGTCTCAGTGCATCAGTGCACGAGGGTCCTGGGGAAAATGGTGGCTTCTTACGAAGCGATTCCATTCGGAAGATTCCATGCAAGAACATTTCAGTGGGATCTACTGGACAAATGGTCCGGATCGCATCTGCAGATGCATCAGCGGATAACCCTGTCGCCAAGGACAAGGGTGTCTCTCCTGTGGTGGCTGCAGAGTGCTCATCTACTAGAGGGCCGCAGATTTGGCATTCAGGATTGGATCCTGGTAACCACGGATGCCAGCCTGAGAGGCTGGGGAGCAGTCACACAGGGAAGGAATTTCCAGGGCCTGTGGTCAAGCCTGGAAACGTCTCTTCATATAAACATTCTGGAACTAAGGGCCATTTACAATGCCCTAAGTCAAGCAAAACCTCTGCTTCAGGGTCAGGCGGTGTTGATCCAATCGGATAACATCACGTCAGTCGCCCACGTAAACAGACAGGGCGGCACGAGAAGCAGGAGGGCAATGGCAGAAGCTGCAAGGATTCTTCGCTGGGCGGAAAATCATGTGATAGCACTGTCAGCAGTATTCATTCCGGGAGTGGACAACTGGGAAGCAGACTTCCTCAGCAGACACGACCTTCACCCGGGAGAGTGGGGACTTCACCCAGAAGTCTTCCACCTGATTGAAAACCGTTGGGAAAAACCAAAGGTGGACATGATGGCGTCCCGCCTCAACAAAAAACTGGACAGATATTGCGCCAGGTCAAGGGACCCTCAGGCAATAGCAGTGGACGCTCTGGTAACGCCGTGGGTGTACCAGTCAGTGTATGTGTTCCCTCCTCTGCCTCTCATACCAAAAGTACTGAGAATCATAAGAAGGAGAGGAGTAAGAACTATACTCGTGGTTCCGGATTGACCAAGACGGACTTGGTACCCGGAACTTCAAGAGATGCTCACGGACGAACCGTGGCCTCTACCTCTAAGAAACGACCTGCTACTGCAGGAGCCTTGTCTGTTCCAAGACTTACCGCGGCTGCGTTTGACGGCATGGCGGTTGAACGCCGGATCCTGAGGGAAAAAGGCATTCCAGAAGAAGTCATCCCTACTCTGGTCAAAGCCAGGAAGGACGTAACCGCAAAACATTATCACCGCATTTGGCGTAAATATGTTGCGTGGTGTGAGGCCAAGAAGGCCCCTACAGAGGAATTTCAACTGGGTCGTTTCCTTCATTTCCTGCAAACAGGACTGTCTATGGGCCTAAAATTAGGGTCCATTAAGGTTCAAATTTCGGCCCTGTCGATTTTCTTCCAGAAAGAACTGGCTTCAGTACCTGAAGTTCAGACATTTGTAAAAGGGGTCCTGCACATACAGCCTCCTTTTGTGCCTCCAGTGGCACCTTGGGATCTCAATGTGGTG
Organism: Pseudophryne corroboree; assembly: GCF_028390025.1. Taxonomy (NCBI): domain Eukaryota; kingdom Metazoa; phylum Chordata; class Amphibia; order Anura; family Myobatrachidae; genus Pseudophryne; species Pseudophryne corroboree. Next base: position 780,391,017 of record NC_086449.1, on the reverse strand, counting down.
TTGAGTTTTCTAAAGTCACATTGGTTTGAACCACTTTCCACTGTGGACTTAAAATATCTCACATGGAAGGTGTCGATGCTGTTAGCTTTGGCTTCAGCCAGGCGTGTGTCAGAATTGGCGGCTTTATCATATAAAAGCCCTTACTTAATTTTTCATTCTGACAGGGCGGAATTGAGGACTCGTCCTCAATTTCTACCTAAGGTGGTTTCTGCATTTCACATGAACCAACCTATTGTGGTACCTGCGGCTACCAGGGACTTAGAGGACTCTAAGTTGCTTGACGTTGTCAGGGCCTTGAAAATATATGTTTCCAGGACGGCTGGAGTCAGAAAATCTGACTCGCTGTTTATCCTGTATGCACCCAACAAGCTGGGTGCTCCTGCTTCTAAGCAGACGATTGCTCGTTGGATTTGTAGTACAATTCAGCTTGCACATTCTGTGGCAGGATTGCCACAGCCAAAATCAGTAAAAGCCCATTCCACAAGGAAAGTGGGCTCATCTTGGGCGGCTGCCCGAGGGGTCTCGGCTTTACAACTTTGCCGAGCAGCTACTTGGTCAGGGGCAAACACGTTTGCTAAATTCTACAAATTTGATACCCTGGCTGAGGAGGACCTGGAGTTCTCTCATTCGGTGCTGCAGAGTCATCCGCACTCTCCCGCCCGTTTGGGAGCTTTGGTATAATCCCCATGGTCCTTTCAGGAACCCCAGCATCCACTAGGACGATAGAGAAAATAAGAATTTACTTACCGATAATTCTATTTCTCGGAGTCCGTAGTGGATGCTGGGCGCCCATCCCAAGTGCGGATTATCTGCAATACTTGTACATAGTTACAAAAATCGGGTTATTATTGTTGTGAGCCATCTTTTCAGAGGCTCCGCTGTTATCATACTGTTAACTGGGTTCAGATCACAGGTTGTACAGTGTGATTGGTGTGGCTGGTATGAGTCTTACCCGGGATTCAAAATCCTTCCTTATTGTGTACGCTCGTCCGGGCACAGTATCCTAACTGAGGCTTGGAGGAGGGTCATAGGGGGAGGAGCCAGTGCACACCACCTGATCCTAAAGCTTTACTTTTTGTGCCCTGTCTCCTGCGGAGCCGCTATTCCCCATGGTCCTTTCAGGAACCCCAGCATCCACTACGGACTCCGAGAAATAGAATTATCGGTAAGTAAATTCTTATTTTTTCCTGAATCAGATGAATTAAATGAGGTGTGTGATAAAGCGTGGTTTTCCCCCGATAAAAAACTGCTGATTTCTAATAAATTATTGGCACTATACCCTTTCCCGCCAGAGGTTAGGGCGCGTTGGGAAACACCCCCTAGGGTAGATAAGGCGCTCACACGCTTATCAAAACAAGTGGCGTTACCGTCTCCCGATACGGCCGCCCTTAAGGAACCAGCTGATAGAAGGCTGGAAAATATCCTAAAAGGTATATACACACATACTGGTGTTATACTGCGACCAGCAATCGCCTCAGCCTGGATGTGCAGTGCTGGAGTGGCTTGGTCGGATTCCCTGACTGAAAATATTGATACCCTGGATAGGGACAATATATTATTAACTATAGAGCATTTAAAGGATGCATTACTATATATGCGAGATGCACAGAGGGATATTTGCACCCTGGCATCTAGAGTGAGCGCGATGTCCATTTCTGCCAGAAGAGCGTTATGGACGCGACAGTGGTCAGGTGATGCGGATTCCAAACGACATATGGAAGTATTGCCGTATAAAGGGGAGGAGTTATTTGGGGTCGGTCTATCGGACCTGGTGGCCACAGCAACGGCTGGAAAATCCACCTTTTTACCCCAGGTCACCTCTCAGCAGAAAAAGACACCGTCTTTTCAAACTCAGTCCTTTCGTTCCCATAAGGGCAAGCGGGCAAAAGGCCACTCATTTCTGCCCCGGGGCAGAGGAAGGGGAAAAAGACTGCACCAGGCAGCCTCTTCCCAGGAGCAGAAGCCCTCCCCCGCTTCTGCCAAGTCTTCAGCATGACGCTGGGGCCTTACAAGCGGACTCAGGCACGGTGGGGGGCCGTCTCAAGAATTTCAGCGCGCAGTGGGCTCACTCGCAAGTGGACCCCTGGATCCTGCAGGTAGTATCACAGGGGTACAAATTGGAATTCGAGACGTCTCCCCCTCGCCGGTTCCTGAAGTCTGCTCTACCAACGTCTCCCTCCGACAGGGAGGCGGTAGTGGAAGCTATTCACAAGCTGTATTCCCAGCAGGTGATAATCAAGGTACCCCTCCTACAACAGAGAAAGGGGTATTATTCCACGCTGTTTGTGGTACCGAAGCCGGACGGCTCGGTGAGACCAATTTTAAATCTAAAAACCTTGAACACTTACATAAAAAGGTTCAAATTCAAGATGGAGTCACTCAGAGCAGTGATAGCGAACCTGGAAGAAGGGGACTATATGGTGTCTCTGGACATCAAAGATGCTTATCTCCATGTCCCAATCTACCCTTCTCACCAAGGGTACCTCAGGTTTGTGGTACAAAACTGTCATTATCAGTTTCAGACGCTGCCGTTTGGATTGTCCACGGCACCACGGGTCTTTACCAAGGTAATGGCCGAAATGATGATTCTTCTTCGAAGAAAAGGCGTCTTAATTATCCCTTACTTGGACGATCTCCTGATAAGGGCAAGGTCCAGGGAACAGTTAGAGGTCGGAGTAGCACTATCTCAGGTAGTGCTACGTCAGCACGGGTGGATCCTAAATATCCCAAAATCACAGCTGATTCCAACAACACGTCTACTGTTCCTAGGGATGATTCTGGACACAGTCCAGAAAAAGGTGTTTCTCCCGGAGGAGAAGGCCAGGGAGTTATCCGAGCTAGTCAGGAAACTCCTAAAACCAGGCCAAGTGTCAGTGCATCAATGCACGAGAGTCCTGGGAAAAATGGTGGCTTCTTACGAAGCGATTCCATTCGGAAGATTCCATGCAAGAACTTTTCAGTGGGATCTGCTGGACAAATGGTCCGGATCGCATCTTCAGATGCATCAGCGGATAACACTATCTCCAAGGCCAAGGGTGTCTCTCCTGTGGTGGTTACAGAGTGCTCATCTTCTAGAGGGCCGCAGATTCGGCATTCAGGATTGGATGCTGGTGACCACCGATGCCAGCCTGAGAGGCTGGGGAGCAGTCACACAGGGAAGAAATTTCCAGGGCTTGTGGTCAAGCATGGAAACGTCTCTTCACATAAATATCCTGGAACTAAGGGCCATTTACAATGCCCTAAGTCAAGCAAGGCCTCTGCTTCAGGGTCAGTCGGTATTGATCCAATCGGACAACATCACGGCAGTCGCCCACGTCAACAGACAGGGCGGCACAAGAAGCAGGAGGGCAATGGCAGAAGCTGCAAGGATTCTTCGCTGGGCGGAAAATCATGTGGTGGCACTGTCAGCAGTGTTCATTCCGGGAGTGGACAACTGGGAAGCAGACTTCCTCAGCAGACACGACCTCCACCCGGGGGAGTGGGGACTTCACCCAGAAGTCTTTCAAGTGATTGTAAACCGTTGGGAAAAACCAAAGGTGGACATGATGGCGTCCCGTCTCAACAAAAAACTGGACAGATATTGCGTTAGGTCAAGGGACCCTCAGGCAATAGCGGTGGACGCTCTGGTAACACCGTGGGTGTACCAGTCGGTGTATGTGTTCCCTCCTCTGCCTCTCATTCCAAAAGTACTGAGAATCATAAGAAGGAGAGGAGTGAAGACTATACTCGTGGCTCCGGATTGGCCAAGAAGAACTTGGTACCCGGAACTGCAAGAGATGCTCACGGAGGACCCGTGGCCTCTACCTCTAAGAAAGGACCTGCTGCAGCAGGGACCTTGCCTGTTCCAAGACTTACCGCGGCTGCGTTTGACGGCATGGCGGTTGAACGCCGGATCCTGATGGAAAAAGGCATTCCGGATGAAGTCATCCCTACCCTGATCAAAGCCAGGAAGGATGTAACTGCGAAACATTATCACCGCATTTGGCGAAAATGTTTCCTGGTGTGAGGCTAAGAAGGCCCCCACAGAGGAATTTCAACTGGGTCGTTTCCTGCATTTCCTGCAAGCAGGACTGTCTATGGGCCTAAAATTAGGATCCATTAAGGTTCAAATTTCGGCCCTGTCGATCTTCTTCCAGAAAGAACTGGCTTCATTGCCTGAAGTTCAGACGTTTGTCAAGGGGGTACTGCATATACAACCTCCTTTTGTGCCACCAGTGGCACCTTGGGATCTCAATGTAGTTTTAGGGTTCCTAAAATCACATTGGTTTGAACCACTCACCACTGTGGAATTAAAATATCTCACATGGAAGGTGGTCATGCTGTTAGCTCTGGCGTCAGCCAGGCGTGTCTCAGAAATGGCGGCTTTGTCATATAAAAGCCCTTACCTAATTTTTCATTCAGACAGGGCAGAATTGAGGACTCGTCCTCAATTTCTCCCTAAGGTGGTTTCAGCGTTTCACATGAACCAACCTATTGTGGTGCCTGCGGCTACTAGGGACTTGGAGGACTCCAAGTTGTTGGACGTAGTCAGGGCCCTGAAAATATATGTTTCCAGGACGGCTGGAGTCAGAAAATCTGACTCGCTGTTTATCCTGTATGCACCCAACAAGCTGGGTGCTCCTGCTTCTAAGCAGACGATTGCTCGTTGGATTTGTAGTACAATTCAGCTTGCACATTCTGTGGCAGGACTGCCACAGCCAAAATCTGTTAAAGCCCATTCCACAAGAAAAGTGGGCTCATCTTGGGCGGCTGCCCGAGGGGTCTCGGCTTTACAACTTTGCCGAGCAGCTACTTGGTCAGGGGCAAACACGTTTGCAAAATTTTACAAATTCGATACCCTGGCTGAGGAGGACCTGGAGTTCTCTCATTCGGTGCTGCAGAGTCATCCGCACTCTCCCGCCCGTTTGGGAGCTTTGGTATAATCCCCATGGTCCTTACGGAAATCCCAGCATCCACTAGGACGTCAGAGAAAATAAGAATTTACTTACCGATAATTCTATTTCTCATAGTCCGTAGTGGATGCTGGGCGCCCATCCCAAGTGCGGATTGTCTGCAATACTTGTATATAGTTATTGTTACAAAAAATCGGGTTGTTTATTGTTGTGAGCCATCTTTTCAGAGGCTCCTACGTTTATCATACTGTTAACTGGGTTCAGATCACAGGTTGTACAGTGTGATTGGTGTTGCTGGTATGAGTCTTACCCGGGATTCAAAATCCTTTTTTATTATGTACGCTCGTCCGGGCACAGTATCCTAACTGAGGCTTGGAGGAGGGTCATAGGGGGAGGAGCCAGTGCACACCAGCTAGTCTAAAGCTTTTACTTTTTGTGCCCAGTCTCCTGCGGAGCCGCTATTCCCCATGGTCCTTACGGAAGTCCCAGCATCCACTACGGACTATGAGAAATAGAATTATCGGTAAGTAAATTCTTATTTTTTAAGTTCAGGAGTAGAGTGTCTGTATTTTTCTGTCAGCCTAGGGGGACACTGGGACTGTGGGGGTATATGGTGTAGGAGCACTGCGGGTACCAAGGAGTAAAACTTATGCAGAGTGCAGCAGAGGCTCCTCCTTCCCTATACCCCGCCTGCCCGTGGGAAGCCAGTTTTTCCTTGGTGTCTTCAGCACAGGCACTTTTTTAAGGAGTGGGCTGTTTACAGCCCTATTTAAACTTCCTTGTATTTATTTCTTTATTCATTCATTTATTTATTTTTTCTACTTCAGCAGCAGCGCTGTATTTTATATACGGGGACGGGATTATTTGCGTCACTGTGTATTCTGATATAAAATGTCACACTGGGTACACGTAAAAGAGCACAGATTAGAAATGAGAAAACCGCATTCAATATAAAGGATGAAGGACCTTGTTTAGCACCGATTGCAGATTCTGCTAAAAAGCATAATGTTAAATCCCTTCTGTAGTATCTTGGGGCCGCCCAACGCAGGGCAAGGCCTCCAGCATGCTAACTCCTGCCCCGCGGCTGCAGTCGCATTCCGATTGCGCTGCAATTCAAACAATTGTGCACAACCACCTGACACTGCAACTAGGCTGCATATGACGGCGGCCCACCGCCATTTTTTCCATCAGAGCGGCTGTGTGTGACATCATGCAGCTACCCGGAAAAATGCTGCCGCCCCGCCCCCGTTCCCCCCGCACCGATCCGCCCCCCACTTGTCCTGCGAACGCCTCTACCTGTCAATCGCGTTCGCAGCCAATGCCATGCAAATGCATCGGCTGGTTTGTGTACATGCAGGCGGGACCTGAGTGTGCGCACTGGTGCTGAGCACGGCAATCATTGTGATGCGACCTGAATAACCCCCTAAATTAAGAAATGTAATAGAATTTCATAAGAGGAGATGTCCATAATACAAATATCCTGTGCCTCTTTTGAGATGAAATGCTGCTAGGAGAGGGATCTAGAGAGTTTCTTGCCTGGTAGAGAGCTGGATCCAGCGATAGCGCTTACACCAGGGTCCACCCCACAACTCTTCATGCTACTGAATTTACTACCTGGTCATTAGAACATAGCTATAGATTTATGAAACCTTCTAAAGAGCAGGTTGGCTAACCAGTGTTTAGCTATTATTTTCTAGTAGAGTCTACAAAATGACATCTGGAATCCGATTGGTTGCTGTGTGCAACACCTCCACGTGTCCTCTATAGAAGGTTTGATATGTCTTCCCCCCTACATATTGATATTAGGATATGCATTTTGGGTAAGTCGCTCTGTGTATACTTCCTGTGCACTCTTGGTATTTTAAGCCTATAAATGAATTATGGTGAAACGCGTCGGTGTTCCCTGAATCCCTGGAATTTATATCCAAGAAACATTTAGCAAGACAGAATAGAACTTTAATATTGCATGTAGGGAACAACCTATACGCATGTCTGGTCTTCGAGTCGAGCATTGTCACCTACAGTCATAGCGAGGAGTACGGTTTTGCAGTTAGGTTGTGAAAGACGGGACATTTTTACTGTCATTTCAGCCATGATGGAAGTTAATAAATCCACGCCAAAAATTTTTGCCATACAAAACAATGAACATGTATAAAATTTTTTGTATTTTTTTTTCCAGGTTGAAGAACTTCCAGTTAGTCACCAAAAAAGGCCCTTATGCATTTTATGTGGCCATCTGAAGACGGCGCCTGGTTAGAAGATTTAGCTGAGTGCAATAGTGTGAATATCCTCTGCGTATAGTCCCACCAACACTGCCATGTTCAGACGTCAGGACATACCCGGAATGCATGTACGTGAATTATTTACCCACACCGGTCTTTCCGATCCGTTTGTTCTGGATGCGCAAAATATCAAGGCAGGTTACCAATGTTAGACTACAAGCTTTCTGTTGTAATTCAAGATCTAACCTTTGTCCTGCACTAACACTGATTCAAAAGTTCCATCAAAGATATTCTACGGAATGAGATCATCTGCTTATGAGATTATAATAGTTGAACCTCTTACTGATAGAGTGGCTGACCGAATGTCTTGCTGTGTCTGAACACAAGGTGGTTCCATTACGTTCTGTTGGATTTGAGGGCGGCGCACTCCATCAAACACTGTTTGCCCAAGGGTAATGGTATTTGCCTCTTGTCCTTATGGGGTGGGCAGGAATAAGGTTGTGCTTAAACAGCTATGCCCATCCTATTCCCCACCCCCAATCAGAAATGAGTATAAAGTAATGCTCATACAGAAGTAGATGTCACTGACGTGGTCATTCCGTGAGCAAAAATAAATAGTAAAAAAACACCCCCACATATAATCTATAGATAACCAGCAAAAGGACACGATATATGCTGGGTCACCTCAGCATGTGGCCACCGATTTGCCCAGACCCCCACTTTATCTCCCCCACTCTGGTCCATCTCCCCGGCCCACCTTTCTGCCTGCTGCTCTGCCCGCCGCTCTGCCCTGTCCCCCGCTCTAATACTCTGTCCCCTGGTCTGTATCTCCCCACCCCCCCTCTCTGCCTGCTGCTCTGTCCTGTCCCCCTCTCTCATGCTCTGTCCCCTGGTCTGTATCTCCCCACCCCCCCTCTCTGCCTGCTGCTCTGTCCTGTCCCCTCTCTCTCTCTCTCATATGCTCTGTCCCCTGATCTCTATCTCCCCCCCCCCCCCCCCTTGCTCCGCCTGCTGCTCTGCCCCCCACTCTGTCCTGACCCTCTCCAATACTCTGTCCCCTGATCTGTATACCCCCCCCCCATGTCCGCTGTCCTGTCCCTCTCTAATGCTGTCACCCTGATCTGTATCTCCCCCCCTCCCCTTTCCCCTCTGCCTGCTGCACTGCCCTGACCCTCTCTCTAATGCTCTGCCCCCCGCTCTGTCCTGTCCCTCTAATGCTCTGTCCCCTGATCTGTATCACCGCCCCCCTCTGCCTGCTGCTTCGCCCCCTGCTCTGTCCTGTCCCCCTCTCTCTCTCTCTCTCTCTCTCTCTCTCTCTCTCTCTAATGCTCTGTCCCCTGATCTGTATCACCGCCCCCCTCTGCCTGCTGCTTTGCCCCCCGCTCTGTCCTGTCCCCCTCTCTACTGCTCTGTCCCCTGATCTGCATCCCCCCCCCCCACTCTGTCCTGTCCCTCTCTCTAATGCTCTGTCCCCTGGTCTGTATCTCCCCGCCCCCTCTTTGCCTGCTGCTCTGTCCTGCCCCACTCTGGGAATTTTTCCTATCTGGGAAAGATCGAGGCTCTGATTTAGAGATGTGTACTACTCCAGTTGCTGCAGTGGCTGTGAAAAAATGTGCAAAGAATAAGGCTCTGTGAGCCCCAGCGACTGCGTACAAAGATGCAGCGTCGGTCAGTTGCGGATCAGATGATTTTTCTGAGTACACGGATGATAGCAGAGCATGGGCGCAGGAAGTGAGACGCTGGAGCCTTTGCACCTACATACGGGATCGCAGTTGCAGGCTGAGACGCTCCGAAATTGGTCAAAACACCGTCGGTTTTGCTACTACTCCCTGTAACAGCCCCCAGACAGTCCCTGACGGTCACTCACCTTACAATTAAAGCTTCTCTGCGACCGCCATCACAATACCATTGCGGCAAATGTGCTGTGCATGAAATTTGCAGTCAGACGATAATTTCTCAATTGCCCCCCAAAATCGGATTTGCGCCCAACTCTGAATCTGGCTCATATTTCTCTGACGTCCTAGTGGATGCTGGGAACTCCGTAAGGACCATGGGGAATAGACGGGCTCCGCAGGAGACTGGGCACTCTAAAAGAAAGATTAGGTACTATCTGGTGTGCACTGGCTCCTCCCTCTATGCCCCTCCTCCAGACCTCAGTTAGATTTCTGTGCCCGGCCGAGCTGGATGCACACTAGGGGCTCTCCTGAACTCCTAGAAAGAAAGTATATGTTAGGTTTTTTATTTTACAGTGAGACCTGCTGGCAACAGGCTCACTGCAACGAGGGACTAAGGGGAGAAGAAGCGAACCTACCTGCTTGCAGCTAGCTTGGGCTTCTTAGGCTACTGGACACCATTAGCTCCAGAGGGATCGACCGCAGGACCCGTCCTTGGTGTTCGTTCCCGGAGCCGCGCCGCCGTCCCCCTTACAGAGCCAGAAGCATGAAGATGGTCCTGAAAATCGGCGGCAGAAGACTTCAGTCTTCACCAAGGTAGCGCACAGCACTGCAGCTGTGCGCCATTGCTCCTCATACACACTTCACACTCCGGTCACTGAGGGTGCAGGGCGCTGGGGGGGGGGCGCCCTGAGCAGCAATAAAAACACCTTGGCTGGCAAAATAATCACAATATATAGCCCCAGAGGCTATATATGTGATAATTACCCCTGCCAGAATCCATAAAAAAGCGGGAGAAAAGTCAGCGAAAAAGGGGCGGAGCTATCTCCCTCGGCACACTGGCGCCATTTTCTCTTCACAGTGTAGCTGGAAGACAGCTCCCCAGGCTCTCCCCTGTAGTTTTCAGGCTCAAAGGGTTAAAAAGAGAGGGGGGGCACTAAATTTAGGCGCAATATTGTTTATACAAGCAGCTATTGGGGAAAATTCACTCAGTGATAGTGTTTATCCCTACATTATATAGCGCTCTGGTGTGTGCTGGCATACTCTCTCTCTGTCTCCCCAAAGGGCTGTGTGGGGTCCTGTCCTCAGTCAGAGCATTCCCTGTGTGTGTGCGGTGTGTCGGTACGGCTGTGTCGACATGTTTGATGAGGAGGCTTATGTGGAGGCGGAGCAGATGCCGATAAATGGGATGTCGCCCCCTGTGGGGCCGACACCAGAGTGGATGGATAGGTGGAAGGTATTAACCGACAGTTTCAACTCCTTACATAAAAGGCTGGATGACGTAACAGCTATGGGACAGCCGGCTTCTCAGCCCGCGCCTGCCCAGGCGTCTCAAAGGCCATCAGGGGCTCAAAAACGCCCGCTCCCTCAGATGGCAGACACAGATGTCGACACGGAGTCTGACTCCAGTGTCGACAAGGTTGAGACATATACACAATCCACTAGGAACATCCGTTACATGATCCCGGCAATAAAAAATGTGTTACACATTTCTGACATTAACCCAAGTACCACTAAAAAAGGGGTTTTATGTTTGGGGAGAAAAAGCAGGCAGTGTTTTGTTCCCCCATCAAATGAGTGAATGAAGTGTGAAAAAGCGTGGGTTCCCCCGATAAGAAACTGGTAATTTCTAAAAAGTTACTGATGGCGTACCTTTTCCCGCCAGAGGATAAGTTACGCTGGGAGATATCCCCTAGGGTGGATAAGGCGCTCACACGTTTGTCAAAAAAGGTGGCATTGCCGTCTTAGGATACGGCCACTTTGAAGGTACCTGCTGATAAAAAGCAGGAGGCTATCCTGAAGTCTGTATTTATACACTCAGGTACTAGACTGAGACCTGCAGATAGTGCTGCTGCAGCGTGGTCTGTAACCCTGTCAAACAGGGATACTATTTTGCGAACATAAGACGTCGTCTTATATATGAGGGATGCACAGAGGGATATTTTGCCGACTGGCATCCAGAATTAATGCAATGTCCATTCTGTCAGGAGGGTATTAGAGACCCGACACTGGACAGGTGATGCTGACTTTAAAAGGCACATAGAGCCTTATAAGGGTGAGGAATTGTTTGGGGATGGTCTCTGGGACCTCGTATCCACAGCAACAGCTGGGAAGAAAATTTTTTACCTCAGGTTTCCTCACAGCCTAAGGAAGCACTGTATTATCAGGTACAGTCCTTTCGGCTTCAGAAAAGCAAGCGGGTCAAAGGCGCTTCCTTTCTGCACAGAGACGAGGGAAGAGGGAAAAAGCTGCACCAGTCAGCCAGTTCCCAGAATCAAAATTCTTCCCCCGCTTCCTCTGAGTCCACCGCATGACGCGGGGGCTCCACAGGCGTAGCCAGGTACGGTGGGGGGCCGCCTCAAAAATGTCAGCGATCAGTGGGCTCGCTCACAGGTGGATCCCTGGATCCTTCAAGTAGTATCTCAGGGGTACAGGCTGGAATTCGAGGCGTCTCCCCCCCGCCGTTTCCTCAAATCTGCCTTGCCGACAACTCCCTCAGGCAGGGAGGCTGTGCTAGAGGCAATTCACAAGCTGTATTCCCAGCAGGTGATAGTCAAGGTGCCCCTACTTCAACAAGGACGGGGTTACTATTCCACACTGTTTGTGGTACCGAAACCGGACGGTTCGGTGAGACCCATTTTAAATTTGAAGTCCTTGAACACATACATAAAAAAATTCAAGTTCAAGATGGAATCGCTCAGGGCGGTTATTGCAAGCCTGGAGGAGGGGGATTACATGGTATCCCTGGACATCAAGGATGCTTACCTACATGTCCCCATTTACCATCCTCACCAGGAGTACCTCAGATTTGTGGTACAGGATTGCCATTACCAATTCCAAACACTGCCGTTTGGACTGTCCACGGCACCGAGGGTCTTTACCAAGGTAATGGCAGAAATGATGATACTCCTTCGAAAAAAGGGAGTTTTTAATTATCCCGTACTTGGACGATCTCCTTATAAAGGCGAGGTCCATGGAGCAGTTGTTGGTTGGAGTAGCACTATCTCGGGAAGTGCTACAACAGCACGGATGGATTCTATACATTCCAAAGTCACAGCTGGTTCCTACCACACGCCTGCTGTTCCTGGGGATGGTTCTGGACACAGAACAGAAAAAAAAAAAAAAAAAAAAGTGCTTCTCCCGCAGGAGAAAGCCAAGGAGCTGTCATCTCTAGTCAGAGACCTCCTGAAACCAAAACAGGTATCGGTGCATCACTGCACACGAGTCCTGGAAAAAAATGGTAGCTTCTTACGAAGCAAAATTCCATTCGGCAGGTTCAATGCAAGAACTTTTCAGTGGGGCCTCCTGGACAAGTGGTCGAAATCGCATCTTCAGATTCATCGGCTGATAACCCTGTCTCCAAGGACCAGGGTATCTCTACTGTGGTGGCTGCAGAGTGCTCATCTTCAAGAGGGCCGCAGATTCGGCATACAGGACTGGGTCCTGGTAACCACGGATGCCAGCCTTCGAGGCTGGGGGGCAGTCACACAGGGAAGAAATTTCCAAGGACTTTGGTCAAGTCAGGAGTCGTCCCTACACATAAATATTCTGGAACTGAGGGCCATTTACAATGCCCTAAGTCTGGCAAGGCCTCTGCTTCAAAACCAGCCGGTACTGATCCAATCAGACAACATCACGGCAGTCGCCCATGTAAACCGACAGGGCGGCACAAGAAGCAGGATGGCGATGGCAGAAGCCACAAGGATTCTCCGATGGGCGGAAAATCACGTCTTAGCACTGTCAGCAGTGTTCATTCCGGGAGTGGACAACTGGGAAGCAGACTTCCTCAGCAGACACGACCGACACCCGGGAGAGTGGGGACTTCATCCAGAAGTCTTCCAACTGTTGGTAAACCGTTGGGAAAGGCCACAGGTGGACATGATGGCGTCCCGCCTAAACAAAAAACTAGATATTGCGCCAGGTCAAGGGATCCTCAGGCAATAGCTGTGGACGCTCTAGTGACACCGTGGGTGTACCAGTCGGTTTATGTATTCCCTCCTCTGCCTCTCATACCAAAGGTACTGAGAATAATAAGAAAACGAGGAGTAAGAACGATACTCGTGGTTCCGGATGGGTCAAGAAGAGCTTGGTACCCAGAACTTCAAGAAATAATATCAGAGGACCCATGGCCTCTACCGCTCAGACAGGATCTGCTACAGCAGGGGCCCTGTCTGTTCCAAGACTTACCGCGGCTGCGTTGGACGGCATGGCGGTTGAATTCCGGATCCTAAAGCAAAAGGGCATTCCGGAGGAAGTCATTCCTACGCTGATAAAAGCCAGGAAAGAAGTAACCGCAAACCATTATCACCGTATTTGGCGAAAATATGTTGCGTGGTGTGAGGCCAGGAAGGCCCCAACAGAGGAATTTCAGCTGGGTCGTTTTCTGCACTTCCTACAGTCAGGAGTGACTATGGGCCTAAATTTGGGTTCCATTAAGGTCCAGATTTCGGCTCTGTCGATTTTCTTCCAGAAAGAACTGGCTTCACTGCCTGGAGTTCAGACATTTGTAAAGGGAGTGCTACATATTCAGCCCCTTTTTTGTGCCTTCTGTGGCACCTTGGGATCTCAACGTGGTGTTGAGTTTCTTAAATTCACATTGGTTTGAGCCACTTAAAACTGTGGATTTGAAATATCTCACGTGGAAAGTGGTCATGTTATTGGCCTTGGCTTCGGCCAGGCGTGTGTCAGAATTGGCGGCTTTGTCATGTAAAAGCCCTTATCTGATCTTCCATATGGATAGGGCAGAATTGAGGACTCGTCCCCAGTTTCTCCCTAAGGTGGTATCAGCTTTTCACTTGAACCAACCTATTGTAGTGCCTGCGGCTACTAGGGACTTGGAAAATTCCAAGTTACTGGACGTAGTCAGGGCCTTAAAAATTTATATTTCCAGGACGGCTGGAGTCAGGAAAACTGACTCGTTTTTTATCCTGTAGGCACCCAACAAAATAGGTGCTCCTGCTTCTAAGCAGACTATTGCTCGCTGAATTTGTAGCACAATTCAGCTGGAGCATTCTGCGGCTGGATTGCCGCATCCTAAATCAGTAACAGCCCATTCCACGAGGAAAGTGGGCTCATCTTGGGCGGCTGCCCGAGGGGTCTCGGCTGTACAACTTTGCCGAGCTGCAACTTGGTCAGGGGCAAACACGTTTGCTAAATTCTACAAATTTGATACCCTGGCTGAGGAGGACCTTGAGTTCTCTCATTCGGTGCTGCAGAGTCATCCGCACTCTCCCGCCCGTTTGGGAGCTTTGGTATAATCCCCATGGTCCTTACGGAGTTCCCAGCATCCACTAGGACGTCAGAGAAAATAAGATTTTACTCACCGGTAAATCTATTTCTCGTAGTCCGTAGTGGATGCTGGGCGCCCATCCCAAGTGCGGATTGTCTGCAATACTTGTATATAGTTATTGCCTAACTAAAGGGTTATTGTTGAGCCATCTGTTGAGAGGCTCAGTTATATTTCATACTGTTAACTGGGTATAGTATCACGAGTTATACGGTGTGGCTGGTATGAGTCTTACCCGGGATTCAAAATCCTTCCTTATTGTGTCAGCTCTTCCGGGCACAGTATCCTAACTGAGGTCTGGAGGAGGGGCATAGAGGGAGGAGCCAGTGCACACCAGATAGTACCTAATCTTTCTTTTAGAGTGCCCAGTCTCCTGCGGAGCCCGTCGATTCCCCATGGTCCTTACGGAGTTCCCAGCATCCACTACGGACTACGAGAAATAGATTTACCGGTGAGTAAAATCTTATTTTTTATGACCTTTTGAAACATACAGATGCACCCACATCTAGCCTCAACTGCAGTGTGAGTGAGCCTCCAGGTTCCGTGCAGCTCTGCTAGTGCGGACTGGGACGTACAAAGAGCCTGTGCTGACTAATCTGATATATGACCTTTGTATATAGGCCCTCATTCCGAGTTGATCGCTAGCTGCCATTGTTCGCTGCGTAGCGGTCATTTAAAAAAAATGGCAAATCTGCGTATGCACCGCAGTGCGCACGCACGGTGTGCGGGTACAAAGAGCATTGTGGTTTTGCACAGGTTCTAGCGACTTTTTAAGTCGCACTGGCGAACGCAAGGAGATTGACAGGAAGTGGGCGTTTCTGGGTGTCAACTGACCGTTTTCTGGGAGCGTACGGAAAAACGCAGGCGTGGCCGGGCGGGTATCTGACGTCATTACCGTGTCATTCGTCGCAGCAATCTTCGCACAGGATAAGTAGCTACAGGGCTGGTCTTGTTTTGCACAAAATGTGTTTGCAGCCGCTCTGCTGCAAAGGCGTTCGCACTCCTGCAAAGCGAAAATTCACTCCCCCGTGGGCGGCGACTATGCGTTTGCACGGCTGCTAAAAGTAGCAAGCGATTAACTCTGAATGAGGGCCATTGTGTGTGACTGAGTCTGTATGCCGAGCCGAACAGACCTTGTATTGGAAAAAACTTGCAGCTGCTACTTTATAGCACTTTGTGTACAGATTCAGTCCCACATAGATATACAAGTGTCAGATTACTCAACACAGTCTCATTGTGCGTCCTAGTTTCATTGCGTTGCGACCAAGGCACAATTTTGGTAAGAAATAGCAAAAAAATATACCCGACACCAGAAGATTCTCACACGGCCTGGCGTGCCAAGAGGGGCTGTTTGGCGTGTCTGCAGCAAAGATGTATGAGGACACATCCGTACTTGCAGTATATGCTATTATGCATGGGATAGTGCTTCACGTGCGGCATGCTACTGACCTGTTACACCGCATGCTGTGCTAAGTGCTGCACATCCACCGCTAGGGAAAGCCTAGAGGGTCATTTTTATACAGAGAACGTCTATTCTCATGATTGAAGTTATGAACAGCAGGAGCTATAGCCTAGTTTTTGAAAAATGTAATTGTCATCAGTTGGATTGCACTACAAGTAGAACACGGCAATGCAATTATTATGGCTTTTTTCATGTTATGTTCCATATATGTTGTATGCACACACGTTCTATGGAGCCTACAGTTGGCACATATTGTACTGCGTGTATGTTACATATATGATATGTCAATGTAATTGATCTACCACTTTTGGGTGCCCCGATATCCGCACGCCTTGGTGTATCAATATAGAAGCTGTTCTATATATTGAATGCTGGGTACAGTATGTGTGGCTTGTGCCACGCTTCTATACCACGTGAAAATTCTAGTGATCAGCAAGCAGGGTTTCACTGTGCTATCCACAGCAAGCTTTCCCAACAGTGCCCCCTAGTGTTACAGCATGTTCACATGTTTGAAAAGTAGCTTAGGTGTCACTGCCATCTAAACTGATGTCCTATTATGACAAAATGCATCTTCACAGAAAAGAGACATATGTACATACGTACAGACTTTATTCTGGCCCTCCTAATTATGCTGGACTTATTCCTGTGCAATGGACACACGGTAAAAGTGTGAACACTAGTTTGGTTAAGGCAATGGTGAAACAATTGGAGCTGACATGAGGTTAATGAAACATTAATGGTGTTTTTTATTATTATTTAAAGGACACTAATAATGTGATTTACGGGGTGTTTTGGGGCTCGGTGTATCTCTGCCAGAGTAAGACTGTCCTGATGGAGGTTTATTGAAGGCACAGGGCCCCGTGGATGTCCGAATACAGCCCCATCTTGCAATATGTAGCAAACTGCGCTTGTGTCATGGGCCGCATACGCATCTTATAGTATTTTACTAGCGATTCTGACTCGTACTCACCTCAGTCTTTTCTCTGCGATGCGTGACGGCACATTCACACATAAGAAGAGCGGCTCATGGGCGTGTAACTGTATTCTATGCTGAGTACATGACCTTTTCAGACGCATCTCCTGCTAGTATGGGGTTGGGGGTAAGTGACGTTACTTGCAATAGTGGTTACTCTCATGGCTTGGGGCGGTGGGCTAGCAAAAGCCTCAGACTACCCCGAACACGGATGTATAGTTGCATAGGACTTGCGATTGCTGCATGCATCTGGAATTGCGGCCGCATTGTGTCCGATTCTTTATTAGATGATTATTGTGTTGATTACACTTTATGCAGTGCATCTGTGCAGTGTTGTGTGCCGTGACGTCACCTTAGCATAATTTTGACTTCTGTAAGTACCAAAAACAGGAAGTAACAGATCTATTCGTATAAATTTTTTTCCTAATGGTCAAAAATGTTTCTTTCTAGATGTAAAATAAAAAGAATGACAGTCGCATGTTGCATGGGATGATATCACTGATGTGTCTCAAGGACTGTTTGCTTTCTTCCTTTTTTTTTTTAGAAAATGATGCGTCCGGTTGCCAACAGCAACGTGGCTTTCTGTGCAGGCGGCAAATCTTCCTGTCTCGGCCAAGAAAGCATGAGAAGTGTGGAGCCGTTCGGCTTGTATGCCACCCAGAGCAAATACAGCCATACTGTCAGCCACAAGACCATCTCCTGCCAGACACAAGACACCATAAACGAGGCACACTTGCAGACCACAGCCGGCAGGGACGCAGACACAAAAAGTGATTTAAAGAAAAAGAAGACGCTAGGCCGATCCGGCAAACGCGGCAGGCCATCTGGGACCACCAAATTGGCAGGTTACAGAACCAGCACTGGCAGACCTCTGGGGACCACCAAAGCTGCCGGCTTTAAGACAAGTCCTGGGAGACCATTGGGCACAACCAAAGCTGCCGGATACAAAGTCAGCCCAGGGAGACCTCCAGGTAGCATAAAAGCTCTGTCACGGCTTGCAAATCTAGGTTACACAAGTAACAATGCAGCTTTCCCTTACCCCACAGCACTTAACAGAGGACTCCATTCTGTTGTGGATACCAACATTAAACATCCCGTTGAGTAGAAGTTACAATTTATGTACGTATGCGTAATAACTATACGGGGAGTTCAAGAAGTTCCTCCGCAGTGACTGTGTGCTGAGCAAGTTTCCCCGCAGAGAATGGGTGCTAACTAATATGACCACATAATTTGTTTTTAAACACTTTAATTACATGATAAATTTTACACAGATACATTTTTACGTACTAATTTACTTAATTGAAAGTACTTTTGTCAAGTATGGTGAAGGGACTTTTTGAACTCCCCGTGTACAAATATATAGTTTGTATTATCACATGGTCTTCTTTACATTTACGTAGGCGGGATATTCTGTCCATGCTTCAGTCACACAGTCCCTGAAGGCTTGTGAGCACATTGGCATATCCTTGTTGGTGTGTGCCCAGATGGCGATGTATACACAATTGTTTTCATTTTATTTTTTATTACATGTCCTTGTGCTGGATTGTATAACTTATCTTGTGGGGAAAGTTTTTTTTTGTTTTGTTTTATATTTTATATTCTGTGTTTTGTTTTTTTTTTTTTGTTTTTTTAGAAAAGAACTTTGCATGTAGTGTTAGTTTAGAATGGGGAGTCTCTTCGTAGCAGCATATATTTTGTGACATTTTTACCTTATGAAATAATAAAGCCCCCATTAAAATAATACAAGAACAAACAAACCTGAAAGAATACCAAATATTAAAAAGGAAAGCGTCTTCGTAACTGTGCGGCCACATTGTAGAGTGCAGCAACCGTACAGACGGGTACATATAAGTAGACCCAATTCTGTCCTATGTTCCAAAACTTTTCTCAGCGGCATCATGGGTAGTGTAAATATATCAAAATACAAGTATGTAATATATATATATACATGAATTTAAAAATACAGTTTTACAAGTGTGTGTGTTTAATCCAGAGTAAAAACTGTGCGTGTGAAACTGTTTAATTGAGCTCGGATGTAATGGAACGAAGCCTTGACCTTTGGTGCGTTGGGATTCATGTTTCCTTCTGAGGGGACTGTACTGTCATTATAGCAGCAAGGGAGATGTGTAAATAATCGGTCCAGAGTGATCATCTTCTTTTAACGTTTCACAACATGTGTTTACGCATTTTCCTGGAATCCAGCAGGGACCCTCCCAAAATATTTGTATTTAATCCCAGCCAGTAATCCAACGATATGGGCTTATACGCCTGCTCTACGTGAGATTTTTTCATTGTACGCGGATCTGAACGCCTGCATAGAATACAGAGACAGGCGCTAGGAATATTTGAATAGAG
Organism: Pseudophryne corroboree; assembly: GCF_028390025.1. Taxonomy (NCBI): domain Eukaryota; kingdom Metazoa; phylum Chordata; class Amphibia; order Anura; family Myobatrachidae; genus Pseudophryne; species Pseudophryne corroboree. The sequence continues at coordinate 780,371,934 of NC_086449.1, read as the reverse complement.
TGCCAGCGTCTTTTCCACCGGCGCGGTTTAAGCTGCATTTACTGCGTGTTGAGCACTGCTCCTGTAGTCTGGGATGCAGGGTAATCGTTTCCCATGTTTGTCAGCCCTCCTAGACGCACGGTGGCTGGTATCACATTTCCCTTTTGATGCCAGGAAAGTTCCATGATGCGTTTCAGTGTGGATGGTACTATGCTGGGATCAAAAGGATTCCGTAGGAGAGGAAATAAGCCGCTTGGGTTTTCTAGACGGTGAGGGAAAAGTGATGGTCAGTATAGTGGCATTATAACCAATGGACGTGGGGCCTAACTTTAAAGATGGATTCGAATGCAGTCTCTGCTGCGATTATGCACTTGGCGAAACTGACGCTGCTGTAGGGATTTGACTTGCGTACAAAGACGCACCTATGGTTGCTCTTACAACTGCGTACAATTTTTAGCAGATTCAGACACTCTTGGAAAATTGTTGCGATGTCTGCGTTTTTGTAGGCCCCTTACTTCCCCAAACACTCACTCTGTGACCAAATCCTCACTGCTTTCTCTAACCAATCGCATGCATGCGCATTACAAAACAATCGCTCCACCGCGCAAACATCGCCACTGCGTCCACCTCTATGTCAAGCCCTTGGTTAAAAGAACTAGTGTGTAACTCACTGACATTAGTCCTAGAACGGTTTCTCATTAACTGCTGTTCGTCATGGTGAGAGCTTCTATCTTGCCTGGAAAAGGGGTTGCGTTGTAAAACGCCCACTTGTCACCAGTGTTAGACTTTATGGCTCTTCGGTTCATGCTGTACCATATTCATAACCTGCTCTTTCGGCAAAAGAGTCTGGACGATTGTGTGCGTTGCTGACTTCTGCTGTATGCCAAGAAATCTGTGCCTCACTTTGGTGGGGTTAATCCATTTAGACTGTTGGCCATAAGAAACGGCCGGAGCGCTGGCTCCTCACTGGCACCAAAATCGCACATTTTCCCCTTGGGTTGTGCAGAAGAATATGCAGTGTAGGCTTGGCATGATTCTCAGGGATGCAGGGTGTGTTCTAGGTGAGCCTTCTACTCTGCAATTTTGCTGGGATATGTCCCAAGCCCTCTTTCAGAAAAGGTCCTACCTAATTGGGTTACTGTGACTTCTAGCGTTGAGTTGACAGTCACTTGGTGTTTTTTTTTTATGAAAAGGAAACCATTCTGGATTAAGAACGGATATCCTGTTTCGTGCTTTTCTTATTAGGAAAAAAGCAGCAAGCCTTCATGTGTTCCGGTGATGCATAGGACAAAATGATGAGGACTTAAAGTAAGAGGTGCACATGTGTACATTATGGACTGTTTAATCACGTCACAAGGAAATGTAATTACCCACCTCACAATGCCGTCATGCTATCCCGTCATTTCCCTCATCTGGATGTCTTCTATGTTGTGTCACCTTCTGGCAGCTGATTGGCGTCAAAGCATTGCAATATTACATTGCCTTCAGAGTATTCCCTCCACTAAAAAGAAGTCTGCAGTTTATTTTACTATTTTAATTGTGGTTCCATGTTGTTTTCTTTTGTAATATAGCACCTCCGATTGTGTTTTGTAAAATGACACCTGCCAAGTGCTTTTGACCTGATGTTAACTCACAATGAAATCTGTTACAACAGGGGGGGTGGGGAGGCAAAGGAGCGCATATTTGGAATGATGAACGTGTGACTTCTGTGAATATAATTTTATTGCAATGTCGTATTTTACAATTAAATATTTAAAAAAACAACAAAAAAAAACTTTACATTTTACTCATGTATGAGGCAAGGCCAAATTTGCAAGATTTGGGCGTATAACCGTTCCGCTTTTTCATTCCAATTTTACATGTGGTCTTAAGTTATGATGTCCTCAATAAAGGGAAAAAAAAACTGAAAAATTATATTTTCTCAATTGTTTTGTTCACAATGTGCAACGAAGAAGATCAAGTGAATAAAGGTGGATGAAACAATAACATCATCTGTGTATAAACCCTGCTAAAGGTTGAACCTCCCATGTCCAAAATGCTTGGGACTCAAAGTAGTTTGGGTTTAGGATTTTTCCATATTTTGGAATATTTGCATTTCCTACTGAGTTATCTTGAAGATGGGACCCAAGTCTAAACATGAAATGCATTTTTGTAACATATACACCTAGCCTGAAGGTTGTTTTATACAATATTATAATTTTGTGCATGAAACAATTTTGTGTACATTGAGCCATCAGAAAGCAAAGGTTTCACTATCTCGTCACCCAAACAAAATTGTGGATTTCCAATACGGGATTCTCCCTGGCCCTCTCTTCCATTATACTATGCTCAGAGGTCATGCAATCAATTTGCCGGCGGTCAGGATACAGACGCCAGAATCCCGTTGCAGCAGGGCTATTCCCCCTCGTGGGTGTCCACGACACCCATTGAGTGGGAATAGATCCTGTGGGTGCCACCGAGCCCACAAGGGGACTCTTTGCGCTCGTCCCGTTGCTGCCATTCTGGTGGGTGGGATGCCGCTGTCTGGATATGGGCATCCCGGCCGCCAGTAAAACATACCGATTTCACTCAGAGCAATGTTGAAACACAACTGTAGGGGGGTATATTCACTAAAGTGCAGGTTTTTACAAGTGGGGATATTGCCCATAGCAAATAGATTCTATTTATCATTTATCTAGCACCTTCTAGGAGATAAAAGCTAGAATCTGGTTGCCATGGGCAACATCCCCACTTCTAAAAACCGGCACTTTAGTAAATAGACCACCTGGAGGCAACTTTTGTACAGAATGTTAAGAGCGTGTTCTCAATGCCTGTACTCAGTATAGTGTACTTTATGTATGTCCCCATAGTAGTTTATACAGTTAAATCTTGGGAATGCTACAGGATACGTCAAAATAGTCTTTACAAATTCTAAATGTCTAGAAAATATTTAATATTTTGATCCTGGGTCATGTTCAAGGTCAGCACTGTGTAGAGAAAATGGGATCCGGTCTAGAGATCGACAATGTTTAGGTCGACAGTCACTAGGTCGACATGGATGGAAGGTAGACAGGGTTTCTAGGTCGACATGTGCTAGGTCGACAGGTCTAAAGGTCGACATGAGTGTTTCACATTTTTTTTCTTTTTTTAAATTTTTTCATACTTAACGATCCACGTGGACTACGATTGGAACGGTAAAGTGTGCCGAGCGAAGCGGTAGCGGAGCGAAGGCACCATGCCCGAAGCATGGCGAGTGAAGCGAGCCATGCGAGGGGACGCGGTGCACTAATTTGGGATCCCGGTCACTCTACGAAGAAAACGACACCAAAAAAAAAAAAAAAATCATCATGTCGACCTTTAGACCTGTCGACCTAGCACATGTCGACCTAGAAACCCTGTCGACCTTCCATCCATGTCGACCTAAACATTGTCGACCTAGACACTGTCGATTTGATGAACCACACCCAGAGAAAATGGTTACGTTTTCACTTGGATCTCTTCAACTGAATGAAGTGGCTACTCTAGTGCTTGGCCTCGTCAAATAGTTTCCAGTTACAAGATGAAACGCGTTCAGGTGCCCCTGTGTCTGGCACATTATTAAGAGGGGGTCCTCTTCCGCCTTGGAGAACATTTTTAGGAGGTGCAACGTTAAACCATTAAAGAAACCAAACGATAACAGGACTCCATGGGTGTAATTCAATTGTTTGAAAAGTCAGTTGGGTGTCTGTCTATTAGATAGGAAAAAAAACAGACTACCTCCTGACTTTTCAAACAAATGAATATCCCCCCATGAGTTACATTGCGCTTGCAGGTAATGCATTGCTAGTCTCAGCCTAATACAGTGGCCCGAACACAGAACCACAGTGCCCCTTCTTAAGGTTTCCCTGATGGAAATAACACCCCCCCCCCCCCCCCCCCACTAAACCTTGCAAGGTCCATTCTACTTTAAGAAGTTACTTTACTCTTCCGCATTTAAATAGAAGTATGACTTACTATTCTGTTTTATGTCACTGTACTCTCTATGGTTTAAAATGTAAAATCTGTGAATGTTGTAGCAATCTGTATAGACTCTACCTTACAAACAATTTGTATATATAAAATACGCCTTCACATTTAAAAATATGAGCACATGACCCATAAATGATGCATTTCAAGCAATGCTGTAGCTTTAGACTTTGTGTCCTTTTTTTCTTATGCCATATTATTGTGAAATTGTGCAAGTTGTTAATCAGGTACAGTATATATATATTACAAAACAAAAACAAATTCACACTTCAGGAATATCTCTTTTCATTGGCCACATATGTAATTTGTTTCTCTTCATGATTTAATTTTGTTTCTGCATATTTGTATATATATATTTTTTGTAAAATACATCTTTTTCATTTTAACAAGTCATTAAAACATTCCAAATCCAGCTATTTTGTAACAAGTGGTTTTTGTTTATATTTGTTTTGCTTTTCCCCTTTTGTATCTTACAAATAGGATATTGATAAATAGACCGAGCTGTCTCCTCTAAGGTCAAATTGATACTCTACACCAGCCATGTGTTGCTACTAGGGAGGCCAATCCCGGGCCGTTTTTTTAATCCCGGGATTCGGGATTGAAAAATGCTCAATCCCGGGATCCCCGGGATTGAGTTGGTCAATGAAAATATTCATGGCCTAACAAAGGCCCACAGGAAAAAAATAAAATTTTCATGGTCTCAGCCAGGCCCCAACAGTGACCACAGGAATAAATTAACATTCATGGCCCACACTGACCCCAGACCCCCACAGGAATAAAATAACTTTCAGGGCCCCCAGTCGAACCCTGTCCCAGCCACCCCTACACACCACAAAAATCAAATTAAATATACATAATCATGGCCAGCCCCACAGTAAATAAAATTGTCGTGCTGCACCATTGCACTCCCTTGGAATAAAATAATTTCACTGACTCACCCTCTTCCAGTGTGACTCCAGTGACTGACTGTTTTTTTTTTCTCCAAAAGAGCAGCAACAGGGGGGTGCCCACAGTGTGATGGAAGCAGGACCCAGGCAGCGGGCACTGTCTTACTGAACGTGGGGGTGAGCGGTGTGGTGCTGGTCACTGCAGGCAGAAGCAGGGATCTCTCCTCCCATCCCTCAGGGTCCCGACTCCATCCTATCTATAGTCTCCAGTCCAGGGCCGGCCGGGCCAACCCAATACTGATCTCGGCGCGGCGCACAGACGGCTGGCATGGCTGAAGGGGTCGTCCCAGCGCAGGGCTGCGCTGTGCGGCTGGCATGGCTGAAGGGGCTTCCCAGCGCGGGGCTGCGCTGTGCAGATGGCGGGCTGGAGGGACGTCCCGGCGCGGGGCTGTGTGCGCAGTGACCTCTGACGTCACGCGGCACCGTGCACGGTTGTGTAGCTTCTGAGCAGAGTGCTCAAGATGCTCAGCGCTACCCGGCAGAAAGAAAAACCACGCATGTGCAGCTCAATCCCTAAATCCCGGGATTGGTAGCTCCAATCCCGGGATTGAAATCCTGGCAATTTTAGCCCCAAATCCCGGGATCCCGCCGATCCCGGGATTGGCCACCCTAGTTGCTACCCAAAAGAAATTTTCCTTCAAGGATTGCTTTTTAGTTCTAGATTTTATACATGTTTTATTTCTCTAACGTCCTAGTGGATGCTGGGGACTCCGAAAGGACCATGGGGAATAGCGGCTCCGCAGGAGACTGGGCACAAAGTAAAAGCTTTTGGACTAGCTGGTGTGCACTGGCTCCTCCCCCTATGACCCTCCTCCAAGCCTCAGTTAAGATTTTGTGCCCGAACAAGAAGGGTGCAATCGAGGTGGCTCTCCTGAGCTGCTTAGAGTAAAAGTTTAAATAGGTTTTTTATTTTCAGTGAGACCTGCTGGCAACAGGCTCACTGCATCGAGGGACTAAGGGGAGAAGAAGCGAACTCACCTGCGTGCAGAGTGGATTGGGCTTCTTAGGCTACTGGATATTAGCTCCAGAGGGACGATCACAGGCCCAGCCATGGATGGGTCCCGGAGCCGCGCCGCCGGCCCTCTTACAGATGCTGAAGCAAGAAGAGGTCCATAAATCGGCGGCAGAAGACTTTCCTGTCTTCATAAGGTAGCGCACAGCACTGCAGCTGTGCGCCATTGCTCTCAGCACACTTCACACTTCGGTCACTGAGGGTGCAGGGCGCTGGGGGGGGGCGCCCTGGGAAGCAATGAATTTACCTTATTTGGCAAAAAATACATCACATATAGCTCCTGGGCTATATGGATGTATTTAACCCCTGCCAGTTTTCCAGAAAAAAGCGGGAGAAGAGCCCGCCGTGAAGGGGGCGGGGCCTATCTCCTCAGCACACAGCGCCATTTTTCCCACACAGCTCCGCTGGTAGGAAGGCTCCCAGAATCTCCCCTGCATCCTGCAACTACAGAAACAGGGTAAAAAAGAGAGGGGGCACTTATTTGGCAAAATAACAGATATAAGCAGCTATAAGGGATAGACACTTATTGTAAGGTTGTCCCTATACATATATAGCGCTCTGGTGTGTGCTGGCAAACTCTCCCTCTGTCTCCCCAAGGGGCTAAGTGGGTCCTGTCCTCTATCAGAGCATTCCCTGTGTGTGTGCTGGGTGTCGGTACGTGTGTGTCGACATGTATGAGGAGGAAAATGATGTGGAGGCGGAGCAATTGCCTATAATGGTGATGTCACCCCCTAGGGAGTCGACACCTGAATGGATGGCCGTAATTAAGGAATTACGTGACAGTGTCGGCACGTTACAGAAAACTGTTGACGACATGAGACAGCCGACAGCTCAGTTAGTGCCTGTCCAGGCGTCTCAAACACCGTCAGGGGCTATTAAACGCCCGTTACCTCAGTGGGTCGACACGGACCCAGACACAGACTCCAGTGTCGACGGTGAAGAAACAAACGTATTTTCCAGTAGGGCCACACGTTACATGATCACGGCAATGAAGGAGGTTTTGCACATCTCTGATACTGCAAGTACCACAAAAAGGGGTATTATGTGGGGTGTGAAAAAACTACCCGTAGTTTTTCCTGAATCAGATGAATTGAATGAAGTGTGTGATGAAGCGTGGGTTACCCCCGCCAAAAAACTGCTAATTTCTAAAAAATTATTGGCACTATATCCCTTCCCACAAGAGGTTAGGGCTCGTTGGGAAACACCCCCTAGGGTGGATAAGACGCTCACACGCTTATCAAAACAAGTGGCGTTACCGTCTCCAGAAACGGCCGCCCTTAAGGAGCCAGCAGATAGAAGGCTGGAAAATATCCTTAAAAGTATATACACTCATACTGGTGTTATACTGCGACCAGCAATCGCCTCAGCCTGGATGTGCAGTGCTGGGGTGGCTTGGTCGGATTCCCTGACTGAAAATATTGATACCCTGGACAGGGACAATATATTATTGACTATAGAGCATTTAAAGGATGCATTCCTATATATGCGAGATGCACAGAGAGACATTTGCACTCTGGCATCAAGAGTAAGTGCGATGTCCATTTCTGCCAGAAGAGGATTATGGACGCGACAGTGGTCAGGGGATGCGGATTCCAAACGGCATATGGAAGTATTGCCGTATAAAGGGGAGGAGTTATTTGGGGGCGGTCTATCGGACCTGGTGGCCACGGCAACGGCTGGAAAATCCACCTTTTTACCCCAAGTCACCTCGCAGCAGAAAAAGATACCGTCTTTTCAGGCTCAGTCCTTTCGTCCCCATAAGGGCAAGCGGGCAAAAGGCCACTCATATCTGTCCCGGGGCAGAGGAAGGGGAAAAAGACTGCATTAGACAGCTTCTTCCCACGAACAGAAGCCCTCCCCCGCTTCTGCCAAGTCCTCAGCATGACGCTGGGGCCTTACAAGCGGACTCAGGCACGGTGGGGGCCCGTCTCAAGAATTTCAGCGCGCAGTGGGCTCACTCGCAAGTGGACCCCTGGATCCTGCAGGTAGTATCTCAGGGGTACAAATTGGAATTCGAGACGTCTCCCCCTCGCCGGTTCCTGAAGTCTGCTTTACCAACGTCTACCCCCGACAGGGAGGCGGTATTGGAAGCCATTCACAAGCTGTATTCCCAGCAAGTGATAATCAAGGTACCCCTCCTACAACAGGGAAAGGGGTATTACTCCACGCTGTTTGTGGTACCGAAGCCGGACGGCTCGGTGAGACCCATTTTAAATCTGAAAGCCTTGAACACTTACATAAAAAGGTTCAAGTTCAAGATGGAGTCACTCAGAGCAGTGATAGCGAACCTGGAAGAAGGGGACTACATGGTGTCTCTGGACATCAAGGATGCTTACCTCCATGTCCCAATTTGCCCTTCTCACCAAGGGTACCTCAGGTTTGTGGTACAGAACTGTCACTATCAGTTTCAGACGCTGCCGTTTGGATTGTCCACGGCACCCCGGGTCTTTACCAAGGTAATGGCCGAAATGATGATTCTTCTTCGAAGAAAAGGCGTCTTAATTATCCCTTACTTGGACGATCTCCTGATAAGGGCACGGTCCAGAGAACAGTTAGAGGTCGGAGTAGCACTATCTCAAATAGTACTACGACAGCACGGATGGATTCTAAATATTCCAAAATCGCAGCTGATTCTGACGACACGTCTGCTGTTCCTAGGGATGATTCTGGACACAGTACAGAAAAAGGTGTTTCTCCCGGAAGAGAAAGCCAGGGAGTTATCCGACCTAGTCAGGAAACTCCTAAGACCAGGCCAGGTGTCAGTGCATCAGTGCACAAGGGTCCTGGGAAAGATGGTGGCTTCTTACGAAGCGATTCCATTCGGCAGATTCCACGCAAGAACTTTTCAGTTGGATCTGCTAGACAAATGGTCCGGATCGCATCTTCAAATGCATCAGCGGATAACCCTGTCTCCAAGGACAAGGGTGTCTCTCCTGTGGTGGTTACAGAGTGCTCATCTCCTAGAGGGCCGCAGATTCGGCATTCAGGATTGGGTCCTGGTGACCACGGATGCCAGCCTGAGAGGCTGGGGAGCAGTCACACAGGGAAAAAATTTCCAGGGCTTGTGGTCAAGCATGGAAACGTCACTTCACATAAATATCCTGGAACTCAGGGCCATTTACAATGCCCTAAGTCAGGCAAGGCCTCTGCTTCAGGGTCAGCCAGTATTGATCCAGTCGGACAACATCACGGCAGTCGCCCACGTAAACAGACAGGGCGGCACAAGAAGCAGGAGGGCAATGACGGAAGTGGCAAGGATTCTTCGCTGGGCGGAAAATCATGTGATAGCACTGTCAGCAGTGTTCATTCCGGGAGTGGACAACTGGGAAGCAGACTTCCTCAGCAGACACGACCTCCACCCGGGGGAGTGGGGACTTCACCCAGAAGTCTTCCACATGATTGTAAACCGTTGGGAAAAACCAAAGGTGGACATGATGGCGTCTCGCCTCAACAAAAAACTGGACAGATATTGCTCCAGGTCAAGGGACCCTCAGGCAATAGCTGTGGACGCTCTGGTAACACCGTGGGTGTACCGGTCAGTGTATGTGTTCCCTCCTCTTCCTCTCATACCAAAAGTACTGAGAATCATAAGAAGGAGAGGAGTAAAGACTATACTCGTGGCTCCGGATTGGCCAAGAAGGACTTGGTACCCGGAAATTCAAGAGATGCTCACGGAAGACCCGTGGCCTCTACCTCTAAGACAGGACCTGCTCCAGCAGGGACCATGTCTGTTCCAAGACTTACCGCGGCTGCGTTTGACGGCATGGCGGTTGAACGCCGGATCCTGAAGGAAAAAGGCATTCCGGATGAAGTCATCCCTACCCTGATCAAAGCCAGGAAGGATGTAACCGTACAACATTATCACCGTATTTGGCGTAAATATGTTGCGTGGTGCGAGGCCAGGAAGGCCCCTACGGAGGAATTTCAACTGGGTCGATTCCTGCATTTCCTGCAAACAGGACTGTCTATGGGCCTCAAATTAGGGTCCATTAAGGTTCAAATTTCGGCCCTGTCGATATTCTTCCAAAAAGAACTAGCTTCTGTTCCTGAAGTTCAGACGTTTGTCAAGGGAGTACTGCAGATACAGCCTCCTTTTGTGCCTCCAGTGGCACCTTGGGATCTCAATGTAGTGTTGGGATTCCTAAAATCACATTGGTTTGAACCACTCACCACTGTGGACTTGAAATATCTCACATGGAAAATAAGATTTTACTTACCGATAAATCTATTTCTCGGAGTCCGTAGTGGATGCTGGGGTTCCTGAAAGGACCATGGGGAATAGCGGCTCCGCAGGAGACAGGGCACAAAAAGTAAAGCTTTTCCAGATCAGGTGGTGTGCACTGGCTCCTCCCCCTATGACCCTCCTCCAGACTCCAGTTAGGTACTGTGCCCGGACGAGCGTACACAATAAGGGAGGATTTTGAATCCCGGGTAAGACTCATACCAGCCACACCAATCACACCGTACAACTTGTGATCTAAACCCAGTTAACAGTATGATAACAGCGGAGCCTCTGAAAGATGGCTTCCTTCAACAATAACCCGAATTAGTTAACAATAACTATGTACAATTATTGCAGATAATCCGCACTTGGGATGGGCGCCCAGCATCCACTACGGACTCCGAGAAATAGATTTATCGGTAAGTAAAATCTTATTTTCTCTATCGTCCTAGTGGATGCTGGGGTTCCTGAAAGGACCATGGGGATTATACCAAAGCTCCCAAACGGGCGGGAGAGTGCGGATGACTCTGCAGCACCGAATGAGAGAACTCCAGGTCCTCCTTAGCCAGAGTATCAAATTTGTAAAATTTTACAAACGTGTTCTCCCCTGACCACGTAGCTGCTCGGCAAAGTTGTAATGCCGAGACCCCTCGGGCAGCCGCCCAAGATGAGCCCACCTTCCTTGTGGAGTGGGCCTTTACAGATTTAGGCTGTGGCAGGCCTGCCACAGAATGTGCAAGTTGGATTGTGCTACAGATCCAACGAGCAATCGTCTGCTTAGACGTAGGAGCACCCATCTTGTTGGGTGCATACAATATAAACAACGAGTCAGATTTTCTGACTCCAGCTGTCCTTGCAATATATATTTTTAATGCTCTGACAACGTCCAGTAACTTGGAGTCCTCCAAGTCACTTGTAGCCGCAGGCACTACAATAGGCTGGTTCAGATGAAATGCTGACACCACCTTAGGGAGAAAATGCGGACGAGTCCGCAGTTCTGCCCTGTCCGAATGGAAAATCAGATATGGGCTTTTGTAAGATAAAGCTGCCAGTTCTGACACTCTCCTGGCCGAAGCCAGGGCTAGAAGCATGGTCACTTTCCATGTGAGATATTTCAAATCCACCTTCTTTAGTGGTTCAAACCAATGAGATTTTAGAAAGTCCAAAACCACATTGAGATCCCACGGTGCCACTGGAGGCACCACAGGAGGCTGTATATGTAGCCCTCCCTTAACAAAGGTCTGGACTTCAGGGACTGAAGCCAATTCTTTTTGAAAGAAAATCGACAGGGCCGAAATTTGAACCTTAATTGATCCCAATTTGAGACCCATAGACAATCCTGATTGCAGGAAATGTAGGAATCGACCCAGTTGAAATTCCTCCGTCGGAGCACTCCGATCTTCGCACCACGCAACATATTTTCGCCAAATTCGGTGATAATGTTGCACGGTTACTTCCTTCCTTGCTTTAATCAAAGTAGGAATGACTTCTTCCGGCATGCCTTTTCCCTTTAGGATCCGGCGTTCAACCGCCATGCCGTCAAACGCAGCCGCGGTAAGTCTTGAAACAGACAGGGACCTTGCTGAAGCAAGTCCCTCCTTAGAGGTAGAGGCCACGGATCTTCCGTGATCATCTCTTGAAGTTCCGGGTACCAAGTCCTTCTTGGCCAATCCGGAACCACTAGTATCGTCCTTACGCCTCTTTGCCGTATAATTCTCAATACTTTTGGTATGAGAGGCAGAGGAGGAAACACATACACCGACTGGTACACCCAAGGCGTTACCAGCGCGTCCACAGCTATTGCCTGCGGATCTCTTGACCTGGCGCAATACCTGTCCAGTTTTTTGTTGAGGCGAGACGCCATCATGTCCACCATTGGTCTTTCCCAACGGGTTACCAGCAAGTGGAAGACTTCTGGATGAAGTCCCCACTCTCCCGGGTGAAGATCGTGTCTGCTGAGGAAGTCTGCTTCCCAGTTGTCCACTCCCGGGATGAACACTGCTGACAGTGCTATCACATGATTCTCTGCCCAGCGAAGAATCCTTGCAGCTTCTGCCATTGCACTCCTGCTTCTTGTGCCGCCCTGTCTGTTCACATGGGCGACTGCCGTGATGTTGTCCGACTGGATCAACACCGGTTTTCCCTGAAGCAGAGGTTCTGCCTGGCTTAGAGCATTGTATATTGCTCTTAGTTCCAGAATGTTTATGTGAAGAGACGTTTCCAGGCTCGTCCATACTCCCTGGAAGTTTCTTCCTTGTGTGACTACTCCCCAGCCTCTCAGGCTGGCGTCCGTGGTCACCAGGATCCAATCCTGTATGCCGAATCTGCGGCCCTCCAATAGATGAGCACTCTGCAACCACCACAGAAGAGACACCCTTGTCCTTGGAGACAGGGTTATCCGCAGGTGCATCTGAAGATGCGACCCTGACCATTTGTCCAACAGATCCCTTTGGAAAATTCTTGCGTGGAATCTGCCGAATGGAATTGCTTCGTAAGAAGCCACCATTTTTCCCAGGACTCTTGTGCATTGATGTACAGACACCTTTCCTGGTTTTAGGAGGTTCCTGACAAGCTCGGATAACTCCTTGGCTTTTTCCTCCGGGAGAAAAACCTTTTTCTGAACCGTGTCCAGAATCATCCCTAGGAACAGCAGACGAGTTGTCGGCATTAACTGGGATTTTGGAATATTCAGAATCCACCCGTGCTGTTTTAGCACTTCTTGCGACAGTGCTAATCCCATCTCTAGCTGTTCTCTGGACCTTGCCCTTATTAGGAGATCGTCCAAGTATGGGATAATTAATATGCCTTTTCTTCGAAGAAGAATCATCATCTCGGCCATTACCTTTGTAAAGACCCGAGGTGCCGTGGACAATCCGAACGGCAGCGTCTGAAACTGATAGTGACAGTTTTGTACAACGAACCTGAGGTACCCCTGGTGTGAGGGGTAAATTGGAACGTGGAGATACGCATCCTTGATGTCCAAGGATACCATAAAGTCCCCCTCTTCCAGGTTCGCTATCACTGCTCTGAGTGACTCCATCTTGAACTTGAACTTCTTTATGTACAGGTTCAAGGACTTCAGATTTAGAATAGGCCTTACCGAGCCATCCGGCTTCGGTACCACAAAAAGAGTGGAATAATACCCCTTCCCTTGTTGTAGAAGAGGTATCTTGACTATCACCTGCTGAGAGTACAGCTTGTGAATGGCTTCCAAAACCGTCTCCCTTTCGGAGGGGGACGTTGGTAAAGCAGACTTCAGGAAACGGCGAGGTGGATCTGTCTCTAATTCCAACCTGTACCCCTGAGATATTATCTGCAGGATCCAGGGATCTACCTGCGAGTGAGCCCACTGCGCGCTGTAATTTTTTGAGACGACCACCCACCGTCCCCGAGTCCGCTTGAGAAGCCCCAGCGTCATGCTGAGGCTTTTGTAGAAGCCGGAGAAGGCTTCTGTTCCTGGGAAGGAGCTGCCTGTTGCTGTCTCTTCCCTCGACCTCTGCCTCGTGGCAGATATGAATAGCCCTTTGCTCTCTTATTTTTAAAGGAACGAAAGGGCTGCGGTTGAAAAGTCGGTGCCTTTTTCTGTTGGGGAGTGACTTGAGGTAGAAAGGTGGATTTCCCGGCTGTAGCCGTGGCCACCAAATCTGATAGACCGACTCCAAATAACTCCTCCCCTTTATACGGCAAAACTTCCATATGTCGTTTTGAATCCGCATCGCCTGTCTACTGTCGCGTCCATAAAGCTCTTCTGGCCGAAATGGACATAGCACTTACCCGTGATGCCAGTGTGCAGATATCCCTCTGTGCATCACGCATATAAAGAAATGCATCCTTTATTTGTTCTAACGACAGTAAAATATTGTCCCTGTCCAGGGTATCAATATTTTCAATCAGGGACTCTGACCAAACTACCCCAGCACTGCACATCCAGGCAGTCGCTATAGCTGGTCGTAGTATAACACCTGCATGTGTGTATATACTTTTTTGGATATTTTCTATCCTCCTATCTGATGGATCTTTAAGTGCGGCCGTCTCAGGAGAGGGTAACGCCACTTGTTTAGATAAGCGTGTTAGCGCCTTGTCCACCCTAGGAGGTGTTTCCCAGCGCTCCCTAACCTCTGGCGGGAAAGGGTATAATGCCAATAATTTCTTTGAAATTATCAGCTTTTTATCAGGGGCAACCCACGCTTCATTACACACGTCATTTAATTCTTCTGATTCAGGAAAAACTATAGGTAGTTTTTTCACACCCCACATAATACCCTGTTTAGTGGTACCTGTAGTATCAGCTAAATGTAACGCCTCCTTCATTGCCAAAATCATATAACGTGTGGCCCTACTGGAAAATACGGTTGATTCGTCACCGTCACCACTGGAGTCAGTGCCTGTGTCTGTGTCTGTGTCGACCGACTGAGGCAAAGGGCGTTTCACAGCCCCTGACGGTGTTTGAGTCGCCTGGACAGGCACTAATTGATTGTCCGGCCGTCTCATGTCGTCAAACGACTGCTTTAGCGTGTTGACACTATCCCGTAGTTCCATAAATAAAGGCATCCATTCTGGTGTCGACTCCCTAGGGGGTGACATCCTCATATTTGGCAATTGCTCCGCCTCCACACCAATATCGTCCTCATACATGTCGACACACAGCAGACACACAGGGAATGCTCCTAACGAAGACAGGACCCACTAGCCCTTTGGGGAGACAGAGGGAGAGTTTGCCAGCACACACCAAAAGCGCTATATATAACAGGGATAGCCTTATAATAAGTGCTCCCTTATAGCTGCTTTATATATATCAAAATATCGCCATAAATTTGCCCCCCCTCTCTGTTTTACCCTGTTTCTGTAGTGCAGTGCAGGGGAGAGACCTGGGAGCCGTCCTGACCAGCGGAGCTGTGAGAGGAAATGGCGCCGTGTGCTGAGGAGATAGGCCCCGCCCCTTTTCCGGCGGGCTCGTCTCCCGCTATTTAGTGAATCCAGGCAGGGGTTAAATATCTCCATATAGCCTCTGGGGGCTATATGTGAGGTATTTTTAGCCTTTATATAGGTTACATTTGCCTCCCAGGGCGCCCCCCCCCAGCGCCCTGCACCCTCAGTGACTGCGTGTGAAGTGTGCTGAGAGGAAAATGGCGCACAGCTGCAGTGCTGTGCGCTACCTTTAGAAGACTGCAGGAGTCTTCAGCCGCCGATTCTGGACCTCTTCTGACTTCAGCATCTGCAAGGGGGCCGGCGGCGCGGCTCCGGTGACCATCCAGGCTGTACCTGTGATCGTCCCTCTGGAGCTGATGTCCAGTAGCCAAGAAGCCAATCCATCCTGCACGCAGGTGAGTTCACTTCTTCTCCCCTCAGTCCCTCGTTGCAGTGATCCTGTTGCCAGCAGGACTCACTGTAAAATAAAAAACCTAAGCTAAACTTTTTCTAAGCAGCTCTTTAGGAGAGCCACCTAGATTGCACCCTTCTCGGCCGGGCACAAAAATCTAACTGGAGTCTGGAGGAGGGTCATAGGGGGAGGAGCCAGTGCACACCACCTGATCTGGAAAAGCTTTACTTTTTGTGCCCTGTCTCCTGCGGAGCCGCTATTCCCCATGGTCCTTTCAGGAACCCCAGCATCCACTAGGACGATAGAGAAAGTGGTAATGCTGTTAGCCCTGGCTTCAGCCAGGCGTGTATCAGAATTGGCGGCTTTATCCTATAAAAGCCCTTACCTAATTTTTCATACGGACAGGGCAGAATTGAGGACTCGTCCTCAATTTCTCCCTAAGGTGGTTTCAGCATTTCACTTAAACCAACCTATTGTGGTGCCTGCGGCTACTAGGGACTTGGAGGATTCCAAGTTGCTGGACGTAGTCAGGGCCCTGAAAATATATGTTTCCAGGACGGCTGGAGTCAGAAAATCTGACTCGCTGTTTATCCTGTATGCACCCAACAAGCTGGGTGCTCCTGCTTCTAAGCAGACGATTGCTCGTTGGATTTGTAGTACAATTCAGCTTGCACATTCTGTGGCAGGCCTGCCACAGCCAAAATCTGTAAAAGCCCATTCCACACGGAAAGTGGGCTCATCTTGGGCGGCTGCCCGAGGGGTCTCGGCTTTACAACTTTGCCGAGCAGCTACTTGGTCAGGGGCAAACACGTTTGCTAAATTCTACAAATTTGATACCCTGGCTGAGGAGGACCTGGAGTTCTCTCATTCGGTGCTGCAGAGTCATCCGCACTCTCCCGCCCGTTTGGGAGCTTTGGTATAATCCCCATGGTCCATTCGGAGTCCCCAGCATCCACTAGGACGTTAGAGAAAATAAGAATTTACTTACCGATAATTCTATTTCTCATAGTCCGTAGTGGATGCTGGGCGCCCATCCCAAGTGCGGATTGTCTGCATTACTTGTACATAGTTATTGTTACAAAAATCGGGTTATTGTTGTTGTGAGCCATCTTTTCAGAGGCTCCTTCTGTTATCATGCTGTTAACTGGGTTCAGATCACAAGTTGTACGGTGTGATTGGTGTGGCTGGTATGAGTCTTAACCGGGATTCAAAATCCTTCCTTATTGTGTACGCTCGTCCGGGCACAGTATCCTAACTGAGGCTTGGAGGAGGGTCATAGGGGGAGGAGCCAGTGCACACCAGCTAGTCCAAAAGCTTTTACTTTGTGCCCAGTCTCCTGCGGAGCCGCTATTCCCCATGGTCCTTTCGGAGTCCCCAGCATCCACTACGGACTATGAGAAATAGAATTTTCTCTATCGTCCTAGTGGATGCTGGGGTTCCTGAAAGGACCATGGGGAATAGCGGCTCCGCAGGAGACAGGGCACAAAAAGTAAAGCTTTAGGATCAGGTGGTGTGCACTGGCTCCTCCCCCATGACCCTCCTCCAAGCCTCAGTTAGATTTTTGTGCCCGGCCGAGAAGGGTGCAATCTAGGTGGCTCTCCTAAAGAGCTGCTTAGAAAAGTTTAGCTTAGGTTTTTTATTTTACAGTGAGTCCTGCTGGCAACAGGATCACTGCAACGAGGGACTTAGGGGAGAAGAAGTGAACTCACCTGCGTGCAGGATGGATTGGCTTCTTGGCTACTGGACATTAGCTCCAGAGGGACGATCACAGGTACAGCCTGGATGGTCACCGGAGCCTCGCCGCCGGCCCCCTTGCAGATGCTGAAACGAGAAGAGGTCCAGAATCGGCGGCAGAAGACTCCTCAGTCTTCTTAAGGTAGCGCACAGCACTGCAGCTGTGCGCCATTTTCCTCTCAGCACACTTCACACGGCAGTCACTGAGGGTGCAGGGCGCTGGGAGGGGGGCGCCCTGGGAGGCAAATGAAAACCTTTTTTGGCTAAAAATACCTCACATATAGCCTCCGGGGGCTATATGGAGATATTTAACCCCTGCCAGAATCCGTTAAGAGCGGGAGACGAGGCCGCCGAAAAAGGGGCGGGGCCTATCTCCTCAGCACACAGCGCCATTTTCCCTCACAGAAAGGCTGGAGGGAAGGCTCCCAGGCTCTCCCCTGCACTGCACTACAGAAACAGGGTTAAAACAGAGAGGGGGGGCACTAATTTGGCGTTAGAAATATATAAAAAAGATGCTATAAGGGAAAACACTTATATAAGGTTGTCCCTATATAATTATAGCGTTTTTGGTGTGTGCTGGCAAACTCTCCCTCTGTCTCTCCAAAGGGCTAGTGGGTCCTGTCCTCTATCAGAGCATTCCCTGTGTGTGTGCTGTGTGTCGGTACGTGTGTGTCGACATGTATGAGGACGATGTTGGTGAGGAGGCAGAGCAATTGCCTGTAATGGTGATGTCACTCTCTAGGGAGTCGACACCGGAATGGATGGCTTATTTAGGGAATTACGTGATAATGTCAACACACGCCAAGGTCGGTTGACGACATGAGACGGCCGACAAACAATTAGTACCGGTCCAGACGTCTCAAAAACACCGTCAGGGGTTTTAAAACGCCCGTTTACTTTAGTCGGTCGACACAGACACAGACACTGAATCCAGTGTCGACGGTGAATAAACAAACGTATTCCTTATTAGGGCCACACGTTAAGGGCAATGAAGGAGGTGTTACATATTTCTGATACTACAAGTACCACAAAAGAGGGTATTATGTGGGATGTGAAAAAACTACCGTAGTTTTTCCTGAATCAGATAAATTAAATGAAGTGTGTGATGATGCGTGGGTTCCCCCCGATAGAAAATATGGGCGGTATACCCTTTCCCGCCAGAAGTTAGGGCGCGTTGGGAAACACCCCTTAGGGTGGATAAGGCGCTCACACGCTTATCAGAACAAGTGGCGGTACCGTCTATAGATAGGGCCGTCCTCAAGGAGCCAGCTGACAGGAGGCTGGAAAAATATCATAAAAAGTATATACACACATACTGGTGTTATACTGCGACCAGCGATCGCCTCAGCCTGGATGTGCAGAGCTGGGGTGGCTTGGTCGGATTCCCTGACTAAAAATATTGATACCCTTGACAGGGACAGTATTTTATTGACTATAGAGCATTTAAAGGATGTATTTCTATATATGCGAGATGCACAGAGGGATATTTGCACTCTGGCATCAAGAGTAAGTGCGATGTCCATATCTGCCAGAAGATGTTTATGGACACGACAGTGGTCAGGTGATGCAGATTCCAAACGGCACAAAGGTGTATTGCCGTATAAAGGAAGAGGAGTTATTTGGGGTCGGTCCATCGGACCTGGTGGCCACGGCAACTGCTGGAAAATCCACCGTTTTTACCCTAAGTCACATCTCTGCAGAAAAAGACACCGTCTTTTCAGCCTCAGTCCTTTCGTCCCTATAAGAGTCATATCTGCCCAGGGATAGAGGAAAGGGAAGAAGACTGCAGCAGGCAGCCCATTCCCAGGAACAGAAGCGTTCCACCGCTTCTGACAAGCTCTCAGCATGACGCTGAGACCGTACAGGACCCCTGGATCCTACAAGTAGTATCCCAGGGTTACAGATTGGAATGTCGAGACGTTTCCCCTGCGCAGGCTCCTGAAGTCTGCTTTACCAAGGTCTCCCTCCGACAAGGAGGCAGTATGGGAAAAAATTCACGAGCTGTATTCCCAGCAGGTGATAATTAAATTACCCCTCCTACAACAAGAAAAGGGGGTATTATTCCACACTATATTGTGGTACTGAAGCCAGAAGGCTAGGTGAGACCTATTCTAAATCTAAAAAAATTTGAACACTTACAAAGGTTCAAATCAAGATGGAGTCACTCAGAGCAGTGATAACGAACCGGGAAGAAGGGGACTATCTGGTGTCCCGAGACATCAGGGATGCTTACCTCCATGTCCCAAATTTGCCCTTATCACTAAGGGTACCTCAGGTTCGTGGTACAGAACTGTCACTATCAGTTTCAGACGCTGCCGTTTGGATTGTCTACGGCACCCCGGGTCTTTACCAAGGTAATGGCCGAAATGATGGTTCTTCTTCGAAGAAAAGGCGTCTTAATTATCCCTTACTTGGACGATCTCCTGATAAGGGCAAAGTCCAGGGAACAGTTGGAGGTCGGAGTAGCACTATCTCGGATACTGTTACAACAGCAGGGGTGGATTCTAAATATTCCAAAATCGCAGCTGATCCCGACAACAAGTCTCCTGTGCTTAGGGATGATTCTGGACACAGTCCAGAAAAAGGTGTTTCTCCCGGAAGAGAAAGCCAGGGAGTTATCCGAGCTAGTCAGGAACCTCCTAAAATCAGTGCATCATTGCACAAGGGCCATGGTAAAAAAATGGTGACTTCCTTCGAAGCAATTCCAGTCGGCAGATTTCATGCAAGAACTTTTCAGTGGGATCTGCTGGACAAATGGTCCGGATCGCATCTTCAGATGCATCAGCGGATAACCCTATATCCAAGGACAAGGGTGTCTCTCCTGTGGTGGTTACAGAGTGCTCATCTTCTAGAGGGCCGCAGATTCGGCATTCAGTTTTGAATGTTGGTGACCATGGAGGCCAGCCCGAGAGGCTGGGGAGCAGTCACACAAGGAAAAAATTTCCAGGGAGTGTGATCAAGTCTGGAGATTTTTCTCCACATAAATATAGCTAAGGGTAAATTTATAATGCTCTAAGCTTAGCAAGACCTCTGCTTCAAGGTCAGCCGGTATTGATCCAGTGGGATAAAACATCACGGCAGTCGCCCACGTAAATAGACAGGGCGGCACAAGAAGCAGGAGGGCAGTGGCAAAAACTGCAAGGACTTTTCGCTGGGCGGAAAATCATGTGATAGCACTGTCAGCAGTGTTTCATTCCGGGAATGGAAACTGGGAAGCAGACTTCCTCAGTAGGCACGACCTCCACCCGGCAGAGTGGGAACTTCATGGGGAAGTTTTCCACATAATTGTAAACCGTTGGGAATTACCAAAGGTGGACATGATGGCGTCCCGTCTGAACAAAAAACGGGACAGGTATTGCGCCAGGTTAAGAGACCCTCAGGCAATAGCTGTGGACGTTCTGGTAACACCGTGGGTGTACCAGTCGGTGTATGTGTTCCATCCTCTGCTTTTCATACCTAAGGTACTGAGAATTATAAGACGTAGAGGAGTAAGAACTATACTCATGGCTCCGGATTGGCCAAGAAGGACTTGGTACCCGGAACTTCAAGAGATGCTCACAGAGGACTTATGGCCTCTGCCGCTAAGAAGGGACTTGTTTCAGCAAGTACCATGTCTGTTCCAAGACTTACCGCAGCTGCGTTTGACGGCATGGCGGTGGAACGCCGGATCCTAAGGGAAAAGGCATTCAGGAAGAGGTCATTCCTACCCTGGTCAAAGCCAGAAAGGAGGTGACCGCACAACATTATCACCACATGTGGCGAAAATATGTTGCGTGGTGTGAGGCCAGGAAGGCCCCACGAAGAAATTTCAACTCGGTCGATTCCTGCATTTCTTGCAAACAGGAGTGTCTATGGGCCTCAAATTGGGGTCCATTAAGGTTCAAATTTCGGCCCTGTCGATTTTTCTTCCAGAAAGAATTGGCTTCAGTTCCTGAAGTCCAGAAGTTTGTCAAGGGAGTATTGCATATACAACCCCCTTTTGTGCCTCCAGTGGCACTGTGGGATCTCAACGTAGTTCTGGGATTTCTCAAAACACATTGGTTTAAAACCAGTCAAATCTGTGGATTTGAAGCATCTCACATGAAAAGTGAACATGCTCTTGGACCTGGCCTGGACCAGGCGAGTGTCAAATTGGTGGTTTTTTTCTCAAAAAAGCCCATATCTGTTTGTCCATTCGGACAGGGCAGAGCTGCGGACTCGTCCCCAGTTCTCTCCCTAAGGTGGTGTCAGTGTTTCACCTGAACCAGCTTATTGTGGTGTCTTGCGCCTACTAGGGACTTGGAGGACTCCAAGTTGCTAGATGTGGTCAGGGCCCTGAAAATATAGGTTCCAGGACGGCTGGAGTCAGGAAAACTGACTTGCTGTTATCCTGTATGCACCCAACAAACTGGGTGCTCTTGCTTTTAAGCAGACTTTTGCTAGTTGGATGTGTAATACAATTCAGCTTGCACATTCTGTGGCAGGCCTGCCACAGCCAAAATATGTAAATGCCCATTCCACAAGGAAGGTGGGCTCATCTTGGGCGGCTGCCCGAGGGGTCTCGGCTTTACAACTTTGCCGAGCGGCTATTTAGTCAGGGGCAAAGACGTTTGTAAAATCCTACAAATTTGATACCCTGGCTAAGGAGGACCTGGAGTTCTCTCATTCGGTGCTGCAGAGTCATCCGCACTCTCCCGCCCGTTTGGGAGCTTTGGTATAATCCCCATGGTCCTTTCAGGAACCCCAGCATCCACTAGGACGATAGAGAAAATAAGAATTTACTTACCGATAATTCTATTTCTCGGAGTCCGTAGTGGATGCTGGGCGCCCATCCCAAGTGCGGATTATCTGCATTACTTGTACATAGTTACAAAAATCGGGTTATTATTGTTGTGAGCCATCTTTTCAGAGGCTCCGCTGTTATCATACTGTTAACTGGGTTCAGATCACAGGTTGTACAGTGTGATTGGTGTGGCTGGTATGAGTCTTACCCGGGATTCATAAATCCTTCCTTATTGTGTACGCTCGTCCGGGCACAGTACCTAACTGAGGCTTGGAGGAGGGTCATGGGGGGAGGAGCCAGTGCACACCACCTGATCCTAAAGCTTTACTTTTTGTGCCCTGTCTCCTGCGGAGCCGCTATTCCCCATGGTCCTTTCAGGAACCCCAGCATCCACTACGGACTCCGAGAAATAGAATTATCGGTAAGTAAATTCTTATTTTTACCTTTATCGTTGTGGCTCCATTTTGTACTTCTTTCGTACAAAGGGGGTAGCGTTTTCTAATTCTGGAATAGAAATCTGCTCTATGGTGCTCTTTAACTTGTGCACAGTTACACCCAGGGAGCAGTGTTGTGTTGCATCCCAAGGTGTGAGAATCTCTGAAATAAATGCATGGGCAAAATGTACAGAATTAAGATCTATATCTATCTATCTATAGCTCTGTATATCTATTTATATCTATCTCTAAGATTTTAAACCTACCGGTAAATCTGCCCCTCAGTACTCACGGCACCCTAACAGTCCAGCTTTTAAAGCTGCCCATGTTTAAGCACAGGTGACAATAAGTACAGAGAAAATAAGATTTTAAACCTACCGGTAAATCTTTTTCTCCTAGTCCGTGGAGGATGCTGGGGACTCCGTGAGGACCATGGGGAATAGACAGGCTCCGCTGGAGACATGGGCACTAAGAAAGAACTTTAGGTATCGGTGTGCACTGGCTCCTCCCTCTATGCCGCTCCTCCAGACCTCAGTTAGAGAAACTGTGCCCAGAGGAGACTTTAGGCCCAAATTCACTCCCGTTTGCAGTAAGTGGAGAAAACGGCCCAGATGGAATTCTTCCGGAGTAGTCCTGGCTTCGCACCAAGATACATACTTCCTCCAGATACGGTGATAGTGTTTTGATGTCACCTCCTTACTAGCCTTTATCAGAGTAGGAATGACCTCATCCAGAATGCCCTTCTTCGCTAGGATCCTGCGTTCAACCGCCATGCCGTCAAACTCAGTCGCGGTAAGTCTTGGAACAGACAGGGCCCTTGTTGTAACAGGTCTTCCCTGAGAGGAAGAGGCCACAGATCTTCTGTGAGCATTTCCTGCAGATCCGGATACCAGGCCCTTCGAGGCCAATCTGGAACAATGAGAATTGTCTGCATCCCTCTTCATCTTATGATTCTCAGTATCTTTGAGAGGAAGAGGAGGAAACACATAGACCGACTGGAACACCCACGGTGTCACCAGGGTGTCCACTGCTACCGCCTGAGGGTCCCTTGACCTGGCGCAATATCTCGGAAGTTTCTTGTTGAGGCGTGAAGCTATCATGTCTATTTGAGGCAGCCCCCACTGACCTGCAATCCCTGCGATGACTTCCTGATGAAGTCCCCACTCTCCTGGATGCAGATCGTGTCTGCTTAGGAAGCCTGCCTCCCAGTTGTCCACTCCCGGAATGAAGACTGCTGACAGCGCGCTTACATGACTCTCTGCCCATCGAAGAAGCTTTGAGGCTTCTGCCATTGCCACTCTGCTCCTTGTGCCGCCTTGGCGGTTTACATGAGCCACTGCTGTGATGTTGTCTGACTGAATCAGAACCGGTAGACCTCGAAGTAAGGTCTCCGCTTGACTAAGACCGTTTTATATGGCCCTTAATTCCAGTACGTTGATGTGTAGACAAGTCTCCTGGTTTGACCACAAACTTTGGAAGTTTCTTCCCTGTGTGACTGCCCCCCATCCTCGGAGGCTCGCGTCCATGGTCACCAGAACCCAGTCCTGAATGCCGAACCTGCGACCCTCTAGAAGGTGAGCACTCTGCAGCCACCACAAGAGAGATACCCTGGCCCTGGGGGACAGGCGGATCATCTGATGAATCTGTAGATGTGACCCGGACTACTTGTCCAGAAGGTCCCACTGCAAAGTCCTGGCATGGAACCTGCCGAATGAAATGGCCTCGTAAGACGCCACCATCTTTCCCAGAACTCGAGTGCAGTGATGTACCGACACCCTGTCTGGCTTTAACAGGTCCCTGACCAATCTCTGAAGTTCCTGGGCCTTTTCCATCGGGAGAAAGACCCTCTTTTGTTCCGTGTCCAGAATCATGCCTAAGAAAGGCAATCGGGTCGTTGGAACTAACTGTGACTTCGGTAGATTGAGAATCCAACCGTGTTGTTGCAACACCCTGAGGGAGAGGGATACGCTGTTTAGCAACTGTTCTCTTGCTCTCGCCTTTATCAGGAGATCGTCCAAGTATGGGATAATTGTGACACCCTGCTTGCGCAGGAGTACCATCATCTCTGCCATTAATTTGGTAAAAATCCTCGGGGCCGTGGAAAGCCCAAACGGCAACGTCTGAAATTGGTAATGACAATCCTGCACCACAAATCTCAGGAACGCCTGATCAGGTTGATATATGGGGACATGAAGGTATGCATCCTTTATGTCTAGAGACACCATATAATCTCCCCCTTCCAGACTTGCGATGACCGCTCTGAGCGATTCCATCTTGAACTTGAACCTCTAAGTATAGGTTTAAGGATTTTAAATTCAGAATGGGTCTGACCGAACCGTCCGGTTTCGGGACCACAAACAGGGTTGAGTAATAGCCCATCCCCTGCTGTAGCAGGGGAACTTTGACCACAACTTGTTGAAGGCACAACTTTTGAATTGCTGCCAAAACTACCTTCCTCTCTGGGGAAGAAGTTGGCAGTGCCGATTTGAAATACCGGCGAGGAGGCACCTCTTCGAATTCCAGCTTGTTCCCCTGGGAAACAATGTCTATTGCCCAGGGATCCACCTAAGAGTGAACCCAGACTTGGCTGAAAAGACGAAGACGTGCCCCCACAGGAGCGGACTCCCCCCACGGAGCCCCAGCGTCATGCGGTGGATTTAGTAGAAGCCGGGGAGGACTCTTGTTCTTGGGAACTGGCTGTAGCTGGCAGCTTTTTCCCTTTGCCCTTACCTCTGGCAAGAAAGGAAGATCCCCGAGCTCTCTTGGATTTATGCGCCCGAAAGGACTGCATCTGATAATGTGGCGCTTTCTTAGGCTGTGAGGAATCATAAGGTAAAAAGGTTGATTTACCTGCAGTAGCCGTGGAAACTAGGTCCGCGAGACCTTCCCCAAACAATTCCTCACCCTTGTAA
The DNA here is from genome assembly GCF_028390025.1 of Pseudophryne corroboree. NCBI lineage: Eukaryota > Metazoa > Chordata > Amphibia > Anura > Myobatrachidae > Pseudophryne > Pseudophryne corroboree. Next base: position 780,346,628 of record NC_086449.1, on the reverse strand, counting down.
GGCAAAACCTCCATATGCCTTTTCGAGTCGGCATCACCCGACCACTGTCGGGTCCACAGTGCTCGTCTGGCAGAAATAGCCATAGTGTTCGCTCTGGACCCCAGTATGCCCACATCCCTCTGAGCCTCCCTCATATAAAGGACCGCATCCTTAATATGGCCCAGGGTCAATAAAATAGTTTCCTTATCCGTCGTATCCATATCAGCAGATAAGGTATCGGTCCACGCTATTACATCGCTACAAACCCAAGCCGACGCTATTGCCGGCCTGAGTAATGTACCGGTATGTGTGTAAATCGACTTCAAGGTAGTTTCCTGCTTGCGATCCGCAGGATCCCTGAGAGCAGCGGTATCCTGAGACGGCAGCGCCACCTTTTTGGAAAGGTGCGTCAACGCTTTGTCCACCCTTGGGGAGGATTCCCACCGTATCCTGTCCTTTATCGGGAAAGGATACGCCATAAGAATCCTTTTGGGAATCTGCAGTTTCTTGTCTGGAGTTTCCCAAGCACTTTCAAATAACTCATTTAATTCAAAAGAAGGTGGAAAAGTAACCTCAGGCTTCTTTTCTTTGAACCTGAGGATCTTTGGATTAGGTACAGCGGGGTCATCTATAATATACAGCACATCCTTTATAGCAATAATCATATAATGAATACTCGCATCATCATAATCGACACTGGATTCAGAATCCGTGTCGACTACCTGAGAAAGTGGGCGTTTTTGAGACCCAGAAGGCCCCTGTGACATAGGGAAAGGCAGGGCATGACCCCCTGTACCATCCCTGGACTCTGCTTTGTCCAAACGTTTGTGCAATAAATTCACATGTACATTTAAAATATTCCACATATCCATCCAGTCATGTGTCGGCGTTGCCGACTGAGACACCACACTCATGCGCTCCACCTCATCTCTAGGAGAGCCTTCCGCTTCAGACATGCCGACATGCACGTACCGACACACCACACACTCAGGGAAAGCTCTAATGTGGAGACAGTTCCCCCACAAGGCCCTTTGGAGAGACAGAGAGAGAGTATGCCAGCACACACCCAGCGCCAATACCCTGGAAAAAATTACCCAGATACAGCGCTTCTTTATATATGTACTGCGCCAAATTATGTGCCCCCCCCTTCTTTAAAACCCTCTGTCACCGGTGATCAGCAGGGGAGAGTCCGGGGAGCCAGCTTCTCAGCGTGTGCTGTGGAGAAAATGGCGCTGGTGAGTGCTGAGGGAGAAGCCCCGCCCCCTCAGTGGCGGGCTTCGGTCCCGCTCTTTTAAAAGAACTGGCATGGATTCACTGTAAATACCACAAAAAAGTGTATATATATGTATAGCCAGTCTTAGAGGTATACATTGCTGCCCAGGGCGCCCCTGCACCCAACAGTGTGCGCTGTGTGTGTTCAATGAGGGAGCAATGGCGCGCAGCGTTACCTCAGTGAAGCTCTGCAGTCTTCTGCCGCCTTTGAAGTCTTCTGTCTTCCTATACTCACCCGGCTTCTATCTTCCGGCTCTGCGAGGAGGACGGCGGCGTGGCTCCGGGACGAACCGCTAGGGGAGTCCTGCGTTCTGACTCCCTCTGGAGCTAATGGTGTCCAGTAGCCTAAGAAGCAGAGCCTAGGTCTGCTTCTCTCCCCTCAGTCCCTCGATGCAGGGAGCCTGTTGCCAGCAGGTCTCCCTGAAAATAAAAAACCTAACAAAATACTTTCTTTCAGGAAGCTCAGGAGAGCTCCCTGTAGTGCACCCAGTCTCCTCTGGGCACAGTCTTAAACTGAGGTCTGGAGGAGGGGCATAGAGGGAGGAGCCAGTGCACAGCCAGACCTAAAGTTCTTTTTTAGTGCCCATGTCTCCAGCGGAGACCGTCTATTCCCCATGGTCCTTACGGAGTCCCCAGCATCCTCTAGGACGTTATATATATATATATATATATGCATGTGATCCCGTCGGACGGGACGCCAGCATCCCAATGTTTTAATTATCCCGGCTGGGGTGAGGGAAGTATTCTACCTAACCCTCCCTTACCGGAGCCAAACCCTAAACCCTCACCCCCCTTTCTGCAGCCTAACCTCCCCCCCCCCTGCCCTTAGTGCCTAAACCTAAATAAATAAATGTGGATCTTTGCACCAGGGTTTATTTTATTTAGTTTTTGTCAAAATGCAAAACTCTGAATATAGATAGAGGTTCCCAAAGTCCTCAATACAACTTATTAGACCAAGTTTTAAGGATATTCATGCTTGGGCACAGGTGACTTATTTAGTACCACAGTCAAATTGCTTTAACAATCTGTGCCCAACCATGGATATCCTTAAAACCCGGACTGTTCAGATGATTTTAGCACTGAGCTTAGGAACCACTGCCCTAGTGTGTATTTGTGACAAGATTGTAAGTGCTACAGGACAGGGACTGATGGGAATGACATGTTTTTCGCTACATCTCTACGTAATATGATGGCATAGTATAAATGAATATTAATGCACACAAAATCGGCAAGGCATTGTGGGGGAGCCAAATATCTTGTGACTACTACAAATCTCCTTACCCTCCCAATACCAGGTCATTCCTGGGAACCCTATCCCTGCAGTTTGTTGGGTCTCAATAGCTTGACAGGCAGAGGCTAACTGCAGCTCTAGGGGGTGATTCACTAAGGATTGCAAAGCAGTTTGCAGCAGCTTTACGACTGCAGCTCAGTCGCGATGTTCATCTGCGACGGCAGGCTGAGTAAGAATGCGCCTCCTCAGTCTTGCCGTTGCAGGGTGGCCTTGCGAGGCCAAGGAAACGGCGTCCATGACGCCGTCCTTGACCTTGCCACTCATGGAAAATGGGGGCAACACTCCCCCATTTTCAGCAACGCCGGGCGCCCCGCAAACCCTTCTGCCTGTCAATCAGGCAGAGGCGTTTGAATTCCTGGGCTGTGCGTGCACGGAATGGATCCTGTGCGTGCATCGGAGGCAGTCATTGGGGAAATGCAGTAATGATCGCTTAATTGATCCTTACTGAATCACTCCCTCCCTCCCCCCCCTAGTTAAGTGCAGCAGAAAACCTTACAACACCCTTCATAAAAACAAAAGAAAATTTAAAGCCTGCCAAATTTGTCAGTGAAGGCTGCAGGATGGTGATGGAGACCGTTATACCCCTTTTCCACTGACATGAAAATCCCGGGTCATTTCATGTGAACGCTCGTCAAGCCCGTATTTTGCTCAGTGGAAAATGGTCCATCCAGGTCTAGTGAGCCGGGTATCCAACCCTGGTAGCTAGCAGGGTTTACCCAACAAGCACCTGGGTGTGTTGCAGTGTAAACAAGTAACCTAGGTTATTCAACCCGGGATCTGTTCACAGCATGGGGAAGCCGCTTTCCCGGTGCAAGGAGATAATGTCATCTCCAACAGTCAGTGAGAACAGTGCCGATCCGGCAATAACCCAGAGAGATGCTGCGGTGGAACGGTGTTCCAAATCCCAGGTCAGACTCAGAACGTAGGTGGAACAGGGGTATTACTAGTACTTAATAAGTAGTTATGGCTTTCTACCTACCTGCAAATCATTACACCATCCTGTGATAGTGGAGTTCAATGAATCTGGTACTAAACGTGGTCATAATAGGATTTTAATTACCTACCGGTAAATCATTTTCTTGTAGTCCGTAGAGGATCCTGGGGTCCATATTAGTACAATGGGGTATAGTCTGGTCCACCAGGAGCCATGGACTCTTTAAGACTTTGATAGTGCGTGCTGGCTCCTCCCTCTACACCCCTCCTACCAGACTCAGTCTAGAAACTATGCCCGAGGAGATGGGCAACTTCGAGAGAAGGATTTTACACAGATAGTGGCGAGAGTCATACCAGCAAACACAAACAAGTCAACCCAAGCTAACCAGCTCGAAAACTCCGGAACGGCTGAACAATATTACTTAACCAAGTAACCAAAACAGTACTTAACCTAGAACAAAGCAGTACTGAACGAAATAATCACTGTAGGATCACAAAGCACTGGGCGGGCGCCCAGTATCCTCTACGGACTACAAGAATAGGATTTATTGGTAGGTAATTAAAATCCTATTTTCTCTAACGTCCTAGAGGATGCTGGGGTCCACATTAGTACCATGGGGGAATAGACAGGTCCACTAGGAGCCACTGGCACTTTAAGAGTTTATTAGTGTGGGCTGGCTCCTCCCTCTATGCCCCTCCTACCAGACTCAGCTTAGAAAATGTGCCCGGAGGAGCCAGTCACAGCTAGGGGAGCTCCATAGGAGTTTTCATGGTTTTCTTATTTTTATTAGAGTTAGGCACAGGGAGACTGCTGGCAACAGCCTCCCTGCTTCGTGGGACTTAGAGGGGGAGTAGTGTCCAACCCTGAGAGGTTAATGGCCACTATCTCGACACTGAGCTCCTGAGGGTGATGATAGTTAGCCGTCCCAGGCGACCACTCACTCCCGCAGCATGCTGCCACTCCCTAACAGAGCCAGAAAATTCCGGTGGCGAGTGAGTCACCAGCAACCCGACAAGCAGGGAGCCGGTGTGAATGGCGGCAACAGGGTAGGAGCGCAGTACTAACTGCACTCCAGAGTGCTCAGCGGTACATCAGTGGGGTGCCCTGAGCCAGTGACGTTAATACCCTACACTGGTTACTAAAAGGGCTTTCAGGGACCTCGGTAACGTGGATTGCTAAAAATCCTCCAACCAGTATAAAATTTGAAAGTGCGGGAATACGTGCCATCAGGGGGCGGAGCTTCTCCTCAGAGCGGATCCAGCAGCGTTCAGCGCCATTTTCCTCCCTGCAGATCAAGCAACAGAGACGCTGACAGGGAGTGCTGTCCCTCCACACGACTCCAGCTATCCTGTGCAGTACTAGGGGGTTGTAAAAGGAGGGGGGTTGGGGGGGGAGGCTGTGTATTTACTGTGTAGCCTATTAAGGTACACAGTCAGCGCCAGGTATTTTTGTCATATAACTACCTAGGGAAGCGCTGTGTGTGTGTGCTGGCTCCAAGCTTTGTGTTTCTCTGAAGGTACTTGGTGGGAAACTGTCTGACATTTTCCTGTGTGTGTGGCTGTATGCTTTCTCACATAGCCATGTCCAGGGACTCTGTGTCTTATGTTGCAGAGGACATTTCTTCTCCAGAGGAATCTATTCCATGTACACAGGAATGTAATGTCTTGCCTCAAATCCCTATTGCTGAGCCAGAATGGCTGACCTCTATTAAGGGAATGATCTCTCAGCTCTCACTGAGACTGAAACTCAGGTTTTAAAGAATTCTATGGCAGTTTGGTCAGGTTCTGTTCCTATTCCTTCAAAAACCCCTAGCATTTACCCACAGAAACGTTCACTTGCCCAGATTATGCAAGATGACACGGATACCGACTCTGACATGGCAGACGGTGATGGGGATGTGCCGAGGGGGGCGGCTCATGATTCAGGCCATTAGAGATGTGTTAAACATTACTGACAACGCCTGAGCAGGTTGAGGAGGCTTACTTTACAGACAATAAGAAAGCCTTGCTAACCTTCCCTGCGTCTAAAGAATGAAACGCTTTATTTGAAAAATCCTGATAAACCCCAGAGAATAAATTCCAGATTCCCAAGAGGGTTCTGGTTGCTTTTCCTTTCCCTGAGGAGGATAGAAAAAGATTGGAAAACCCACCCATAGTTGACGGATCTGTCTCCAGACTGTCAAAAAAAAAGTTGGTTTTACCTGTCCCTGGTTCTTCGCGTTAAAAGAACCGTCCGATCTTAAGATTGACACTACACTCAAAGCCATATACACTGCTTCAGGGGTGATCTTAAGGCCTACTATTGCCTGTTCATGGATTTCTAAAGCTATAGTAAAGTGGTCAGGCACGTTACTAGAGGACTTAGATACAATGGATAGAACGGACATTGAACTGTTTTTACGTAACATACAGGATTCTGCGGAGTTCATGGTGGAATCCATGAAGGACCTGGGTGCGCTGATTGCGCGGATATCTTCCATGTCGGTCTCAGCTCGCAGGGGACTCTGGCTACGACAATGGTCTGCAGACGCGGAATCCAGGAGAAGTGTGGAGAACTTACCCTACACAGGTCAGGCTCTCTTTGGGGAAGCATTGGATGCGTGGATTTCCACGGCAACCGCGGGTAAGTCACCTTTTCTTCCCTCAGCTACGCCTTCTACAAAGAAACCCTTTTCTTCCTCTGCATCCGCAGTCCTTTCTGACAGCTAAGACAAAAAAGTCCAAGACTCCTACCACCTTCTTTAGAGGTGGGCGGGCAAAATCCAAAAAGCCTGCACCTGCAGGTTCCCAGGACCAGAAGCCTGCTTCTGGTACCTCAAAATCCTCAGCATGACAGTGGACGACACAGCCTAGAGGACGGGCTGGTGGGGGCGAGACTCAGAAGTTTCAGCCATGTCTGGGTGTCATCCGGCCTCGATCCTTGGGTATAGGATATTGTGTCCCAGGGGTACAGACTGGAGTTTCAAGAAACCCCGCCTCACCAATTCTTCAAATCAGGCTTACCAGCTTTGCTGCCAAAGAGTATTTGTGTGAATTTGCGCTAGACAGACATTAAAAAATACAGCATATACACCTCGGAAAAATCCACCAATTTTCCATATACAACTGTTTACAAATAAATCGGTGTATAGATTGCGCAAATTTAGTCCTAAATGATTACATGAAATAGAAGAGCGTTACTTCCCTTTTGTTTCTTTATGGGGAATAACTTCTCGGGTATCACCATATATTGAATTGTCTGAACTGAAAAAAATATAATAACACAATAGTGCAGACATCCAATTCAAAAAACACAGAACGGTTCTTTATATACCACACTCACAATGTGTCAATGGGTTACAAGCATATAGTAAGTTTCAGCTTGAAGGAAAATGATTCTTCTGATATCCACCTGAACTTCAGGCTGAAACAGAATAAGGCAAAGCAATAGTGCAGACTTCCCATTCAAAGGAAAAAGGTTTTTTAATAACAAATGCACTCACAAACAAAAGAAATTTAAAAGCATGTAATAACACTGGTGCTAGAGATGGCTGTATACTCATCGATCCAAAAAGCCACAGCGGTGTGGCTTCTTTTTTACCTGGTGGACTGAGGTATAGGACGGATCCTGAACTTGCGCTTAGGAGTATCCGGAACTCTGTGGGCTTTTTGGATCGATGAGTATACAGCCATCTCTAGCACCAGTGTTATTACATGCTTTTAAATTTCTTTTGTTTGTGAGTGCATTTGTTATTAAAAAAACCTTTTTCTCTATCGTCCTAGTGGATGCTGGGGTTCCTGAAAGGACCATGGGGAATAGCGGCTCCGCAGGAGACAGGGCACAAAAAGTAAAGCTTTAGGATCAGGTGGTGTGCACTGGCTCCTCCCCCTATGACCCTCCTCCAAGCCAGTTAGATTTTGTGCCCGGCCGAGAAGGGTGCAATCTAGGTGGCTCTCCTAAAGAGCTGCTTAGGAAAGTTTAGCTTAGGTTTTTTATTTTACAGTGAGTCCTGCTGGCAACAGGATCACTGCAACGAGGGACTTAGGGGAGAAGAAGTGAACTCACCTGCGTGCAGGATGGATTGGCTTCTTGGCTACTGGACATCAGCTCCAGAGGGACGATCACAGGTACAGCCTGGATGGTCACCGGAGCCTTGCCGCCGGCCCCCTTGCAGATGCTGAAGTAAGAAGAGGTCCAGAATCGGCGGCAGAAGACTCCTCAGTCTTCTAAAGGTAGCGCACAGCACTGCAGCTGTGCGCCATTTTCCTCTCAGCACACTTCACACGGCAGTCACTGAGGGTGCAGGGCGCTGGGAGGGGGGCGCCCTGGGAGGCAAATGAATACCTATTTTGGCTAAAAATACCTCACATATAGCCTCCGGAGGCTATATGGAGATATTTAACCCCTGCCAGAATCCGTTAAGAGCGGGAGACGAGGCCGCCGAAAAAGGGGCGGGGCCTATCTCCTCAGCACACAGCGCCATTTTCCCTCACAGAAAGGCTGGAGGGAAGGCTCCCAGGCTCTCCCCTGCACTGCACTACAGAAACAGGGTTAAAACAGAGAGGGGGGGCACTAATTTGGCGATATGCTTATATATATATTAAGATGCTATAAGGGAAAACACTTATATAAGGTTGTCCCTATATAATTATAGCGTTTTTGGTGTGTGCTGGCAAACTCTCCCTCTGTCTCTCCAAAGGGCTAGTGGGTCCTGTCCTCTATCAGAGCATTCCCTGTGTGTGTGCTGTGTGTCGGTACGTGTGTGTCGACAGGTAGGAGGACGATGTTGGTGAGGAGGCGGAGCAATTGCCTGTAATGGTGATGTCACTCTCTAGGGAGTCGACACCGGAATGGATGGCTTATTTAGGAAATTACGTGATAATGTCAACACGCTGCAAGGTCGGTTGACGACATGAGACGGCCGACAAACAATTGTACGGTCCAGACGTCTCAAAAACACCGTCAAGGGTTTTAAAACGCCCGTTTACTTTAGTCGGTCGACACAGACACAGACAGGGACACTGAATCCAGTGTCGACGGTGAATAAACAAACGTATTCCTTATTAGGGCCACACGTTAAAGGCAATGAAGGAGGTGTTACGTATTTCTGATACTACAAGTACCACAAAAGAGGGTATTATGTGGGATGTGAAAAAACTACCATAGTTTTTCCTGAATCAGATAAATTAAATAAAGTGTGTGATGATGCGTGGGTTCCCCCCGATAGAAAATTATGGGCGGTATACCCTTTCCCGCCAGAAGTTAGGGTGCGTTGGGAAACACCCCTTAAGGTGGATAAGGCGCTCACACGCTTATCAAAACAAGTGGCGGTACCGTCTATAGATAGGGCCGTCCTCAAGGACCAGCTGACAAGGCTGGAAAATATAATAAAAAGTATATACACACATACTGGTGTTATACTGCGGCCAGCGATCGCCTCAGCCTGGATGTGCAGAGCTAGGGTGGCTTGGTCGGATTCCCTGACTAAAAATATTGATACCCTTGACAGGGACAGTATTTTATTGACTATAGAGCATTTCTATATATGCGAGATGCACAGAGGGATATTTGCACTCTGGCATCATGAATAAACGCGATGTCCATAACTGCCAGAAGATGTTATGGACACGACAGTGGTCAGGTGATGCAGATTCCAAACGGCACAGTATGGCCGTATAAAGGAAGAGGACTTGTTTGGGGTCGGTCCATCGGACCTGGTGGTCACGGCAACTGCTGGAAAATCCACCGTTTTTTACCCTAAGTCACATCTCTGCAGAAAAAGACACCGTCTTTTCAGCCTCAGTCCTCTCGTCCCTATAAGATCATATCTGCCCAGAGATAGAGGAAAGGGAAGAAGACTGCAACAGGCAGCCTATTCCCAGGAACAGAAGCGTTCCACCGCGTCTGACAAGTTCTCAGCATGGCGCTGAGACCGTACAGGACCCCTGGATCCTACAAGTAGTATCCCGGGGGTACAGATGGGAATGTCGAGACGTTTCCCCTTCGCAGGCTCCTGAAGTCTGCTTTACCAAGTCTCCCTCCGACAAGGAGGTAGTATGGGAAAAAATTCACAAGCTGTGTTCCCAGCAGGTGACAATTAAATTACCCCTCCTACTACAGAAAAGGGGTATTATTCCACACTATATTGTGGTACTGAAGCCAGAAGGCTAGGTGAGACTTATTCTAAAAAATTTTTTTTGAACACTTACAAAGGTTCAAATTAAGATGAAGTCACTCAGAGCAGTGATAACGAACCAGGAAGAAGGGGACTATATAGTGTCCCGGGACATCAGGGATGCTTACCTCTATGTCCCAAATTTGCCCTTCTCACTAAGGGTACCTCAGGTTCGTGGTGCAGAACTGTCACTATCAGTTTCAGACGCTGCCGTTTGGATTGTCCACGGCACCCCGGGGTCTTTACCAAGGTAATGGCCGAATTGATGATTCTTCTTCGAAGAAAAGGCGTCTTAATTATCCCTTACTTGGACGATCTCCTGATAGGGGCATAGTCCAGGGAACAGTTGGAGGTCGGAGTAGCACTATCTCGGATACTGCTACAATCAGCACGGGTGGATTCTAAATATTCCAAAATCGCAGCTGATCCCGACGACACGTCTGCTGTGCCTAGGGATGATTCTGGACACAGTCCAGAAAAAGGTGTTTCTCCCGGAAGAGAAAGCCAGGGAGTTATCCGAGCAAGTCAGGAACCTCCTAAAAACAGTGCATCATTGCACAAGGGTCCTGGTAAAAATGGTGGCTTCCTACGAAGCAATTCCATTCGGCAGATTTCACGTAAGAACTTTTCAGTGGGATCTGCTGGACAAATGGTCCGGATCGCATCTTCAGATGCATCAGCGGATAACCCAATATCCAAGGACAAGGGTGTCTCTCCTGTGGTGGTTATAGAGTGCTCATCTTCTAGAGGGCCGCAGATTCGGCATTCAGGATTGGATGCTGGTAACCACGGAGCCCAGCCTGAGAGGCTGGGGAGCAGTCACACAAGGGAAAAATTTCCAGGGAGTGTGATCAAGTATGGAGACTTTTCTCCACATAAATATACTGGAGCTAAGGGTAAATTTATAATGCTCTAAGCTTAGCAAGACCTCTGCTTCAAGGTCAGCCGGTATTGATCCAGTGGGAAAAACATCACGGCAGTCGCCCACGTAAACAGACAGGGCGACACAAGAAGCAGGAGGGCAATGGCAGAAACTGCAAGGACTTTTCGCTGGGCGGAAAATCATGTGATAACACTGTCAGCAGTTTTTCATCCCGGGAATGGAAACTGGGAAGCAGACTTCCTCAGCACGACCTCCACCCGGGAGAGTGGAAACTTCATTGAGAAGTTTTTTCCACATGATTGTAAACCGTTGGGAAATACCAAAGGTGGACATGATGGCGTCCCGTCTGAACAAAAAACGGGACAGGTATTGCGCCAGGTCAAGGGACCCTCAGGCAATAGATGTGGACGTTCTGGTAACACCGTGGGTGTACCAGTCGGTGTATGTGTTCCCTCCTCTGCTTCTCATACCTAAGGTGCTGAGAATTATAAGACGTAGAGGAGTAAGAACTATACTCATGGCTCCGGATTGGCCAAGAAGGACTTGGTACCCGGAACTTCAAGAGATGCTTACAGAGGTCTTATGGCCTCTGCCGCTAAGAAGGGACTTGCTTCAGCAAGTACCATGTCTGTTCCAAGACTTACCGCAGCTGCGTTTGTCGGCATGGCGATGGAAAGCCGGATCCTAAGGGAAAAAAGGCATTCCGGAAGAGGTCATTCCTACCCTGGTCAAAGCCAGAAAGGAGGTGACCGCACAACATTATCACCACGTGTGGCGAAAATTTGTTGCGTGGTGTGAGGCCAGGAAGGCCCCACAAAGAAATTTCAACTCGGTCGTTTCCTGCATTTCCTGCAAACAGGAGTGTCTATGGGCCTCAAATTGGGGTCCATTAAGGTTCAAATTCGGCCCTGTAAATTTTCTTCCAGAAAGAATTTGCTTCAGTTCCTGAAGTCCAGAAGTTTGTCAAGGGAGTATTGCATATACAAACCCCTTTTTTGTGCCTCCAGTGGCACTGTGGGATCTCAACGTAGTTCTGGGATTTCTCAAATCACATTGGTTTAAAACCAGTCAAATATGTGGATTTGCAGCATCTCACATAAAAAGTGACCATGCTCTTGGCCCTGGCCTGGACCAGGCGAGTGTCAAATTGGTGGTTTTTTCTCAAAAAAGCCCATATCTGTTTGTCCATTCGGACAGGGCAGAGCTGCGGACTCGTCCCCAGTTCTCTCCCTAAGGTGGTGTCAGTGTTTCACCTGAACCAGCTTATTGTGGTGCCTTGCACCTACTAGGGACTTGGAGGACTCCAAGTTGCTAGAAGTTGTCAGGGCCCTGAAAATATATTCCAGGACAGCTGGAGTCAGAAAATCTGTCTCGCTGTTTATACTGTATGCACCCAACAAGTTGGGTGCGCCTGCTTCTAAGCAGTCGATTGCTCGTTGGATTTGTAACACAATTCAACTTGCACATTCTGAGGCAGGCCTGCCACAGTCTAAATCGGTTAAGGCCCATTCCACAAGGAAGGTGGGCTCATCTTGGGCGGCTGCCCGAGAGGTCTCGGCATTACAACTCTGCCGAGCAGCTACGTGGTCAGGGGAGGACACGTTTGTAAAATTCTACAAATTTGATATCCTGGCAAAAGAGGACCTGGAGTTCTCTCATTCGGTGCTGCAGAGTCATCCGCACTCTCCCGCCCGTTTGGGAGCTTTGGTATAATCCCCATGGTCCTTTCAGGAACCCCAGCATCCACTAGGACGATAGAGAAAATAAGAATTTACTTACCGATAATTCTATTTCTCGGAGTCCGTAGTGGATGCTGGGCGCCCATCCCAAGTGCGGATTATCTGCAATACTTGTACATAGTTACAAAAATCGGGTTATTATTGTTGTGAGCCATCTTTTCAGAGGCTCCGCTGTTATCATACTGTTAACTGGGTTTAGATCACAAGTTGTACGGTGTGATTGGTGTGGCTGGTATGAGTCTTACCCGGGATTCAAAATTCCTCCCTTATTGTGTACGCTCGTCCGGGCACAGTACCTAACTGGCTTGGAGGAGGGTCATAGGGGGAGGAGCCAGTGCACACCACCTGATCCTAAAGCTTTACTTTTTGTGCCCTGTCTCCTGCGGAGCCGCTATTCCCCATGGTCCTTTCAGGAACCCCAGCATCCACTACGGACTCCGAGAAATAGAATTATCGGTAAGTAAATTCTTATTTTCCTTTGAATGGGAAGTCTGCACTATTGCTTTGCCTTATTCTGTTTCAGCCTGAAGTTCAGGTGGATATCAGAAGAATCATTTTCCTTCAAGCTGAAACTTACTATATGCTTGTAACCCATTGACACATTGTGAGTGTGGTATATAAAGAACCGTTCTGTGTTTTTTGAATTGGATGTCTGCACTATTGTGTTATTATATTTTTTTCAGTTCAGACAATTCAATATATGGTGATACCCGAGAAGTTATTCCCCATAAAGAAACAAAAGGGAAGTAACGCTCTTCTATTTCATGTAATCATTTAGGACTAAATTTGCGCAATCTATACACCGATTTATTTGTTACCAGCTTTGCTGACAGACAGGGCTCTCCTACAGGAATCCATCCAAAAATTGGAAAAGTCGGAGGTCATTGTTCCAGTTCCACCTCATATGCAAAACATGGGTTACTATTCAAACCTTTTTGTCGCATCCTTGATATTTAGAGATACCAGGAACTCTCCCTCCTCTAAGCCCTGAGATCACCGCTCTCAGAGACTCCATTTTGAACTTGAATTCCCTCAGATAAGGGCTTAGCGACTTCAGGTTCAAAATTGGCCTGACCGAACCATCTGAAACTATTCAAACCACCACGAAAAGGTTTGAATAGTAACCCTGGTGTACCAGATGAGGTGGAACTGGAACAATAACAATAACAGCAGACCTTTCCAATTTGTGAATGGCTTCCTGAAGGATAGCCCTTTCTGTCAGCAAAGCTGGCAGGCCTGATTTAAAAAACCTGTGGGGTGGGAGCTCTTGAAACTCCAGTTTGTATCCCTGGGACACAATGAGGGTCATTCTGACCCGATCGCACGCTGCAGTTTATCGCAGCGGTGCGGTCGGGTCAGAATTGCGCATGCCAGATGGCCGAAGGCCGTCGGGCCGCTACGATCGCTTCTGCCTGATTGACAGGAAGAGATGGGCGGAACGTTTGGCCGCCGTTTCGTGGGCGCAGTCCGGCCAACGCAGGCGTGGCCAGACGGAGCGGGTTGAGGGCCGCAGCGGCTGCGTGACGTCACACGCAGCCGCTGCGGGCCGGAGAGCGATGAGTGGCTCCCGGCCAGCACGCTAAAGCTGCGCTGTTCGGCAGCTGCTCTTGAAGTGCAAAGGCATCGCCGCTGTGCGATGCCTTTGCACTTCTGCTGGGGGGGCGGGACTGACATGCGGGGCGTCCCCCCGCATGTCAGTGTGAATGATCGTAGCTGTGCTAAATTTAGCACAACATACGATCATCTCGAAATGACCCCCAGTATCCAGTACCCAGGGATCCAGACCGGACGACACCCAGACGTCACTGAAACGTCTGAACCTCGCTCCCACCTGCCCGTTCTCCAGGCAGGGAGGTCCACCGTCATGCTGAGGATTTTGAGGACACAGAGGCAGGTTTCTGTTCTTGGGAACCAGCAGGTGCCAGCTTTTTGGATTTTGTGCGCCCACCTCTGAAGAAAGTGGTGGGAGCCTTGAACTTTTTTGCTTTTGCAGACCGAAAGGACTGCACAGAGGACGTAGAAAAAGGTTTCTCTGTCATCGGAGAGGCTGAGGGAAGAAAGGTTGACTTAACAGCGGTTGCCGTGGAGATCCACACATCCAATGCTTCCCCAAATAGAGCCTGACCTGTGAAGGGTAGGTTCTCCACACTTCTCCTGGATTCCGCGTCTGCAGACCATTGGCATATCCAGAGTCCCCTGCGTGCTGAAACAGCCATGGACAACATCCTTGCAGTCAGATTACCCAGGTCCTTCATGGCCCCCACCATGAAACCAGCAGAATCCTATATGTTGCGTAAAAACAATTCAATGTCACTTCTATCCTTAGAATCTAATTACTCTAGTAATGTGCCTGACCACTTTACTATGGCTTTAGAAATCCATGCACAGGCAATAGTGGGCCTTAATGCCACTCCTGAAGCAGTGTATATGGATTTGAGCGTAGTTTCAATCTTGCGGTCTACCAGTTCTTTCAAAGCGGTAGACCCCGGGACAGGTAAATCCACCTTCTTAGACAGTCTGGATACAGAAGCGTCTACAATAGGCGGGTTTTCCAACTTTTTCCTATCATCCTCAGGGAAAGGAAAAGTTACAAGAAGCCTTTTTGGAATCTGGAATTTTTTCTCTGGATTTTCCCAGGATTTTTCAAATAATGCGTTTAATTTCTTTGACGCAGGAAAGGTCAGGGAAGCCTTCTTATTGTCTGTAAAGTAAGCCTCCTCTACCTGTTCAGGTGGTTTGTCAGTAATGTGTAACACATCCCTAATAGTCTCAATCATGCGTTGCACCCCTCTTGCCAGGGAAGCCTCACCCCCCTGCATATCCGCATCACCCTCTGCCGTGTCAGAGTCGGTGTCCGTGTTGACTGGCATAATTTGAGCAAGCACACGTTTTTTGGATACACCAGGGGATTTTGAGGTAGTGGGGACAGAACCAGACAAAACCTCCACAGATTGTTTTAAAATCTGTGATTCAGTCTCATAATGTGCAAACCTAGTAGAAATCTGGGATATCATTCCCTTAATAGAAGCCACCCACTGGGGCTCAGATTTGGAGGGCTGAGACAAAATATTACATTCCTGAGTACATAAACATGGATTCTTCTGGAGAAGATACATATTCTGCCGCACAAGACACAGAGTCCCTGGACATGGCTATGTGGGAATTTGCCTACACACACAGGAAAATGTCAGACACAGTTTCCCCACTAGTACCTTCAGAGAAACACACAGCTTGGAGCTAGCACACACAGCGCCCCAATAGGCAGTTATAAAACAACTGCCTGGCGCTGACTGTGTACCCTTAATAGAAATACACAGCAAAATACAGCCCCCCCCCCCCCCCTCTTCTACCACCCCCTGGTACCGCAAAGGATAACTGGAGTCGTGGAGGTTCAGCGCTCCCTGTCAGCGTCTCAGCGGCGGATCTGCAGGGAGAAAATGGTGCCAGATTCCGCTCTGAGAAGCTCCGCCCCTTTAACATGGCGCGTCTTCTCGCACAAGTTAAATCTTTATACTGGCCTGAGGTAGCGGCGTTAGCAGCGCAACCGAAGTCCCTGCTAGCTGAGTGACCAGTGAATAGGGTATCGTCGCTGGCCCAGGGCGCCTCTGACAGCGCCGCATCATTACCGCTGAGCCTTCCGGAGCGCAGTGTTAGTACTGCGCTACACGCGTTGATGCAGCCATTTATAACTGCTCCCCGCTTGTTGGGTCACCAATGTTACACTTACCTCTTAAAAAAAAAAAAAAAATCAAAGAAGCTCTAGGAGCTCCCCTAGCTGTGACCGCCTCCTCAGGGCACATTTTCTAAACCGAGTCTGGTAGGAGGGGCATAGAGGGATGAGCCAGCCCACAGTCTCAAACTCTTAAAATGCCCATGGCTCCTGGTGGACCCGTCTATACCTCATGGTACTAATATGGACCCCAGCATCCTCTAGGACGTAAGAGAAAAAAGCTTCCAGCCAGCAACCAAGAAACTTTCAGAGCCTGCAGTGCTGGTGACCAGAGCTGGTTAAGAAATATGAGAATTCTAGCTGGACTCAAATGTTAAAATAAGGTGTTCTATAAAGAAATGTGACATGGAAAACAACATTTGTGCCTGTTTGTTATTAAAGTTGTCTACACTGCCTACATATCTGCCCGTTAAAAGTCAAGCAGCCAATTTCAAATTAGACCCATGATAAACTAAATGAAACATTTCCCATCAATTGTAACGATAATGTTAAAACAAACCTCGATTCCCAGAGATGCTAAATGAAAGACTAGGGTTTATTCATGAAGCAGTGAAAAGTGTGGAGAAGTGAGCCAGTGGAGAAGTTGCCCATGACAACCAATCAGCATTGAAGCAACATATATAATTTGCATACTACACAATTGTATGGAGCAGCTTCTCCACTGACTCACTTCTCCACACTTTCCACTGCTTCATGACTAGATTTTATTGCAGTGCTGGCAAATGTTTTTTGTTAGTGAAAATCGTTTACAACTTTACAGGTTTATTTTACATTTCATTTTCCAGCATGCAGAATTACCATAAAAATAAAAGAAAAGATATAAGAAAAAAATGTGTATGAACAAAACATAAAAGTATGTCATGTTATTGACTATTTGCAGGATATACAAGAAAATAAAGGTTTTCAATTAAACAGAAACATGAAATTTCTTGACTGTTCAAAATAAAAATAAGCATCTTCACTATTTTTTATATATATAACACACATACATATACATACATACACACACACACACACACACACACACACACTATACAAGCACACGGACAAAACCATGTTTTAATCCTTTGCATTCTTCTGTGTACACATTCTGTGGCATGTTACTCCAGCACTGTGCTTGGATTGTCTCCACTCAGTAGCAGATCTTGCCATGGGCAAGCAGGACTTTTGCCCGGGGCGCCGCCTTCCGGAGGGCGCCGCACCATGGCAAGATCCGCCACTGTGCCCCCCGCCACTGTGAAGGGAACCAGACGCTATGCGTCTAGTTTCCCTTCATGGAGAGGACCTTTGCTGTGCGGTGCGCGATGACATCATCGCACACCACACAGCATTGTGGCACAGATGCTAGCGGTCATAATTGACCTCTAGTGTCTATGCATCCGAGGAGAGGAGTGGCGCCGGCGGAGGTCTGCAGCGGTCTGGAATCAGGAGCGGGGATGTAAGTATACTTTTTTTTTTCCTTTTCTTTCAGTGGCGCTACAAATGGGGGCGTAACTGAGCACGCCCCGTATTAAGCCACGCCCCTAACGTTTTGCCCGGGCCGCCACAAGGGCAAGAACCGGCCCTGTCTCCACTGTTCCACCAGCAAAAATACACAAATTGTCATAAGTTATTGTCATAACTCTCTCCATTCAAGGCATCTGCAGCCTCATGGGATCCCAAAATGGCGATCGCTCAACAACAATCTTTTAATTCACTAATTCTACTTATTTAGTCCTATTTACACTAAAAAATAAACTATCGTAAACATTTTTGTCTTTTTTTTTTTAAAATAGAGATTTAGGTTTTTATGTACACACAAAGATTATATCACAACATGGCGATCACTCGAGATATTCATTTTTCTGTCCGTTTGTGTAGCATCAGCTGCCATTTGACGTTTTTTTCGTCTGCTATAGTCTTGGGGACTTCACGTAACTCCTGGTGAGATCACTTTGCAGTCACGTCCCTACAAAAAAAAAATCTCTTTACTAAAAACTGAGCTGTTTGCTAAACAAAGTCATCCACCTCACTGCTTTCCTTCCAGTGTGAGGCGACTGTAATGGGTCATTAACCAATAGTGCTCACTCTCTGATCTGATCGGATTGAAGCAGAAGTTGGTGTTCTGGCCGCTACTTGCTCCCAGCCCCGTCCCAGGTTTCTGTCCGTGCTCTCACTGTTCTGAACATGATGCAATGTCTCGCTGTTCTCTCACATAGCAGCTGTGTGGTATGGGGTTATCCGGCAGGTACAGGTGGTCTGGGCGTCTAGGAACAGGTAGCATATGAGCGGTATGGTTTTATCCGGGAGGTACAGGTGGTCTGGGCATCTAGGAACAGGTAGCAGATGTGTGGTATGGGGTTATCCGGCAGGTACAGGTGGTCTGGGCGTCTAGGAACAGGTAGCATATGAGCGGTATGGTTTTATCCGGGAGGTACAGGTGGTCTGTGCATCTAGGAACCGGTAGAAGATGAGCGGTATGGTTTTATCCGGAAGGTACAGGTGGTCTGGGCATCTAGGAACAGGTAGCAGCTGTGCGTTATGGTGTTATCTGGCAAGCACCGGTGTCTGGGCATCTAGGAACAGATAGCAGCTGTGCGGTATGGTGTTATCTGGCAAGCACCGGTGTCTGGGCATCTAGGAACAGACAGCAGCTGTGCGGTATGGTGTTGTCTGGCAGGTACGGGTGGTCTGGGCGTCTAGGAACAGGTAGCAGATGAGCGGTATGGTGTTATCCGGCAGGTACAGGTGATCTAAGAACAGGTAGCAGATTAGCGGTATGGTGTTATCCGGCAGGTACAGGTGATCTAAGAACAGGTATCAGATGAGCAGTATGGTTTATGTGGCAGGTACAGGTGGTCTTGGCATCTAGGAACAGGTAGCAGCTGTGCGTTGTGTTATCCGGCAAGCACCGGTGTCTGGGCGTCTGGGAATAGGTAGACTATCTGTAGGACTTCACTATCCATGTTGTCATATATATGCCCAATGGTATAACACCTGCATCAACTTCTGTGGAATAGAAGAGTAAATACCAAGCATTACAGCCGGGGTAGAAAACCTGTGGCACTTCATTTGTTGTGGAATTACTTCAGGGCATATCAAAGATATGTAACTCAATGAAACATTTCACTGACTGATCCATATTTTACTATAGTAACACAAACCCCTGTGTGACTATTGCCAATTGTAATAAAATAGAAAAAAACTATATATAAAACATTAAGGAAACCTTAAAAGGGCAATGTGGTTTAGCCACTTTCTTAGTCTCTTTATAACGTCCTCAAGGTCCTAAATATAGCTACAGAAAAAACTTCTTACAGACAAAACAAGGGAGGACAATTCTAACGCAATGGGGCACTGAAATATTACAAAGTCTAATTGGAAGTATTAGTTATAAAAGGAGTAACCCAGGGTTTCCCAAACTCAGGGGCAGATTTATTAAGCTCGGTGAAGTGATAAAGTTGAAGGTGATAAAGGACCAGCCAATCCGATTTTAACTTCCATGTCACAGGCTGGGTTTGAAAAATGACAGTTAGGAGCTGACTGGCTGGTCCTTTATCACTTCACCAAGCTTAATAAATCTGCCCCTCAGTACTCACGGCACCCTAACAGTCCAGCTTTTAAGGCTGCCCATGTTTAAGCACAGGTGATAATAAGTACAGAGAAAATAAGATTTTAAACCTACCGGTAAATCTTCTTCTCCTTGTCCGTAGAGGATGCAGGGGACTCCGTAAGGACCATGGGGAATAGAAGGGCTCCGCAGGAGACATGGGCACTAAAAAGAACTTTAGATATGGGTGTGCACTGGCTCCTCCCTCTATGCCCCTCCTCCAGACCTCAGTTAGAGAAACTGTGCCCAGAGGAGACGGACACCACGAGGAAAGGATTTTTGTTAATCCAAGGGCAAGATTCATACCAGCCCACACCATTCACACCGTATAACATGGATATACGAAGCAGCCAACAGTATGAAACAAAACAACATCAGCCCGAGACTGATCAAAACTGTAACATAACCCTTATGGAAGCAGAAACTATATACAAGTGTTGCAGAAGTTAGTCCGCACTGGGACGGGCGCCCAGCATCCTCTACGGACTAGAAGAAAAATATTTACAGGTAGGTTTAAAATCTTATTTTCTCTTACGTCCTAGAGGATGCTGGGGACTCCGTAAGGACCATGGGGATTATACCAAAGCTCCAAAACGGGCGGGAGAGTGCGGATGACTCTGCAGCACCGATTGAGCAAACATGAGGTCCTCATCAGCCAGGGTATCAAACTTGTAGAACTTTGCAAATGTGTTTGAACCCGACCAAGTCGCTGCTCGGCAAAGCTATAATGCCGCGACACCGCGGGCAGCCGCCCAAGAAGAGCCCACCTTCCTAGTGGAATGGGCCTTTACAGAATTTGGTAACGGCAATCCAGCCGTAGAATGAGCCTGCTGAATCGTGTTACAGATCCAGCGAGCAATAGTCTGCTTAGACGCAGGAGTGCCAACTTTGTTGGCTGCATACAGAACAAACAGTGCCTCTGTTTTTCTAACCCGAGCCGTTCTGGCCACATAAATTTTCAATGCCCTGACCACATCAAGGGACTCGGAATCCTCCAAGTTCCGTGTAGCCACCGGCACCACAATAGGTTGGTTCATATGAAAAGAAGAAACCACCTTGGGCAAAAACTGAGGACGAGTCCGCAATTCTGCTCTATCCACATGGAATATCAGATAGGGGCTCTTGTGAGATAAAGCCGCCAACTCCGACACTCGCCTTGCCGATGCCAAGGCCAACAACATGACCACTTTCCAAGTGAGATATTTTAAGTCCACCGTTTTAAGTGGTTCAAACCAGTGAGACTTAAGGAACCGCAACACCACGTTAAGGTCCCAGGGTGCCACTGGGGGCACAAAAGGAGGCTGGATATGCAGCACTCCCTTCACAAAAGTCTGGACTTTTGGGAGAGAAGCCAATTCCTTCTGAAAGAAAATGGATAGGGCCGAAATCTGAACCTTAATGGAACCTAATTTTAGGCCCAAATTCACTCCCGTCTGTAGGAAGTGAAGGAAACGGCCGAAATGGAATTCTTCCGGAGGAGCATTCCTGGACTCACACCACGATATATACTTTCGCCATATAAGGTGATAATATTTCGCTGTCACGTCTTTCCTAGTCTTTATCAGAGTAGGAATGACCTCATCCGGAATGCCCTTTTTCGCTAGGATCCTGCGTTCAACCGCCATGCCGTCAAACGCAGCCGCGGTAAGTCTTGAAACAGACAGGGCCCCTGTTGTAACAGGTCCTCTCTGAGAGGAAGAGGCCACGGATCTTCTGTGAGCATCTCCTGCAGATCCGGATACCAGGCCCTTCGCGGCCAATCTGGAACGATGAGAATAGTCTGTACTCCTTTTCGTCTTATGATTCTCAATATCTTTGAGACGAGCGGAAGAGGAGGAAACACATAGACCGACTGAAACACCCATGGTGTCACCAGAGCGTCCACCGCCACTGCCTGAGGGTCCCTCGACCTGGCGCAATACTTCGGTAGTTTCTTGTTGAGGCGTGACGCCATCATGTCTATCTGAGGCAGTCCCCACCGACTTGCAATCTCTGCGAAGACTTCCTGATGAAGTCCCCACTCTCCTGGATGTAGATCGTGTCTGCTGAGGAAGTCTGCTTCCCAGTTGTCCACGCCCGGAATGAAGACTGCTGTCATGGCGCTTACATGATTTTCCGCCCAGCGAAGAATCCTGGTGGCTTCTGCCATTGCCACTCTGCTCTTTGTTCCGCCTTGGCGGTTTACATGCGCCACTGCGGTGATGTTGTCTGACTGGATCAGAACCGGTAGACCTCGAAGTAAGGTCTCCGCTTGACGAAGGCCGTTGTATATGTTGATGTGAAGACAAGCCTCCTGGCTTGACCACAGACCCTGGAAGTTTGTTCCCTTTGTGACTGCTCCCCACCCTCGGAGGCTCGCGTCCGTGGTTACCAGAACCCAGTCCTGAATAACGAACCTGCGACCCTCCAAAAGGTGAGCACTCTGCAGCCACCACAGGAGAGATACCCTGGCCCTGGGTGACAGGGTGATCATCTGATGAATTTGTAGATGAGACCCGGACCACTTGTCCAGAAGGTCCCATTGAAAAGTTCTCGCATGGAACCTGACGAATGGGATGGCCTCGTAAGTCGCCACCATCTTTCCCAGAACTCGAGTGCAGTGATGCACCGACACCCTCTTTGGCTTCAATAGGTCCTTGACCAAAGACATGAGTTCTTGGGCCTTTTCCGTCGGAAGATAAACCTTTTCTGGTCCGTATCCAGAATCATGCCTAAGAAAGGCAACCGAGTCGTTGGTACCAACTGTGACTTCGGGAAATTGAGAATCCAGCCGTGCTGTTGCAACACCCTCAGGGAGAGTGATACACTGTTCAGTAACTGTTCTCTCGATCTCGCTTTTATCAGGAGATCGTCCAAGTACGGGATAATTGTGACACCCTGCTTGCGCAGGAGCACCATCATTTCCGCCATTTCCTTGGTGAAAATCCTCGGGGCCGTGGAAAGCCCAAACGGCAACGTCTGAAATTGGTAATGACAATCCTGTACAGCAAACCTCAGGAACGCCTGATGAGGCGGATATATGGGGACATGAAGGTATGCATCCTTTATGTCCAGGGACACCATATAATCCCCCCCATCCAGGATGGCGATGACCGCTCTGAGCGACTCCATCTTGAACTTGAACCTTTTTAAGTATAGGTTTAAGGATTTTAAATTCAAAATGGGCCTGACCGAACCGTCCAGTTTCGGGACTACAAACAGGGTTGAGTAATACCCCATCCCCTGCTGCAGCAGGGGGACTTTGACCACAACTTGTTGAAGACACAATTTTTGAATCGCATTTAACACTATCTCCCTCTCTGGGGGAGAAGCCGGTAGGGCCGATTTTAAAAACCGGCGAGGAGGCACCTCTTCGAATTCCAGCTTGTAACCATGGGAAACAATTTCAATTGCCCAGGGATCCACCTGTGAGTGAACCCAAACGTGGCTGAAAAGTCGAAGACGTGCCCCCACTGGGGCGGACTCCCTCAGCGGAGCCCCAGCGTCATGCGGTGGATTTTGTAGAGGCCGGGGAGGACTTCTGCTCCTGGGAACTAGCTGTGGTTGGCAGCTTTTTCCCCTTACCCTTACCTCTGGCAAGAAAGGAAGATCCTCGCACTCTCTTGGATTTATGCGACTGAAAGGACTGCATCTGATAATGTGGTGCTTTCTTAGGCTGTGAGGAAACATAAGGCAAAAAAGTTGATTTACCTGCCGTAGCCGTGGAAACAAGGTCCGTGAGACCTTCCCCAAACAATTCCTCACCCTTGTAAGGTAAAACCTCCATATGCCTTTTCGAGTCGGCATCGCCCGTCCATTGTCGGGTCCATAGGGCTCGTCTAGCCGAAATGGCCATAGCGTTGGCTCTGGAACCCAGTAGGCCAATGTCTCTCTGAGCATCCCTCATATATAGGACAGCATCTTTAATATGACCCAGGGTCAATAAAATGTTTTCCTTATCCAGCGTATCTATATCAGCAGATAAGGTATCTGTCCACGCTGCTATCGCGCTACAAACCCAAGCCGACGCTATCGCCGGTCTGAGTAAGGTACCAGTATGCATGTAAATAAACTTCAAGGTAGTCTCCTGCCTGCGATCAGCAGGATCCTTGAGGGTTGCCGTATCTTGAGATGGCAGCGCTACCTTTTTGGATATGTGGGTCGATGCTTTATCCACCCTCGGGGAGGATTCCCACCATATCCTGTCCTTAGTCGGGAAAGGATACGCCATAAGAATCCTTTTGGGAATCTGCAGTTTTTTGTCTGGAGATTCCCAAGCCTTTTCAAATAATTTGTTCAGTTCATGAGATGGGGGAAAGGTTACCTCAGGTTTTTTCTCCTTATACATGCGCACCCTCGTGTCAGGTACAGAAATTTCATCCGTGATATGCAACACCTCTTTTATAGCAATAATCATATAATTTAGCCAATTTTGGCTGCAACTTCGCATCATCGTAGTCGACACTGGAGTCAGAATCCGTGTCGGTATCAGTGTCTACTATTTGGGATAGTGGGCGCTTTTGAGACCTAGAAGGTCCCTGCGACATAGTGAAAGGCAGGGTTTGACTCCCTGTACACTCCCTGGACTCAGCTTTGTCCAACCTTTTGTGCAATAAATTCACATTTGCATTTAAAACATTCCACATATCCAACCAGTCAGGTGTCGGCGTTGCCGAAGGAGACACCACACTCATTTGCTCCACCTCCTCCCTAGAAGAGCCTTCCGCTTCAGACATGCCGACACACACGTACCGACACACCACACACTCAGGGAATTCTCTTATCTGGAGACAGTTCCCCCACAAGGCCCTTTGGAGAGACAGAGAGAGTATGCCAGCACACACCCAGCGCCAATGACCCAGGGAAAAAAATTACCCAGATAGCGCTTTTAATACATATATATATAACACTGTGCCAAATTATGTGCCACCCCCCCTTCTTTCAAACCCTCTGTCACCGTGTTCAGCAGGGGAGAGTCCGGGGAGCCAGCTTCTCAGCGGTGTGCTGTGGAGAAAATGGCGCTGGTGAGTGCTGAGGATCAAGCTCCGCCCCCTCAGCGGCGGGCTTCGGTCCCGCTTGATTTCTTTTAAAAACTGGCAGGGGATCTCTTATATATAGTGTAGAGTCCATATATGTCCTGCTTTTGCCAGACCAGAGGCTTAATTGCTGCCCAGGGCGCCCCCCCTGCCGTGTGTGTGTTGTGCGGGAGCAATGGCGCGCAGCGTTACCGCTGCGCGTTACCTCAGTGAAGTTCCGAAGTCTTCTTTCTTCTCATACTCACCCGGCTTCTATCTTCCGGCTCTGTGAGGAGGACGGCGGCGCGGCTCCGGGATGAACAGCTAGGAGAGACCTGCGTTCCGACTCCCTCTGGAGCTAATGGTGTCCAGTAGCCTAAGAAGCAGAGCCTAGCAGTTAAGTAGGTCTGCTTCTCTCCCCTCAGTCCCTCGATGCAGGGAGCCTGTTGCCAGCAGGCTCCCTGAAAATAAAAAAACCTAACAAAATTTCTTTCTTTCAGGAAACTCAGTAGAGCTCCCTGTAATGCACCCAGTCTCCTCTGGGCACAGTATCAAACAGAGGTCTGGAGGAGGGGCATAGAGGGAGGAGCCAGTGCACACCCATATCTAAAGTTCTTTTTAGCGCCCATGTCTCCTGCGGAGCCCGTCTATTCCCCATGGTCCTTACAGAGTCCCCAGCATCCTCTAGGACGTAAGAGAAAAGGTGTTTGGTGGGAGGGAGCACTGGTTTTCACCTACCAATAAGGTGAATCAATATATTACAAATACCAGCATATTGTAAAGTAATTTTAGAGGGTAATGCAAAACGGTATTTTTGCGATCAAATGATGGAAGATAAATTATTGTGGCTGGCCCCAAGAGTTATACAAAATAAAAGAAGAAGAAAATAACAGAAAACTTTTAAAAATCAGGCAGTGTTAAAAATCAGTTAAAACGTAACTTTTATAAGTGGACTCACAAGGGACAAACATACAAAACACACATAGCACGTTGGTATACCATGTTACATATCTAAGGCATATCATATCATATAATCCTCTTTTGTAACAGGATACTTGGCTTGCCTGCAAGAGGACAAGAGGAATGATCAATATGATGTATATAAGACAGTGGTTCTCAAACTGTGTGCCGTGGCACCCTGCAGTTCTTTGGGACACTTGCTGGGGTGCCTCGGATTGGTGGTCCAGAACCAATTCATATAATTTGGCTTTAACAGAAGGCAGTTTGTTTGCTGAAGGGCTGCAGAGCGGTACAATAATGAGTGTCTGCAACTGTGAACCACAGTGGAAGTTCCTTGCAAGTCTGGGGATGCATTTCAGCAAATGGAGTTGGGGATTTGGTCAATGCTGAGAAATACAGGTAGGTACTTATACATCACACAATACCATCAGGGAGGCGTCTGACTGGCTCCAAATTTGCAATGTCCCCAAACATACTGCCAATGTCATTAAGAACTATCTTCAGCATAAAGAAGAACAAGGAGTCTTGAAAGTGATCATATGACCCCCACAGAGGATTGACCTCAACATCATCGAGTCTGTCTGGGATTACATGAAGAGACAGAAGGACTTGATGGAGCCTACATCCACAGAAGATCTGCGGTTATTTGTTTGGAACAACATCCCTGATGAGTTCAAAAACTGTGTGCAAGTGCACCTAGAAGAACGGATGCAGTTTTGAAGGCAAAGCGTGGTCACACCAAATATTGATTTGATTTAGATTTCTCTTCTGTTCATTCACTTTGCACTTTTTTAATTGATAAAAAATAGGATTTTGATACCTACCGGTAAATCTTTTTCTCTTAGTCCGTAGAGGATGCTGGGGTCACATTCAGAACCATGGGGTATAGACGGGATCCGCAGGAGACATGGGCACTTTAAGACTTTCAAAGGGTGTGAACTGGCTCCTCCCTCTATGCCCCTCCTCCAGACTCCAGTTATAGGAACTGTGCCCAGGGAGACGGACATTTCGAGGAAAGGATTTATTGTTAAACCAAGGTGAGCATTGTACCAGCTCACACCTCAAGCATGCCGCAGAACGTGGTATTCAACAGAATACAAGCCAACGGCATGAACAATTGCAGCAACATGCTGACAAGAACCGTAACACAACATGTGTGTAACCACAATTAATAACTGCAGATACAGTACGCACTGGGACGGGCGCCCAGCATCCTCTACGGACTAAGAGAAAAGGATTTACCGGTTACCGGTAGGTATCAAAATCCTATTTTCTCTGACGTCCTAGTGGATGCTGGGACTTCCGTAAGGACCATGGGGAATAGCGGCTCCGCAGGAGACTGGGCACAAAAAGTAAAAGCTTTAGACTAGCTGGTGTGCACTGGCTCCTCCCCCTATGACCCTCCTCCAAGCCTCAGTTAGATTTTTGTGCCCGAACGAGAAGGGTGCATGCTAGGTGGCTCTCCTGAGCTGCTTAGAAGTAAAAGTTTAAATAGGTTTTTTATTTTCAGTGAGTCCTGCTGGCAACAGGCTCACTGCATCGTGGGACTAAGGGGAGAAGAAGCGAACTCACCTGCGTGCAGAGTGGATTGGGCTTCTTGGCTACTGGACATTAGCTCCAGAGGGACGATCACAGGTTCAGCCTGGATGGGTCCCGGAGCCGCGCCGCCGGCCCCCTTACAGAGCCAGAAGAGCGAAGAGGTCCGGAGAAATCGGCGGCAGAAGACGTTCCTGTCTTCAGATAAGGTAGCGCACAGCACTGCAGCTGTGCGCCATTGCTCTCAGCACACTTCACACTCCGGTCACTGAGGGTGCAGGGCGCTGGGGGGGAGCGCCCTGAGACGCAATAAAACATGTTTAAACCTTATATGGCTAAAGAAATACATCACATATAGCTCCTGGGCTATATGGATGCATTTCACCCCTGCCAGTTTTCCTAAAAAAAGCGGGAGAAAAGGCCGCCGTGAAGGGGGCGGAGCCTATCTCCTCAGCACACAAGCGCCATTTTCCCTCACAGTTCCGCTGGAAGGAAGGCTCCCAGACTCTCCCCTGCAGTCCTGCTACAGAATCAGGGTAAAACAAGAGAGGGGGGGCACTATTGGCAGCTAATATAAAACAGCAGCTATAAAGGGAGTAACACTTACATAAGGTTATCCCTGTATATATATAGCGCTCTGGTGTGTGCTGGCAAACTCTCCCTCTGTCTCCCCAAAGGGCTCGTGGGGTCCTGTCCTCTTTCAGAGCATTCCCTGTGTGTGTGCTGGGTGTCGGTACGATTGTGTCGACATGTATGAGGAGGAAAATGATGTGGAAGCAGAGCAATTGCCTGTGTTAGTGATGTCACCCCCTAGGGAGTCGACACCTGACTGGATGGTCGTGTTTAAAGAATTACGTGACAGTGTCAGCACTTTGCAAAAAACTGTTGACGACATGAGACAGCCGGCAAATCAATTAGTGCCTGTTCAGGCGTCTCAGACACCGTCGGGGGCGCTAAAACGCCCGTTACCTCAGATGGTCGACACAGACCCAGACACGGATACTGAATCCAGTGTCGACGGTGAGGAGACAAAAGTAATGTCCAGTAGGGCCACACGTTACATGATCACGGCAATGAAGAAGGCATTGAATATTTCTGACACTACAAGTACCACAAAAAAGGGTATTATGTGGGGTGTGAAAAAACTACCAGTAGTTTTTCCTGAATCAGATGAATTAAATGAGGTGTGTGATAAAGCGTGGTTTTCCCCCCGATAAAAAACTGCTGATTTCTAATAAATTATTGGCACTATACCCTTTCCCGCCAGAGGTTAGGGCACGTTGGGAAACACCCCCTAGGGTAGATAAGGCGCTCACACGCTTATCAAAACAAGTGGCGTTACCGTCTCCCGATACGGCCGCCCTTAAGGAACCAGCTGATAGAAGGCTGGAAAATATCCTAAAAGGTATATACACACATACTGGTGTTATACTGCGACCAGCAATCGCCTCAGCCTGGATGTGCAGTGCTGGAGTGGCTTGGTCGGATTCCCTGACTGAAAATATTGATACCCTGGATAGGGACAGTATATTATTAACTATAGAGCATTTAAAGGATGCATTACTATATATGCGAGATGCACAGAGGGATATTTGCACCCTGGCATCTAGAGTGAGTGCGATGTCCATTTCTGCCAGAAGAGCGTTATGGACGCGACAGTGGTCAGGTGATGCGGATTCCAAACGACATATGGAAGTATTGCCGTATAAAGGGGAGGAGTTATTTGGGGTCGGTCTATCGGACCTGGTGGCCACAGCAACGGCTGGAAAATCCACCTTTTTACCCCAGGTCACCTCTCAGCAGAAAAAGACACCGTCTTTTCAAACTCAGTCCTTTCGTTTCCATAAGGGCAAGCGGGCAAAAGGCCACTCATTTCTGCCCCGGGGCAGAGGAAGGGGAAAAAGACTGCACCAGGCAGCCTCTTCCCAGGAGCAGAAGCCCTCCCCCGCTTCTGCCAAGTCTTCAGCATGACGCTGGGGCCTTACAAGCGGACTCAGGCACGGTGGGGGGCCGTCTCAAGAATTTCAGCGCGCAGTGGGCTCACTCGCAAGTGGACCCCTGGATCCTGCAGGTAGTATCACAGGGGTACAAATTGGAATTCGAGACGTCTCCCCCTCGCCGGTTCCTGAAGTCTGCTCTACCAACGTCTCCCTCCGACAGGGAGGCGGTAGTGGAAGCTATTCACAAGCTGTATTCCCAGCAGGTGATAATCAAGGTACCCCTCCTACAACAGGGAAAGGGGTATTATTCCACGCTGTTTGTGGTACCGAAGCCGGACGGCTCGGTGAGATCAATTTTAAATCTAAAATCCTTGAACACTTACATAAAAAGGTTCAAATTCAAGATGGAGTCACTCAGAGCAGTGATAGCGAACCTGGAAGAAGGGGACTATATGGTGTCTCTGGACATCAAAGATGCTTATCTCCATGTCCCAATCTACCCTTCTCACCAAGGGTACCTCAGGTTTGTGGTACAAAACTGTCATTATCAGTTTCAGACGCTGCCGTTTGGATTGTCCACGGCACCACGGGTCTTTACCAAGGTAATGGCCGAAATGATGATTCTTCTTCGAAGAAAAGGCATCTTAATTATCCCTTACTTGGACGATCTCCTGATAAGGGCAAGGTCCAGGGAACAGTTAGAGGTCGGAGTAGCACTATCTCAGGTAGTGCTACGTCAGCACGGGTGGATCCTAAATATCCCAAAATCACAGCTGATTCCAACAACACGTCTACTGTTCCTGGGGATGATTCTGGACACAGTCCAGAAAAAGGTGTTTCTCCCGGAGGAGAAGGCCAGGGAGTTATCCGAGCTAGTCAGGAAACTCCTAAAACCAGGCCAAGTGTCAGTGCATCAATGCACGAGAGTCCTGGGAAAAATGGTGGCTTCTTACGAAGCGATTCCATTCGGAAGATTCCATGCAAGAACTTTTCAGTGGGATCTGCTGGACAAATGGTCCGGATCGCATCTTCAGATGCATCAGCGGATAACCCTATCTCCAAGGACAAGGGTGTCTCTCCTGTGGTGGTTACAGATTGCTCATCTTCTAGAGGGCCGCAGATTCGGCATTCAGGATTGGATGCTGGTGACCACCGATGCCAGCCTGAGAGGCTGGGGAGCAGTCACACAGGGAAGAAATTTCCAGGGCTTGTGGTCAAGCATGGAAACGTCTCTTCACATAAATATCCTGGAACTAAGGGCCATTTACAATGCCCTAAGTCAAGCAAGGCCTCTGCTTCAGGGTCAGTCGGTATTGATTCAATCGGAACAACATCACGGCAGTCGCCCACGTCAACAGACAGGGCGGCACAAGAAGCAGGAGGGCAATGGCAGAAGCTGCAAGGATTCTTCGCTGGGCGGAAAATCATGTGGTGGCACTGTCAGCAGTGTTCATTCCGGGAGTGGACAACTGGGAAGCAGACTTCCTCAGCAGACACGACCTCCACCCGGGGGAGTGGGGACTTCACCCAGAAGTCTTTCAAGTGATTGTAAACCGTTGGGAAAAACCAAAGGTGGACATGATGGCGTCCCGTCTCAACAAAAAACTGGACAGATATTGCGCCAGGTCAAGGGACCCTCAGGCAATAGCGGTGGACGCTCTGGTAACACCGTGGGTGTACCAGTCGGTGTATGTGTTCCCTCCTCTGCCTCTCATTCCAAAAGTACTGAGAATCATAAGAAGGAGAGGAGTGAAGACTATACTCGTGGCTCCGGATTGGCCAAGAAGAACTTGGTACCCGGAACTGCAAGAGATGCTCACGGAGGACCCGTGGCCTCTACCTCTAAGAAAGGACCTGCTCCAGCAGGGACCTTGTCTGTTCCAAGACTTACCGCGGCTGCGTTTGACGGCATGGCGGTTGAACGCCGGATCCTGATGGAAAAAGGCATTCCAGATGAAGTCATCCCTACCCTGATCAAAGCCAGGAAGGATGTAACTGCGAAACATTATCACCGCATTTGGCGAAAATATGTTTCCTGGTGTGAGGCTAAGAAGGCCCCCACAGAGGAATTTCAACTGGGTCGTTTCCTGCATTTCCTGCAAGCAGGACTGTCTATGGGCCTAAAATTAGGATCCATTAAGGTTCAAATTTCGGCCCTGTCGATCTTCTTCCAGAAAGAACTGGCTTCATTGCCTGAAGTTCAGACGTTTGTCAAGGGGGTACTGCATATACAACCTCCTTTTGTGCCACCAGTGGCACCTTGGGATCTCAATGTAGTTTTAGGGTTCCTAAAATCACATTGGTTTGAACCACTCACCACTGTGGAATTAAAATATCTCACATGGAAGGTGGTCATGCTGTTAGCTCTGGCGTCAGCCAGGCGTGTCTCAGAAATGGCGGCTTTGTCATATAAAAGCCCTTACCTAATTTTTCATTCAGACAGGGCAGAATTGAGGACTCGTCCTCAATTTCTCCCTAAGGTGGTTTCAGCGTTTCACATGAACCAACCTATTGTGGTGCCTGCGGCTACTAGGGACTTGGAGGACTCCAAGTTGTTGGACGTAGTCAGGGCCCTGAAAATATATGTTTCCAGGACAGCTGGAGTCAGAAAATCTGACTCGCTGTTTATCCTGTATGCACCCAACAAGCTGGGTGCTCCTGCTTCTAAGCAGACGATTGCTCGTTGGATTTGTAGTACAATTCAGCTTGCACATTCTGTGGCAGGACTGCCACAGCCAAAATCTGTTAAAGCCCATTCCACAAGAAAAGTGGGCTCATCTTGGGCGGCTGCCCGAGGGGTCTCGGCTTTACAACTTTGCCGAGCAGCTACTTGGTCAGGGGCAAACACGTTTGCAAAATTTTACAAATTCGATACCCTGGCTGAGGAGGACCTGGAGTTCTCTCATTCGGTGCTGCAGAGTCATCCGCACTCTCCCGCCCGTTTGGGAGCTTTGGTATAATCCCCATGGTCCTTACGGAAGTCCCAGCATCCACTAGGACGTCAGAGAAAATAAGAATTTACTTACCGATAATTCTATTTCTCATAGTCCGTAGTGGATGCTGGGCGCCCATCCCAAGTGCGGATTGTCTGCAATACTTGTATATAGTTATTGTTACAAAAAATCGGGTTGTTTATTGTTGTGAGCCATCTTTTCAGAGGCTCCTACGTTTATCATACTGTTAACTGGGTTCAGATCACAGGTTGTACAGTGTGATTGGTGTGGCTGGTATGAGTCTTACCCGGGATTCAAAATCCTTCCTTATTATGTACGCTCGTCCGGGCACAGTATCCTAACTGAGGCTTGGAGGAGGGTCATAGGGGGAGGAGCCAGTGCACACCAGCTAGTCTAAAGCTTTTACTTTTTGTGCCCAGTCTCCTGCGGAGCCGCTATTTCCCATGGTCCTTACGGAAGTCCCAGCATCCACTACGGACTATGAGAAATAGAATTATCGGTAAGTAAATTCTTATTTTCTCATACGTCCTAGAGGATGCTGGGGTCACATTCAGAACCATGGGGTTATACCAAAGCTCTAGAACGGGCGGGAGAGTGCGAATGACTCTGCAGTACCGAATGACCAAACTTGAGGTCATCATCGGCCAAGGTACCAAACTTGTAAAACTTAGCAAAAGTGTTTGCCAAGTATCCGCACGGCAAAGTTGCAATGCCGAGACTCCCCGGGCAGGCGCCCAGGACGAGCCCACCTTGCTAGTAGAATGGGCCTTCACCGATAACGGCAATTCAGCCGTGGAATGAAACATGCTGAATCGTACCACGATCCAGCGCGTAATGGACTGCTTGGAAGCAGGACACCCAATCTTGTTGGGAGCATACAGGACAAACAGATCCTCTGTTTTCCTAATCTGAGCCGTTCTGGCGACATAAATTTTCAAAGCTCTGACCACATCCAGAGACTTTGACTCAACGAAGGCGTCAGTGGCCACAGGCACCACAATAGGCCGCTACATGCAGAAAGACGAAACCACCTTCGTCAGAAATTGTTGACGTGTTCTCAATTCTGCACTATCTTCATGGAAGATCAAATAAGGGCTCTTGTGAGACAAGGCCGCTAATTCAGACACCCGCCTTGCGGATGCCAAGGCCAACAGAATGACCACTTTCCAAGTGAGGAATTTCAACTCCACCTTCTGTAAAAGTTCAAACCAATGTGATTGAAAGAACTGCAACACCACATTAAGAATACACGGTGCCACTGGAGGCACAAATGGAGGTTGGATGTGCAACACGCCTTTCACGAAAGTCTGAACTTCTGGAAGGGAGGACAATTGTTTCTGAAAGAAAACCGATAAGGCTGAAATCAGTACCTTAATTGAGCCCTATTTTTAGGCCCACATCCACACCTGCTTGTAGAAAATGGAGAAAACGTCCTAGATGAAACTCTTCCGTAGGAGCCTTCTTGGATTTACACCAAGAAACATATTTTCTCCAAAAATGGTGGTAATGTTTAGACATTACTCCTTTTCTGGCCTGAATAAGTGTGGGAATGACTTCACTGGGAATACCCTTACAGCTAGGATTTGGCGCTCAACAGCCATGCTGTCAAACGTAGCCGCGGTAAGCCTTGATACACGCACGGCCCCTGCCGAAGTAGGTCCTCGCGCAGAGGAAGAGGCCAGGGATCTCCTATGAGTAATTCCTGAAGATCTGGATATCAAGCCCTCCTTGGCCAGTCTGGGACAATGAGGATCGCTCGAATCTTTGTTCTTCTTATGATCTTTAGAACAATTGGAATGAGAGGAAGTGGAGGGAATACATACACCGACTGAAACACCCACGGAGTCACCAGTGCATCCACTAAGGGTCTCTCGACCTGGAACAATATCTCTGAAGCTTCTTGTTGAGACGAGATGCCATCATGTCTACTTGAGGAACTCCCCAATGACTTGTCACCTCTGCGAAGACATCCTGGTGGAAGCCCCACTCTCCTGGATGGAGATCGTGTCTGCTGAGGAAGTCTGCTTCCCAGTTGATTCTGACAAAGCGTTTGTATGTCTTTCCGCCCCGCGGATAACCTTTGTGGCTTTTGCCATTGCCGCTCTGCTTTTTTTTTTTTTTAGTTCTGCCCTGGCGGTTTATGTACGCTACTGCTGTTACATCGTCCGACTGGATCAGTACGGGCAGATCGCGAAGATGTTCCGCTTGTAGAAGGCCATTGTAAATGGCCCTTAACTCCAGAACGTTTATGTGGAGACAAGTTCCTTGACTTGACCATCTTCCTTGGAAGATTTTCCTCCATGTGACTGCACCCCAGCCTCGGAGGCTTGCATCCGTGGTCATCAGGATCCAGTCCTGGATCCCGAACCTGCGCCCCTCTAGGAGGTGAGAGCTGTGTAGCCACCACAAGAGTGAGATTCTGGTCTCAGAAGACAGGATAATCCTTCGGTGCATGTGTAGGTGGGATCCGGACCACTTGTCCAACCGGTCCCACTGGAACACTCTGGCATGGAATCTGCCAAACTGAATGGCCTCGTAGGCCGCAACCATCTTCCCCAGCAATCAAATGTATTGATAGATTGACACTCTTGCTGGTTTCAGAATATGTTTGACCAGGCTCTGAAGTTCCAGAGACTTTTCCACTGGAAGAAAAACTCTGTAGTTCTGTGTTCAGTATCATTCCCAAAAACGACAGCCGCGTTGTTGGAATCAACTCTGCTTTCGGCAAGTTTAGGAGCCAACCATGTTTTCGAAGAACTGTCAGGGAGAGTGTAACGTTTTGCACCAACTGGTCCCTGGATCTCGCCTTTATCAGGAGATCGTCCAAGTACGGGATAATCGTGTCTCCTCCATGCTTTTGAAGGAGAACCATCATTTCCGCCATTATTTCGGTGAAAATCCTCAGAGCCATGGATAGACCAAACGGCAACGTCTGAAACGGGTAATGACAATTCTGAATTGCAAACCTCAGTGACACCGAGGAAAATGGAAATCTGTAAGTAGGCATCCTTTATGTCTACCGAAACAATGAAACCTCTTTCCACCAGACTGGAAATCACTGTCCTGAGAGATTCCATCTTGAATTCGAGTTTCTTTTGGTAGAAATCGAGGGATTTCCGTTTAGGATTGGTCTGACCGAGTCGTCCGGCCTCGGGACCACGAAAAAGCTTGAATAAACGGCTTCACCCTGTTGTGACGGGGGAACCAGGACAATGACATGATTCTGACACAATTTTTGTATTGCGTCGCATACTACCTCCCTGTCCGGAAGAGAACTAGTAAGGCCGATTTGAAAAATCGTTGAGGGGAAACGTCTCGAAAACTTCCAGTTTTCCGAATGAATCCAGAACTGACTGAAGAGTTTTTAGACGCGCCCCCACTGGTGCCGGCTCCCGCAAGAGAGCCCCAGCATCATGCGGTGGCTTTGGCAGACGCAGAGGATGATTTCTGCACCTGTGATCTTGAAGAGGCTGCGGACCTCTTCCCTCTTCCCCTTCCTATACCTGCAAAGAAAAGGGAATCTAACTTCTTGTGCATCTATTGGGTCGAAATGACGGCATCCGATAATGATGCGTCTTCATTCGTTGTGAGTGAACATAGGGCAAGAAGGTTTACTTACCTGCGGCCGCTGCCGAGATCAAATCAACTAGGCCGTCACCAAACAAGGCTTCACCTTCGTAGGGAAGAGGCTCCATTTCTTCTTGGAGTCAGCATCAGCATTCCATCGGTGAATGCACAACGACCTCCTAGCTGAGACCGCTATGGAATCGGCCTGTGAACCCAAGAGTCATATTTCCCCTGCAGTCTCACTTAAGTATGCTGCAGCGTCCTTGACATGACCCAATGTAAGGAGTATCCCATCTCCCTCCAGGGTATCTATATCGGATGACAAGGTATCCTACCATTTTTGAATACTACTACTCACCCATGCGCATGCCAAGGTAGGTCTAAGTAATGTACTCGTGGCTACATAACTAGAATATAACGTAGCTTCCTGCATACGATCTGCTGGATTTGTGACATGGCCCCATGCAGAGCAGGGAGTGACTCCCACTTTATTCTGTCCGCGGCGGGAAACGAATAACAACCGGAATCCTCCAGGGGATTCTTTCTCAAACAGAGCGCTCAGCACATGAGATCAGCTATCAGTATATATACATACCCATACATACATACATATATACATACATATTTACATACATATATAGACCCCTCCGTCAGGAACAGCAGGGTTCTCAGTGACGTTAATACGTCCTTAATATCCACAATCATGTACTGACTGCTCTTTGACAATATTGGATCTAATCAGGAAACATTCTGGTCGACATAGGAATCAGTATCCGTGTCGGCATCAGGGAGTAGTAACTGGGCAAAATAAAAATTTTGCGACTCGAGGGGTCTGAGGGAAAAATAGCTATGAACATCACATCCTCCATAGATATTTCTACGTCTGTGTCTGGGACACAGATTTATGCAACCTTACTCTGATATGAATCACATTATCATGCAAATATTTACCCAGTCAGTTATTGGTGGTGCCGACAGGGCCACCCACACATGTCTGTGTACCTAATATAGTTTTCTCTTGGGAAAAACATTCAGCCACCGACATGTTGACACACATGTACCAATTATCCCCAGACACACCGGCTTATGGGGGCAGATCGCTTTCACTATATATCTATACATATATATATATATATATATATGTATATATATATATATATATATATATATATATATATATATACACTGCTCAAAAAAATAAAGGGAACACTAAAATAACACATCCTAGATCTGAATGAATGAAATATTCTTATTGAATACTTTGTTCTTTACATAGTTGGTTGTGCTGACAACAAAATCACACAAAAATTATCAATGGAAATCAAATTTATTAACCCATGGAGGTCTGGATTTGGAGTCACCCTCAAAATTAAAGTGGAAAAACACACTACAGGCTGATCCAACTTTGATGTAATGTCCTTAAAACAAGACAAAATGAGGCTCAGTAGTGTGTGTGGCCTCCACGTGCCTGTATGACCTCCCCACAACTCCTGGGCATGCTCCTGATGAGGTGGCGGATGGTCTCCTGAGGGATCTCCTCCCAGACCTGGACTAAAGCATCCGCCAACTCCTGGACAGTCTGGTAAATAATAAACTCATATATGACAGACTTGTAGCGCTTTATATTAACAACAAGCACCCCTATTGCTGCGCCCCCCCCCCGTTTTGCACCCTGAACTTGTCAGCAGTAAAGGACCAGCGTCTCCCTGAGGAGAAAAAAATGGCGCAGAGCAGTGTGCTGATGTGGTGAGGAAGAAGCCCCGCCGCCGTAATGGCGCGCTTCTGTCCCGCTCATAAATAAATAATTAAATCTGCTGGCAGGGTAAGGACAGTGCCAGGCACGAATGTCCACTTTTGCCAGACCTTTTTTGAGGAGTTTTATGCTGCCCAGGGCGGCGGCGGCGTCCCCCCCCCGCGCCCTGCACTGTGTGTGGGAGCATGGCGCACAGTGACCGTTCGCTCCGTGGTACCTCAGAAATGCCGTCACTGAAGAAGTCTTCTTTTCTTCTGCTACTCACCTGTCTTCTGACTTCTGGTTCTGTAAGGGGGTGACGGCAGGCTGGGGGAGTGAGCATCTAGGCGTACCCAGCGATCATCACCCTCAGGAGCTAATGGTGTCCTGTCAGCCAGAAGCAGAGCCATTGAACTCACTGGAAGTTGGTCATACTTCTCTTCCCTAAGTCCCTCGAAGCAGGGAGACTGTGGCCAGCAGCCTCCCTGAAAATAAAAAACTAACATAAGCCTTTTCAGAGAAACTCAGTAGAGCTCCCCTGTAGTGTGTCCAGTCTCTCTGGGCACAAGTCTAAAACTGGAGTCTGGAGGAGGGGCATAGAGGGAGGAGCCAGTTCCCACCCTTTGAAAGTCTTAAAGTGCCCATGTCTCCTGCGGATCCAGTCTATAGCCCATGGTTCTGAATGTGACCCCAGCATCCTCTAGGACGTATGAGAAATAAACTATTAACACTTCTATTTTTTTAAAGCATTCTTACTGTGCAGCATTTCTTTTTCATCCACTAGGGGTCACTGGAGTACTCTTGGGGATAAGGACGGGACGTTAGCAGGATAGGCACATTTAAATATATTTAAATTAGTAACTCTCCTCCCCCTCCATACTCCCAAGATACCTCAGTGTTTTTTTTCTGTGCTCACTCAGGATAGAAGCACACGTGGAGTTTCTCCACAGTTTTTTCTATTTTTTACTTTTATACTTCAATTTTACTTTTTACTCACAATCCCTTCCCAGCTTATAAAGAAGCTTGGGTCCGGGATTGCGGAAGCTGCTGGGGCAGCTATATTGGCTTGTCGGCGCTCAGAGAGGAGCACCGCCATAGACCATATACAGCTCAGCTATTTCCAGTCTTAGGCTGCGGGAAGGAGCTGGACGGAGATTACACAAGAAGCCCCGTCATAGCCTCCAACATCACCTCAGGTAAGGCCTTTTATGTTTTGCGGGGCGGTCAGATCACGCTGCCGCCCCGCTGTGGGACTGCTATAGTTTTATTTCCATAATCAGCCTCCCCAGCCCGGTCGCGTACAGTCCCTCTGCCGCCGCTCCCCAGCTACCAGCTTCTGCTAGCGCTGGCAGTGGGGATCCTTGTATCGCTGCTCTCCTCCAGCACCTGGCTCCCGCCCGCTGATAGCGCGGAAGGGGAGCTCGCTGGCCGCCGCCGCGCCGCTCCCCAGCTCCCGGCTGCTGCCCGGCTCCTGCCCGCTGATAGCAGCGGAAGGGGAGCTCGCTGTTCGGATCCGATTACCGCTGGCTGTCGCCGCCGCGCCTCTCCCCAGCTCCCGCCCGCTGCCCGGCTCGCCTCCCGCTGATAGTTCTGAAGGGGAGCTTGCAGAACGTCCCATTATCCTCACTTAAGACAGTGCAGCTGCAGGGGGGAGATCGGGGGGGGGGGGGGGGGGGGAATTAACGCTGCAGCAGTATTACTAACTGCTTGTACACATATAACAGACTATTAAGCCTGTATTAATAAAACTGGGGGATATGTTACTGGGTGTCTTAATGGGGTTATTACTGTAACAGTATAAGGCATACAGATACCCTACCATTTTCATGTATTATACATAGGTATGTAACCACATGGCTGGCGGCCATTTTACTTAACTTCCTGCTTCTTCTTGCAGGAAGTTTGCTGTCCTACAACACTCGGCCACCGGATGGAGCAAGGGTGTTAGTAGGAATTTTTGGACAGATCAGGTTTCATATATAGTCTGGCCACGTGCACTGCGCTTCGGGCTTATACACACTTTAGTAACATTTTTACTGAGTCGTGGGACTTGTCTGTCTTTGTCTGTTTGTATTGTCTGTGTACATGATGAGTAAGGCACCGGCAAAATTAAAAAAGCAGCTTAGCTGCAATGTCTGTGCGAGTGTGTTGCCTGAGGGATCTACCTCATGCACAGTATGTTTTGTAAATACCGCTACAAATACAATTTTTTCTCCTGATCCTCAATGGGCAATGCTGGCGGATGTAATGTCTGGGTTACAATCGGAATTGGCTGCCGCTCGAAAGGAGCGTGAAACGGCGAGGTCTGAGGCTCGGGTGAGCCCGCCAGAGATACCGGAAGGGTCTCGGGACATGTTTAGGACCTTGCAAAGGTCCAAGTCTAGTTCGGATCACAAAGATAGTTATCATTTGTCTTATAATTTACCAGTTTCTGCTATGTTGCATTCTGTCGATTCAATGCCAGACCTCACATCGCAAGATGAACATGAGGAAGGTGAATTGGACCAGCAGTCAGATAGTGAGGATATTGGCAGTCTGGGCATTGATAATCTCATCAGGGCGGCACGTCAGTCTCTGAATTTTACAGAGACTGAAGAACCTCTTTCAAATGAAGAGGTGTTATTTGCTAAATGACAGATCTCCGGTGTGTTTTCCTTTTTCAGAATTTCTTAATAAGCAGTTAACAAAGGCATGGAAAAATCCGGATAAATGGTTTTCTATACCTCACCGGTTTCTGTCTAGTTACCTGTTTCCAGAGTCGGTGACATCTAAATGAGAAAATCCTCCGATGGTGGATTTGTCGGTGTGAAAACTTTCTAAAAAATTAACCATTCCAGTACCAACTGCTACTATGCTTAAAGACCCGTCAAATAGACGCTATGTTAAAGTCATTGTATACAGCAGCAGGGGTGATGCTTAGACCTGCTTTGGTTGGAATTTGGGTAAATAAGGCGGTAATTACATGGATAACACAGCTCAGGTCGGCTCTACAAGACGACCACCTTATACATCTTGCTGATC
Organism: Pseudophryne corroboree; assembly: GCF_028390025.1. Classification (NCBI taxonomy): domain Eukaryota; kingdom Metazoa; phylum Chordata; class Amphibia; order Anura; family Myobatrachidae; genus Pseudophryne; species Pseudophryne corroboree. Next base: position 780,306,353 of record NC_086449.1, on the reverse strand, counting down.
ACATCTGTGAATCTGCTGAGTATCCATGTACAGCTTCTATGGACGTCGGCCAGGTTAGTTCTCGCCTTTCAGCTTCACTAGTGGCGGCACGACGTGCTCTCTGGCTGCGTTCTTGGCAGGCGGAGGCAGAGTCCAAACGAGGAATAGAAGCATTGCCTTACGCTGGAGAGATGTTGTTTGGTCCTGAATTGGACAAATGGATTTCTCAGGCCACTGGCGGAAAGTCTGTTTTCCTACCATTGCCTACACAGGCTCCTAAATGAAAATATTCAGGTCCTGCTTTCAAATCCTTTAGACCTCAGTCCTTTCGAGGTCGTGCTAGAGGCACAACCACACACAGTAGATGTGGTAGAGGACGTGGTTTTCAACAAACCACCAACCATCGTCAGGACGCTAAGACCACCGACAAGCCAGTGGCATGACGGGCTTCCAGCCCATCTCGGCTCTTTAGTTGTGGGGGCACGCCTTCAGATGTTCCATTTGGCGTGGTTCCAGACATCCACAGATGGGTGGATCCGCAATTTAGTGTTAAAAGCTTACAAAATATAGTTTGATTGTCTCGCACTAAAGCGCTTTTTCAAGAAAGGTCTGCCTGTGTTGGAAGACAAGAAGGCGGTTCTGCAGATCGCGATTCAGTCTCTGCTAGATTCAGCAGTTTTGATCCCGGTCCCAGTTCACCAACAGGGTCAAGGTTATTATTCCAGTCCTTTTGTATTACTGAAGCCGGATGGCTCGGTCAGACCGATACTGAACCTAAAGGGGCTCAATCAGTACGTCACTTACTACAGATTCAAGATGGAATCCCTACGGTCAGTAATTGCAGGTTTAGAGCCACAGGAATTCATGATTGCGCTGGATCTCAAGGATGCGTATTTACACATTCCGATTTGGCCACTGCATCAGATGTACTTAAGGTTTGCAGTACAGCAAAACCATTATCAATTTCAGGCTCTACCGTTTGGCCTCTCGTCAGCACCTCGGGTATTCACCAAAGTGATGTCTGTGATGATAGCTCATCTCAGATCCCTGGGAGTGATAATAGTTCCGTACTTAGGCGATCTGCTCATCAAAGCTCCATCTCAACAGATACTCCTCCAACATGCCTTGCTGACGTACAGTGTGCTAGTTCAGCACGGTTGGATTATCAACTTCAAGAAATCAAACCTGATTCCGTCTCAAAGACTTAAATTCCTAGGAATGATGCTCGATATGGTGAATCAAAGAATTTACCTGCCAGAACAGAAGGTACAGAGTATTCGTCATCTGGTACAGTTAGTGCTCAAGCCACGCACAGTCTCGGTGCATTTGTGCATTCGACTATTAGGAAAGATGGTGGCGTCTTTCGAAGTGCTCCAGTTCATAAGATTTCACTCACGTCCTTTTCAACTGGATGTTCTCACACAGTGGTCAGGCTCGCATCTACAAATTCACCAGATGGAGCGGTTGTCTCCACAGGCCAGAGTATCACTACTCTGGTGGCTCCAAGTACACAATCTCACCGCAGGGAAAAGGTTTGGCGTCTTGGATTGGATAATTCTAACGACGGATGCGAGTCTCAGAGGTTGGGCAGCTGTGGTCCAAAATGGTTAGCTTCAGGGTCTCTGGTCAGATCACTAAAGATTGCTGTCAATAACGAGTTTTATAGTAAGAACTTACCTTTGTTAAAACTCTTTCTGTGAGGTACACTGGGCTCCACAAGGAATGGACAATGGGGTGTAGAGTAGGATCTTGATCCGAGGCACCAACAGCCTCAAAGCTTTGACTGTTCCCAGAATGCATAGCGCCGCCTCCTATATCACCCCGCCTCCCTGCACAGGACCTCAGTTTTTATTTAACCAGCCCAATGCAGTAGCAGGAAAAGAGACGACAACAGTTAGTAGCCACAACACCGCATTCTCACGACAGGAGACGTGTCAGCGGTTAATGCCATACCAACCCAAAGAAGCTAAGTGCGTCAGGGTGGGCGCCTTGTGGAGCCCAGTGTACCTCGCAGAAAGAGTTTTAACAAAGGTAAATTCTTACCATAAAACTTGTTTTCTGCTGCGGGGTACACTGGGCTCCACAAGGAATGGACAATGGGGATGTCCTAAAGCAGTTCCTTATGGGAGGGGACGCACTGTAGCGGGCACAAGAACCCGGCGTCCAAAGGAAGCATCCTGGGAAGCGGCAGTATCGAAGGTACAGAACCTTATGAACGTGTTCACAGAGGACCACGTAGCCGCCTTGCACAATTGTTCAAGGGTCGCACCACGTTGGGCCGCCCAAGAAGGTCCAACAGACCGAGTAGAATGGGCCTTAATGTGATCAGGAGCAGAGAGACCAGCCTTCACATAAGCATGTGCAATCACCATTCTAATCCATCTGGCCAGAGTTTGCTTGTGAGCAGGCCAGCCCCGTTTGGGAAACCCAAACACAACAAAAAGAGAATCAGATTTCCTAATAGGAGCAGTTCTCTTCACATAGATACGGAGAACCCGTACCACATCCAAAGACCGCTCTTTGGGAGACAGATCAGGAGAAACAAGTGCCGGAACTACAATCTCCTGATTAAGGTGGAACGAAGAAACCACCTTAGGTAGATAGCCGGGACGAGTCCTAAGAACCGCCCGGTCACGGTGAAATATCAGATATGGGGAACTACAGGACAAGGCATCCAAATCCGACACTCTTCTAGCTGAAGCAATAGCCAGCAGAAACACCACCTTAAGGGAAAGCCACTTAAGGTCAGCTGAACCAAGAGGTTCAAACGGAGACTCTTATAACGCCTCCAAAACCACCGACAAGTCCCAAGGAGCCACAGGTGGGACATAGGGAGGTTGGATACGCAACACGCTCTGAGTAAAGGTGTGCACATCAGGTAAGGTCGCAATTTTTCTCTGAAACCACACCGACAATGCAGATATTTGAACCTTGAGGGAGGCCAGACGCAGGCCTAAGTCCAGGCCCTGCTGAAGAAAAGCCAACAACTTGGCTATACTAAACTTGGAAGCGTCATAATCGTTAGATGCACACCAAACAAAGTAAGAATGCCAGACCCTATAGTAAAATCCAAGCCGAAGCCGGTTTCCGGGCCCGCAACATAGTTTGAATAACTGCCTCAGAAAACCCTTTAGCCCTCAAGACGGAAGCTTCAAGAGCGATGCCGTCAAAGACAGCTGGGCTAGGTCCTGGTAGACACAGGGGCCCTGAACGAGGAGGTCTGGGTGTTGTGGAAGTAGAATTGGACGCTCTGAGATAGGCCTTGCAGGTCTGAGAACCAGTGCCGCCTGGGCTACACTGGAGCTATGAGAAGCAGAATTCCTTTTTCTTGCTTGAACTTCCGAATTACCCTGGGCAGGAGTGACACCGGAGGGAACAAGTACGGCAGCCGAAATCTCCACGGTACCGCCAGCGCATCCACGAATGCTGCTTGAGGATCCCTTGTCCTTGCTCCGAAGAACGGAACCTTGTGATTGTGTCGAGACGCCATCAGATCTACGTCTGGAAGGCCCCACCTTTCCCCTAGGAGTTGAAACACTTCTGGATGGAGGCCCAACTCGCCAGCATCCACGTCCTTATGACTGAGAAAGTCCGCTTCCCAATTCAGGACTCCCGGAATGAATATTGCCGATATGGCCGGTAGATGGCGTTCTGCCCACTGTAGAATCCGTGAGACTTCCTTCATTGCTAGGAGGCTTCGAGTGCCGCCTTGATGATTTATGTAAGCCACTGTGGTGGCGTTGTCCGACTGTACTTGAACAGGACGGTTCTGAATTAAATGCTGGGCTAGGTTCAAGGCATTGAAGACCGCCCGCAACTCCAGAATATTGATCGAGAGGAGGGACTCCTCCTTTGTCCACCGCCCCTGAAGGAGTGTTGCTCCAGCACAGTGCCCCAACCTCTTAGACTGGCATCTGTCGTCAACAGGACCGAGTCGGATATCCAGAACAGACAGCCCCTGCACAGTTGTTGGTCCCGGAGCCACCAGAGCAGCGACAGACGGACCTCCGGAGTCAATGAGATCATTTGAGACCTGATCCGGTGAGGCAGGCCGTCCCATTTGGCTAGAATCAGCTTCTGGAGAGGGCGAGAGTGAAATTGAGCGTACTCCACCATGTCGAATGCTGACACCATGAGGCCCAGCACCTGCATCGCCGAATGTATCGACACTTGCGGACGAGATAGGAAGCAACGAATCCTGTCCTGAAGTTTCAGGACTTTCTCCTGAGACAGGAACAACCGCTGGTTGTGAGTGTCCAATAGTGCTCCCAGATGCACCATGCTCTGAGCAGGGATCAGGGATTACTTTCTTCCAGTTGATGAGCCACCCGTGGGCTTGCAGAAACCGGACCGTCACATCTAGATGACGCAGGAGAAGTTCTGGGGAATTTGCCAGGATTAACAAGTCATCCAAATACGGCAGTATCCTGACCCCTTGACGGCGGAGTACCACCGTCATCACCGCCATGACTTTTGTAAAGACTCGCGGAGCCGTTGTTAAACCAAAAGGTAACGCCCGAAACAGGTAATGGCAGTTGCCAATCGCAAATCTCAGGTATTGCTGATGAGACACTGCTATAGGAATATGCAGGTAAGCATCCTGTATATCCAGGAAGACCATGAAGTCCCCAGGTTCCAAGGCCAAAACTATAGAGCGAAGTGTTTCCATCCGGAACTTGGAAACCTTCACAAACCTGTTCAATGCCTTGAGGTTGAGAATGGGCCGGGAGGACCCATTCGGTTTCGGGACTAGAAACAGCGGAGAATAGTACCCCTGGCCCCTCTGCGCAAGAGGCACCTGTACTACGACTCCTGTATCCAGGAGGGTCTGTACCACCGAATGTAGAGTGTTTGCTTTTGTCTTGTCCAATGGGACATCTGTCTGCCAAAATCGATGAGGTGACGACTTCCCGTACCCAGGCATCTGAAGTGGTCTTCAACCATTCCTGGGTATACTCTAGAAGCCGGCCCCGCACCCTGGGATCCCCCAGAGGGAGGCCCGCCCCGTCATGCGGCAGGCTTATCTGTCTTGGAAGCTGGCTGACGGGCCGCCCAGGCACTTTTGTGCTTAGGCTTACCAGGTTGGAAGTGCGTGCCTGCTTGTTGTACGCCTGACCTTTTGCTTTACCTGAAGGGCGAAAGGAAGTACCTTTAGCCTTCGACACAGAAGAAGCAGTACTTGACAGACAGGCAGTTTTGGCAGTAGCCAAGTCAGCCACAATCTTATTTAAATCCTCCCCAAACAGAATATCTCCCTTAAAATGGAGTACCTCCAGGGTTTTTCTAGAGTCCAGATCCACAGACCAGGATCTCAGCCACAATATCCGGCGAGCCAGGACTGACATAGTAGAGGCCTTGGCTGCCAGGATACCGGCATCAGAAGCCGCCTCTTTAATATAACGAGAAGCTGTGACAATATAAGACAAGCATTGGAGATTTCAGCATCTAACTCCAAGGCCCATGCTTCAATGGCCTCTGCAGCCCAAGTAGCTGCAATATTGGGCCTTTGTGCAGCACCCGTGAGGGTGTTAATCGCTTTCAGACAACCCTCCACACTTTTATCCGTAGGCTCTTTTAGAGACGTGACGGTGGTGACCGGTAGAGCTGAGGAAACCACCATCCTAGCCACATGTGAGTCCATTGGAGGAGGCGTTTCCCAATTCTTAGACAGCTCCGGCGTGAGGGGATAGCGAGCCAGCATCTTCTTTTGAGGCACAAACTTCGTACCCGGGTTTTCCCAGGGTTCCTGACGTATATCAATTAGGTGGTCAGAGTGAGGTAAAACTTGTTTAATCACCTTCTGACGCTTGAACCAATCTGGTTTCTTAGAGGAACGGATGGCTCGGGATCATCCGTAATCTGTAAAATTAATTTAATAGCCTCCAAAAGATCAGGAACATCCACATGTGAACCACCCTCCCCATCAGCCGTATCTGAGTCAGAACCTGTGGGGTCAGTGTAAGTGCCGTCTTCATCCGACGAGGTGTCAGTGACAGCAGTGGATTGTGAGGAGTCAAGCGCTCGCTTAGAGGACCCCTTGGACGTAGGCGAGCGACGGTCAGACTTTTTAGTAGTCAGGGACTGGTTCAACTTCTTTATTTGAGCAGATAAATCGTCCGCCCACGGCGGGTTAGCTGCAGGGATCACAAACGGTTGCACCGGCATTGGGGGTCCCATAGGGGGTGTTAGTTTATGAACTAGCGTATGCAGAAGCGTGGAAAAAGCGGCCCATGGCGGGTCATTATTTGCCCCCGTTGCCACCGTCCCACTGGGGGGCAAGGAGCCCCCAGAACCAGAGCCCAAAGCTGCTATATTCTCCTCATAGGTATCTGCGGCTTCAGCAACACCGGCAGTGTGTTCAGTCCCAGAACCGTTACCCTCAGAAGTAGACATGATATAACTTGCAGTATCAGGTAACACAGTACAATTTGTCAGCAGCACAATACCTCTAGCCCAAATCCCTGCGCAGTGTAGTCAGCACCAGCAGAGATAAAGGAGAGGTATGGTGACTAAATCACAGAGAAAAATACGTAATACAGTATACAGTATCTTTGTGAAAATCCTATATTAGATAAAACCTGACGCACCAAGCCCCCTCAGGTTACAGAATATAGGGATAGCACGTTGAGTGAAAGACACGAAATGGACACCACTCAGCTATCAAATGCACACACAAATAGTCACAGTCTGTACAATGCAGAGGTTATTACTAACAATAATACTGCACTGGACTAGCTTACACAGCTATATAACAATAGATATAACAGTACACAGTAAGAACTGGATGTATATCACAGGGTAATTGTACTAGGAAACCCTGACTAAGTGCACTCTTTCTTAACTAACACTGACTAAAAAAAGGCAGGTAGAATACTTAAGTGTCTTGTAAAGTCACAGCACTGACAACCAGGCGGCTTTACATAGGAGGATTTGCCCAAACATTCCCAGGAACAGTGAGCTGAGGGATAATGGCGCCGCAGACACTGCCAGGGAGTGAGGGAGAGACAGATATGCAGCTCCAGGGCAGGAACATTTGCAGAAAATGGTGCCCTGGGGCTGGGGGAGGGGCTTCAGGTCCAATCTCTATCCCCCTGCTGGCAAAACCACCGGGTACTGCGGGCTCTAATAAAATGGTTTATAGAGAAAACCTGACCTGTACCATGCCCTGGTGATCTAGTGGGATCGCCTGTACTGCCACACTGTCCACCGCCAACGCGCGCGGCCCGCCTCCCACTGACCGCGCCAGATCGCGATAAAGACCGGGTCCCGCAAGCGGGACCCACTTACCACCTCCCGAAGCGATCCCGGAGAGCCCCCGTCATGTGTGCCTGACAAGAAGAAAACCGGAGCCTCCTGCTGTAGTTACCCGGCAACCAGAGCTCGGGAGTGTACAGCGCCGCTGGGGAGAGCCGGAGCTGCGGCCGGGAATGTCCACCGACATGTAACACTGCTGCTGCCCTTGAAGTCTTCACTTTTTTCCTCAGAAAAAAAGCTCTTCTTAGGGCTGCCTGGAGCAGCCCCTCTGTTAAGTGCCTGTTACTGCAGCACCAACTACAAAACTGAGATCCTGTGCAGGGAGGCGGGGTGATATAGTAGGCGGCGCTATGCATTCTGGGAACAGTCAAAGCTTTGAGCCTGTTGGTGCCTCGGATCAAGATCCTACTCTACACCCCATTGTCCATTCCTTGTGGAGCCCAGTGTACCCCGCAGCAGAAAAATGTCCTGGAACTCAGGGCAATTTACAATGCGCTGCGACAAGCAGTGCACATGCTCCGGTCTCAGACTGTCTAGGTGCAGTCAGACAACGCAACGGCAGTCGCGTACATCAACAAACAAGGAGGAACTCGTAGCCGCATGGCCATGCAGGAAGTTGCTTGAATCCTCAATTGGGTCGAGCATCACCAGGTGATATTGTCGGCAGTGTTCCATTCCGGGAGTGGACAACTGGGAAGCGGATTATCTCAGCCGTCAGGATTTTCATCCAGGAGAATGGGCATTAAATCCAGATGTGTTTTACATGTTGGTCCAGCGGTGGGGTTACCCACAGGTGGATCTAATGGCATCTCGCCAAAATCATCAAACACCCCAGTATGTGTCCAGAACACGAGATCCAAAGGCAGTGGCAGTGGATGCTCTCACGATCGCGTAGCCGTACAGCCTCGTGTATCTGTTTCCACCGTTTCCGCTGCTTCCTCTGTTGCTAAAGCGGATCAAACAAGAGTCCACCACAGTCATACTAGTGGCACCTCATTGGCCTCAGAGAGCATGGTTCTCTGATCTCCGCGGGCTACTCACAGAAGATCCTTGGCCGCTCCCGCTACGTCCGGACCTGTTACAACAGGGTCTGTTCCTTTACCATGATTTAGCGCGGCTGTGTATGACGGGGTGGCTGTTGAAACTGCCCTCTTAAGAAGCTAGGGCATTAATAACAGAGCAGTAGGATGGTGAGCTCCTGCTAATATGCTGATCTATCTCCTGTTTCCCTGGTGTTCTGTGGCTGAAAATTTCTGCAAGAGTGCAGTACCCCCCTCTGCTCCTGCAGTGTGAATTTGGGGATCCTCTGTGCCAAGAGTCCTAACTTACTGGCTGGCGAAGTCTGTGATTGGATCCTGAGGAAGACTGCTCTCAGTGTGGCTGTTGCTCCTGCTGCTGGGGCCAGTGTGCTCAGGGCTGGTGAGCTTGTATTATACACAGCACACATTCCACTGCCTGTCCCCTTCTCCCCTGGTGTGGATATTACTGAGCACATAGTATTACAGAGACAACACTCCCTGTGAATTTGGGACAGAGCTTTAACTATAACCGTAGTGCAGGGAAGAGCACTGTATGCCTGGCTCCCTCTCACCTCTAGAACACATTTGCTGGACTCACACGCCTGCGTTCTGTGGATGAGCCGAGCTCCTGTGTGTATAACTCTGCTCCCTTTCTACCAGTGGATCTTCCTCTTGCTCCTACAGTATATTGCTTCTTCCCCCTGCAGCCATGTTTAATCCTGTTCATACTTCTGAACATTCGGTCTCAATCATCCTGAAGGCTATCGCGGAATCCGAGCAAAGGGTTCTTAATATGTTTGGAGTAGAGACTGTTGCAGTGACTGATTCTCCTGTGGGGTCCACCTGCCCGCCGGTGCTGCTACCCTCGGAACCTTTGGGGGAGCTTGTATCTGTGGTGCCTGCCGCTCCGCTACAGTTGATGCTTAATGCTGGAGGTTCCTCTGACGAACGCATTGTGAACAAAATGGGGGAGTTGCGGATTCTTCCTGCGCATATTCACTGTTATTTGCAGTGGGTGATTGCGCGTGGGATTTCGGTGACTGCCTCCGTCTCATCGTTGGTGACTGTATGGACCTCCATTGCAATTTTCTTTGAGGGTCCGCAGTGTGACCTCCTTGATAATGGGGGAGAACGGTATTGTATCACTTCGCAGTTAGTTGTGGTGTTTGGGAGAGGGACGGTTCTCCATTCTACATTTACCGTGGAACTGTGGCCTATCCTCTTATCTATCCGGCTAATGCTGTGCTGGATGGTCGCTGGCTCCACTACCTTCCTGATTACTGCTCGTGTACCGCTAAATGACTTGATTCCAGAGTGGGCTTATCCTCCGGACTGATTTTCTTTCTTTCCAAGTCTGTATAATACCTCACTGATTACCGGGTCCTTGGCTCTGTTCTATTTTATTGTTGATACTTTCTTAAATACTATGTTCTATTCTGTTTTTTGTATGTCTTACCATTGATATAATTTCGTTATTTGATGGTTCTAAGATATGTTTTATTTGACCATCGCTTATTTAAGGGTTACATATCTCTATATACTGCTGTTCCTGTAGGGTGCTACCAGCACTATTCCTTATATTTCCGGGTCGGTTATCATATCTCCATATTTGCATTTTAATTTTAATTTTTTATTTTTTATTCTCATATGAGGGAGATCTACTCTATTTACTGTTCGGCCATATTTCTTCTTTTTTTTTTTATTTGCCCCAGTAACTTATTTTTTTATTTATCCTGGTATTAGGGAAGGGAGGGCGGGGGGTGTTAGACAGTTAGGTCACATAGTTTAATGGGGGGCGGGGGGGTTGGGGATCCAGGTATACCTATGTTGGGGATAGGCTATACAGGGTGGGGGGTTTTGAGGTGGTTTGTTTTGGGGGTTTTTGTTCTGTATTGTAGGGATTTTTGTTTTATCTCTATGAGCAGCAGAGGTTTTAGGATTTTAATTATTTCTTTTTTTTTTTCTGTATACTCAGGCAGGTGTTTTATCTATAGCTTGCAGTGCCAATACTTTTGTATTTTTCTACGCCTCATGGGTCAGTCTTTTTTTAATTTTATTTTATCATTTTATCCTCAATGTGTGAGCTCACATGGCGCCTGTGGGCTCTTACTCTTACTGCTTATTGCTATAATGTGGGGCGTATTGTATATCCTGTACTATTAGACGTGTACTGCAATTGTATTCTGTGTCTCCTGTCTGACCGTACTTCTGATTGCATCCTGCATACTTTACTATACCTGCCGGTATTGTTTGTTTTATATGTATACTTTTTTATTTTTTATTTTTCTATTTCATATTATTCTTTTTGGGATGTTCATTTAAAACTTTCAATAAAAAATACGCAATTAAAAAAAAAAAGAAAAAAAAGAAGCTAGGGCATTCCGGAATCTGTTATACCAACCATGTTACGTGCTAGGAAGCCAGTTACGGCAGCTCATTATTACAGAATTTGGCGTGCCTACATAGCTTAGTGTGAGGCTCGGAAGTTTCCGACATCATCTTTTGCTATTTTTACAGACTGGGTTAGATGGAGGACTTGTCTACACTAAAGGTGCAGGTCTCTGCCTTGTCAATTTACTTTCAAAGGCGTTTGGCTCTTTTGCCAACTGTACACACCTTCCTGCAAGGTGTCCTCAGAGTACAACCTCCATTTATACCACCTACAGCGCCATGGGACTTGAATCTGATTTTAGATTTTTTAGTCTTCAAATTTTGAACCCTTACAACAAGTGGATGTTAAGTTTCTCACTTGGAAAACATTTTTTTTTTTTTGCTAGCCTTGGCTTCTGCAAGGCGTGTTTCAGAATTGGGTGCCTTGTCATGCAAGCCACCGTATTTGGTGTTTCATGATGACAGAGCGGAACTTCGGACGAATCCTGCTTTCCTACCAAAGGTATTATCATCCTTTCACATCAATCAACCAATCGTAGTTCCTGTATTATCAGAAAGTGCAGGAACTCCAGCTACTTTGGATGTGGTACGCGCACTACGTGTTTATGTATCCCGAACGTCTATAGTACGTAAAACGGATACATTGTTTGTTCTCTATGATGCAGTCAAGATGGGTTGGCCAGCTTCCAAGTAGACCTTGTCCAGATGGATTAAGCTGACCATACATCAGGATTACCTTCATGCTAGGCTACAGCTGCCTGCATCAGTTTCAGCCCATTCCACACGTTCTGTGGGGACTTCATGGGCAGCAGGTCGTGGGGCCTCTACGACGCAGCTTTGCCGTGCGGCTACATGGTCATCAGTGCACACATTTGTGCGCTTTTACAAGTTTGATACGTTTGCGGCATCAGCATCTAGCTTTGGCCGTCTAGTGTTACAGGTGCCAAACAGCTCTCCCGCCCAAGGGGGAAAATTTGGTACGTCCCAAGAGTACTCCAGTGATAAAAAAGAAAATAGGATTTTGGTACTTACCAGATAAATCTATTTCTTTGAATCCACAGGGGGCACTGGACGCCCACCCAGAGCAGTTTTTACCCGCCTTGTGGTAAGTTCAGTGGATATTATGGTAACACATTCTCACCGACTGGTTCAAATGTTCAGGTGATATCTAATATTGTGCCAACTGTTTAGTTGTCCGTTACGTTATGTGTCAACTTCATTGTTGTCCGTTATGTTATAATGTTATATGTAATTCTCTATTGTTCATCTTCTCTATCGCTCCTGTTCGGCTCAGTAAAAAACACTGAGGTATCTTGGGAGTATGGAGGTGGAGGAGAGTTACTAATTTAAATATATTTAAATGTGCCTATCCTGCTAACGCCCCGTCCATATCCCCAAGAGTACTCCAGTGCCCCCTGTGGATTCAAAGAAAATGATTTATCTGGTAAGTACCAAAATCCTATTTTTTCCACACCTGCCTAAAACTTTTGCACAGTACTGCAAGTGTGCTTTCAGTGTGTGTGGTGAGATGCGTGTGTGAGAGAGTTGTCAGTGTCGGGGGCGGGGAGGGAGAGCACAGTGGAAAGGGATGTGTGAGTCAGAGTTTTCAGTTGAGGGGGGGGGGGGCAAGTTCATATTTTAGAGCTTTAACACAGAGCTACTGGGCTATTAAATGTAATCAGCAAGTCGACAGTCATAGTCACTGACTGTCGACACTACAGGTATAGAGGGGTCACTCCGTGTGACTTCCTACCGCTACCCCCAGTGGATGCATGGCCTCACTGAAAATTCAAGGAAAACCACCACAAGCCTGGTGGAGGTAACAATAGTTAAATGAAGCCAGACAAAGTAGACTGTAACCATTGGCCCGGCCCGAGTGTGACTTCCGTTTACTTCAGCTCAAATGGACCAACTGGCTAACTTACAATAAGCAAACAAAACAAGATTGAAAAATAAATACATAAAAAATAAATAAAAAACTTACGGGCAGTCTTGCTCTTCTTCACAGGTGGTGGAATCCTCGTCTTGGGGGCAAACTTGGCTTAGAGGTACCTAAACAGAAAATAAAACGGATATTACACAAAAAAAAACAAAAAGATACAGGCCCCGCACACACAACATTTTCAATGTAGCCTGACCAACCATCTCTTCAATCTCCTTGGCCGTAAAGCGAGGTGCTCTGCCGCCACTAGGTCCTACTTCCCTGGAATCCTCTTCAGCTGCTATGGAAACCTGGGCCTGTATTCTACCTACAGATCTACCTACCTGTCTACCGAACTATCAAACTATCTTCCTACAGATCTACCTACCTACCCAACTATCAAACTATCTACTGAACTATCAAACTATCTTCCTACCACATTATCAACCTACAGATCTATGGGCCTAATTCTGAGTTGATCGCAGCAGCAAATTTGTTAGCAGTTGGGCAAAACCATGTGCACTGCAGGGAGGACAGATATAACATGTGCAGAGAGAGTTAGATTTGGGTGGGGTGTATTCAAACTGAAATCTAAATTGCAGTGTAAAAATAAAGGAGCCAGTATTTACCCTGCACAGAAACGAAATAACCCACCCAAATCTAACTCTCTCTGCAAATGTTATATCTGCCCCCCCCACCCCACCCCCCCTGCAGTGCACATGGTTTTGCCCAATTGCTAACAAACTTGCTGCTACGATCAACTCAGAATCACCCCCTATGTACCTATATGTCTAAACATGGCTTCAAAAAAGATATTAAAATAAGAACTATTAACTTTACAGTAGAAGAAAACAGGAAAAACAAATGGGAGAAAAAAAGGAATAGAAATAAACAAATATAATTTTAGAAAAATGTTTGAAATAATAATAAAAAACAAAAATATAACAATCTTACCCGTTCTGCAGTTTCATGGAATTTGTGATCAGACATTTTTGGAAAACTAGCTACGTAGGTATGAATTCCTTCAATCTTTTCTGCATCACGCTGAAGGGCCTCTCTGATTTTCTTGGCTGCATTCCGTCTTCGTTTTTCAGTATTAAATTTTATCTACATAAACCAGCGACAGATTATTTGTCTTTCACTCAATACACACACACACACACATTTTCATTAAATCCTATTAGCATATACAGTAATGTAATAATATTTTACATAAAGCGGTAGAATATATCACGTACATAATATTTTTTTTAAAATAGCTGAATATTTTCTGATTGCATGCTGATAACAATTCAGTACAATAAACTCCCTGGAAATAGAGAGCTGCTTAATACATTTACCTTAAACTCTGGGAAATTTATAATGTGCAATATGTACATTTCCGCTGGGCAGCCTATTTTCTTGGAACGCCGTTTACGGATTCTCCTTTTTATGAAGGAATGAGCTTCTGCCTGCAAGAAACGTATAGCGCTATTATTAAAACATTTATTCTATTTTCATTTTCCTTTGCCTAATATCCTAATTGGGTCACCTATATTACAAACATCGGCCCGAGTTTCAAGAACTCCAATTACGGCAATACCACGGGGACAATTCATTAATGTGCGCAATTTGCGCCCAGTGATGTCATCATTTAATCTACCGCCTCAGTGACTATAAAGAAAATGGCACAAATTCATTTTTTAAAATAAAATTGTATTTTATTGAAATAATATGTTAAAATAATAGTACATGCTATATGGCTGCTATATTTGGCACTGGGTGCAACTCTGGTATGAGGCAGGGGGACGATGAAGTAATCATTACGGAACTGAATTATATTGACCATGCTCGGTGTGGAGCCAGGCCGACATGACTGCATCACCACGCCCCCAGCACCACCCTCTACTGCCGACCCCTCCCAGTGGAAATAGCCAATAGGTCGGCAAGTATTATGGTTAGCAAATCATTTTCTGGCAACATTATACTTTAAAATGCCAAGTACTAGAAATTAGGAGGCTTGTTTTTTGTGTCCAGAATTGTAGCCTATTTTTAATATAAACTATTCAACAGCATATTTAAGATAAGGACATTTTGTTGAAGATCAATTTATATATTACTGATGTGTAGTCTCATTTCTGTTGAAAAATGAGCATTACAACTTTTTGGGCTGTTTTAAAATTGGGCAGGACGCGACACCCCGCTAAAACAGCCTAGCAGTAACACCAACTTAGAAACTCAATGTTTGTTTTTTTGGAGTTGAAATGTAGCCCTCCGATAATACGTATTAAAAACAAAAATTCTGAATAACTTACACAATATACACTTATTTTTCTGCATTTATAATAGTCATCTACCTACAGTAACTGTTTCACAGCCTAAAAAACCCTTAATCACCCTTTTGCCCATTGTCTACACCCAATTATTTTTCCTGCCACCCTCCCATGAAGATTCAGTATGTTTGCCCGGCGGACGGAATGCCCGCAGTCACAATACCGACAAGGCATTCTGATGTTTGAAATTCCGACAGGGGAGAGGGATGTTATCCCCTCTCCACTACCCCTAACCCTCCCTTATCGCAGCCCAAGCCCTAATCTGCCCCCTTAGTGCCTAACCTTGACCCCCCTTCCCCGCAGCCTTACCCATACCTCCCCCTGTGATGCCTACAAGTCCCTTTCACATCTCCAATGCCAGATCACACCTGGGAATTGGAAACGGGTCCTTCCCGGGTGGGGGCCGGCATTGGAGCCTTAGCGCTGGCTTCCCGACCCGGCAATATGCCGAGCTGGCTGCCGTAGCGGCTGGGGGCTGAGGCGGCGTTGAGAGGTGAGTTCATCTCCGCGCCACCTCTACCTATGTAGTAAACGGGGGAACCCATACACACTGCCACTGACCCGGGTATTCAACCCGGGAATAACCCTTCTTATTACCCGGGTTGAATTACCAGGTCAGGCGACCAAGGAATTTTCCAAGGCCCTTTTCATATCGCACAGTGACCTGTGTCGACCGTGTTATTTTTGCGGTGTGAAAGGGGTATAACCCTAACCCCCCCTCCCCGCAGCCTAAGCCTGACCTCCCTACCGCCCCTCCTCCAGCCTAACCCCCCCACCCTCCCCGGCCCTAACCCGCCCGCTATAATTACGGTCGGGATGCAGGCTGTCAGGATTCCTGTGTCGGTCTCCTGGCCCTGACGAGACTCCGGCTACGGCATTCTGACAGGCGTCAGGATTCTGACAGCCGGCATCTTAAGTGCACCCCCCCCCCCCCCATGCATGTAGCGGGGTGTGGTATGGAAGGTCGACAGTAACTAGGTCGACAGGGTCTTTAGGTCATGTTCTAGGTCGGCAGGTCAAAAGGTCGACATGAGCTTTTTATGGGGTTTTTGGTGTTGTTTTCTTCGTAGAGTGACCGAGAACCCCAATTAGTGCACCGTGTCCCCTCACATGGCTCGCTTTGCTCGCCATGCTTCGGGCAAGGTGCCTCGCTCCGCTACCGCAGCGCTCGGCACAGATTACCGTTCCAATCGTAGTCCACGTGGATCGTTAAGTATGAAAAGGTTCAAAAAAAGAAAAAAATTGTGAAAAACTCATGTCGACCTTTTGACCTGTCGACCTAGAATATGTCGACCTAAAGACCCTGTCGACCTAGACACCCTGTCGACCTAGTTACTGTCGACCAATAGTGGTCGACCTAGACATTGTCGACCTAGTTACTGTCGACTTAGAGACCGGATCCCCATGTAGCGTTAGCCAAATGCAATCAATAGACCTCTCTGCACACACAATTATTAAGGATAAAACAACATTGCCGCAGCAGGGATCTGTGCCGCACTACTCAAGCCACCCCCTAAATTATGTGAGGTCATGATGTCGTACCAAGGGGACAGAGCCTGCACCCGGAACGGCATCTGAAGCAGCACATACTGTAGCATCAGCACAGGATATACAAACTACACGGTGCATGAACAAAGCAACCCTTGGATGATCAGTGCTGCTTTGCAGCATTATGTCCTAGGCACCCTGCAAGCCAAATGCAGGGGCCATTGGACAGCACAGGGTCCTGCAGAATAAGTAATGGCACTGCTCGCACACCCCTTACTACTGCCATTGAATAAAATAAAAAAATCTTTAGAGGTCAAAAACATTACTAGAACTTTAAAAACAACGACATTGAAGGCCACCATAAGAAAGAGGGGGTTGGGATTGGGTTACCGGCAGATGGTATCCCGGCGGTTTACATCCCAGACTGCCAGCGGGGCTGAGGGGGAGGTGTGTGTGTGTGTGTGTGTGGGGGTTGTGTGGGCGAGCGCAACAAAGCCCCTTGCGGGTGTCGTGGGAATAGTCCCTGTTAGGGATCCTGATCGCCGGTAACATGATCACATCCCGAAAGTGGCATACAATGCGGCAAAACTATTTCTTTACAAAGCAAAATTAAACACCTGCATTTCTCTTTGCGCAGCATATTTCTTTTTCTTCGCAAGGCCGAAGTCTGTTCCCAAATGACACTGCAGTGATTTTCTCCCAACAAGAACGTAAGGAACTCCAGAGAATTTGATTAGTTTACCATGCTGCCCATCACGACTTGACCAGTGAATTCTGGATTTCAACTTTGGTTTTATTGCTTTATGATGGTTGGGGGGAAAAATTCAACATAGATCAATTTCATACACAATTTATAAATAAGGAGACTTCATTTGCTATCTTATACCAATCACAATAAAAAAAATACAACATTCATATATACAGGAGTAACATCAACACACCAAAAATGGTAGGATATGTGCAAGATAACACCAAGTGTAAAGTGACAGTATGTAGGCTAATACATGGGGAAGGGGAGGACTTGAGAATGTAATGTAATGTTCTAAGGACATCTCAGGTGTTAGAATCATATGACCCTAGATCTAGAAATGTTGCCTTTTGGAATCACTCTATAATAACATGATTAACCCTCGTCTGATTTCCGATGTCCCTGCGATCCAGATAAGTCATTTATAGCAGTAATAAGCACATATTTCACATACCAAACTTATCGCAGATGTTGCATTTGTTAGAAAAATAACGATTACAGGGAGAGTTTAAATAAATGTATTTAAATAATTACCCTCATTGCCAAAAGCTTTACTCTTTTGTCGAACAATGTACTTGGTTTGTGTATTTTCCTGAAATTCCCATATTGCTTTCTGCAACATGTCTACGGAAAGAAAGCTTTCACTTTGATCATTTTCAGCATGTCCAGCTTTATAAGTAGCCTGAAAAATCAAAATATAAATTAGATGATTAAGGAAATCATTTATAACTATTAAACAGTGTAAAGTGGTTGGCAAGAAAAAAACATTTCTTCTAAATATATGCTGTATATATATATATATATATATATATAGAACATGGAAGCAGCCCGGCACTCCGTTGTCCCCAGCGGGATAATGCTCCGGTGCCCTCCTAGGGGTATGGCAACCCCAATATGTACAGCAAGGGAGAAGCGGCGGCACTCAGAGACTTTCACTTTCACGGATAATAAAGCAAAGGGTGCATTTATTAGGTCAACGTTTCGGGGGACAGACCCCCTTCTTCAGGACACTGCAAATATATATATATATAAAATTTACCTAGCTCACTCATAAAAATTTACAAACGACGATTTCTTAGCATTATTTTGAAAAAACTTTTTATCAGTTAAGTAGTTATGAAATTCTAATTTGAGTTTTGAAGTACAGCTGCCTTATTTCAGGTTACAGTCACTGCCAACTATGTAGGTTGGGGGAGTTTTGGCCATAAAAATTTCAATATCTAATTCTCATTAAGATCAATATAGTACTTGCAATGTGTTATTACTATAAGTGCTGATTTAGAAAAAGGAGATTTATGTTCTTACTTGTTAAATCCTTTTGGTCGGCTTCATACAGTGCCAGACTGAGGCATGAAGGGCCACCAGGGAATGCAGTTGCAGGGGCCCAAGCTTAAGAGGTGTTTCCAGTTATCGGGTGGGGCCCATCAGGGATTTTCTCTCTCCACCCCCCCCTCCCCCCCCACATGCCTGTTGGCCAGACCAAGCCTGACTCCACAGGGGACACAGGGATCACGAAAGGTATAGTCTGGAGGGGAGGGTCTGGGTACCAAACAGTAAACGTTTGTTTCCCAGCAGCCCAGGCATCCTCTCCTCTATACCCCACCTCTAGCCAAGGACAGTTAGCAAGCCCACAGCAATGAGCCAGAAGTGAGCAAGTCCACAACAATGAACCAGAAGGAGAGGGTACACCGGCACACACTGAGAACCACACACATAGGGACAGATATCTGAGTAGCAGGCCCCAACGGCAAACCAGTAGCTGAAAGCCGTTTGGAAGTAGAGCCCACTCGCTTGAGTAAAAAATATCCTTGCAGCTTAAGCAGTCCACTTCTCAATATTGGACTCTGGGGACGAAACCGCTGACAGAGCCAGAAGATTACGCTCTTCCCAGTAGAGAATGTGGCTGACCTCAGTCATGGTGCAGCGACTGCCACCCTGGTGGTTTATGTAGGAGACAACAGTCACGTTGTCCGACTGTATCACGACCGGGAGACCTTGAAGAGACTTCGCTTGAAAAAGTGCTCTGTACAACAGGACATTGATGGACAGTCACCCTCCACCCCACAACCACAATGATGTGTATCGGTAGAGAGTCATACCCAGTCCTGCATCCAAACTTGACGGCCAGGTGGGACTGGTGAAACTACCACATGAGAAAGTGACTAACGTAACTAAGGGAAAATGAGCATCTGCTCCTTGAGATGTACATGGGACTTGTTCCACAGTGTTAGAATTTCCAGCCGAAGAGGACGTGAGTGGAACTGGGTGTATGCCACCATGTGTCAGGTGCAGATAAAAGAACACAGGATCTGCACGCAGGTGTGGATTGACACCCAATGGTTGCTCAGAAATGCATGAACCTTGGACTGCAGGGCCTGAATCTTGTCTGCAAGAAAATAGGATTTTAATTACCTACCGGTAAATCCCTTTCTCGTAGTCCGTAGAGGATGCTGGGGTCCACATTGTTACCATGGGGTATAGACGGGTCCCTTGGGAGCCACTTTAAGAGTTTAAAAGTGTGGGCTGGCTCCTCCCTTTATGCCCCTCCTACCAGACTCAGTCTAGAAACTGTGCCCGTGGAGACGGACATACTCCGAGAGAAGGAAATACACAGATAGTGGTGAGAGTCACAACAGCTCACACATAACAGAAAATCAAGCTAACCAGCTTGAAACAAGTCAGCAACAGCTGAACAACATTACTTAACCAAGTAACTATGCAGTACGCAACCAAGAAAGAAGGCAGTACTGAACCAAGTAACAACAGCAGGAAAACGAAGCGCTGGGCGGGCGCCCAGCATCCTCTACGGACTACAAGAAAAGGATTTACCGGTAGGTAATTAAAATCCTATTTTCTCTTACGTCCTAGAGGATGCTTGGGTCCACATTAATACCATGGGGATGTATCAAAGCTCCCAGTACGGGAGGGAGAGCGCGGAGGCTCCTGCAGAACTGATTGACCAAACTTTAGGTCCTCAGAGGCCAAAGTATCAAACTTGTAGAACTTAGCAAACATGTTCGACCCTGACCAAATAGCCACTCGGCAAAGTTGTAAGGCCGAGACACCCCAGGCAGCAGCCCAGGAAGAACCCTTTTTACGAGTAGAGTGGGCCTTAACCGATTTTGGACATGGCAGTCCTGCTGTAGTATAAGCATGCTGGATAGTGAACCTGATCCAGCGAGAAATCATCTGCTTAGAAGCAGGACACCCAAGCTTGTTGGGATCATAAAGGACAAACAGAGAGTCCGACTTTCTATGACGAGAAGTTCTCTGCACATAAATCTTCAAAGCTATCACAACATCCACTCTTGTTCTTTTTTTAAATGTTTGAGAATCCTTGGGATGAGCGGAAGTGGAGGAAACACATACACCAACTGGAACACCCACGGAGTCACCAGTGCGTCCACCGCCACTGCATGTGGGTCTCTCGACCTGGAACAGTACCTGTAAAGCTTCTTGTTGAGACGGGAGGCCATCATGTCTATTTGAGGTACCCCCCAAAGACTTGTCACCTCTGCAAACACCTCCGGATGGAGGCGCCACTCTCCTGGATGGAGATCGTGTCTGCTGAGGAAGTCCGCTTCCCCGTTGTCCACTCCCGAAATGAAGATCGCGGATAGCGCCCTCGCGTGCCTTTCTGCCTAGAGGAGAATCTTTGTTACCTCTGACATTGCAGCTCTGCTCTTCGTTCCGCCTTGTCGGTTTATGTAGGCCACCGTCGTTACATTGTCCGACTGCACCTGAATGGCCTGATCTTGTAGAAGATGCACCGCTTGCAGAAGGCCGTTGTACACGGCTCTTAGTTCCAGAATATTTATCGGAAGGATGGATTCCAGACTTGACCACCTTCCTTGGAAGGTTTCCCCTTGGGTACCGCGCCCCAACCTCTGAGATTTGCATCCATGGTTAGAAGGATCGAGTTCTGAATCCCGAACCTGCGGCCCTCGAGAACGTGAGGCATTTGAAGCCACCATAGGAGTGAAATCCTGGCTTTCGGCGACAGACGTATCCTCTGGTGCATGTGCAGGTGAGATCCCAACCACTTGTCCAGGAGATCCAGTTGGAAGGACCGTGCATGAAATCTTCCGTACTGTTGAGCCTTGTAGGAGGCAACCATCTTCCCCAGAAGGCGAATGCACTGATGAACTGAAACCCAGGCAAGCTTCAAGACATCCCAGACCATTGATTGTATCACCAACGCTTTCTCCACCGGTAGAAACACCCTCTGCACCTCTGTGTTGAGGATCATCCCTAGGAAAGACAATCTCCTTGTCGGCTTCAAATGTGACTTTCGAATATTCAGGATCCATCCATGATCCCGGAGTAGTAGAGTTGTGAGAGCAATGCTCTACAACAACTTCTCCCTGGAAGATGCTTTTATCAGCAGATCGTCCAGGTATGGATTTATGTTCACTCCCTGCTTGCGGAGGAGTAGCATCATTTCTGCCATTACCTTGGTGAACACTCTCGGTGCCGTGGAGAGGCCAAATGGCAGTGCCTGGAGCCGATAGTGACAGTCCAACAGTGCAAATCTGAGATAAGCCTGGTGTGGCGGCAAATCGGAATGTGGACGTATGCATCCTTGATATCTAGGGATACCAGGAATTCCCCCTCCTCCAGACCTGAGATCACCGCTCTCAGAGACTCCATTTTGAACCTGAATTCCCTCAAATAGGGGCTTAAAGATTTCAGGTTCAATATTGGCCAGACCAAACCGTCCGGTTTCGGTACCACAAATAGGTTTGAGTAGTAACCCATGTTTTCCAGATAAGGTGGAACTGGAACAATAACAATGACAATATTGCCTTTTCCAATTTTTGAATGGCTTCCTGAAAGATAGCCCTTTCTGTCAGCAAAGCTGGTAAGCCTGATTTGAAAAATCTGTGAGGTGGGAGTTCTTGAAACTCCAGTCTGTACCCCTGGGACACAATATCTTGCACCCAGGGGTCCAGGCTTGATGACACCCAGACGTGACTGAAATTTCTTAGTCGTGCTCCCACCTGCCCGATCTCCAGGCTGGGCGGTCCACCGTCATGCTGAGGATTTTGAGGAAGCAGAACCAGGCTTCTGTTCCTGGGAATCTGTTGGTGCAGGTTTTCTGGATTTCCCCTGACCATCTCTGAAGAAAGTGGAAGGGGGCTTGGACTTTTTAACCTTAGCGGTCTGAAAGGACTGCATTGTAGATTTTCTCATCGGCGGAGTGGCTGAGGGAAGAAAGGTGACTTACCCGCGGTTGCTGTGGAAATCCACGCATCCAATGCTTCCCCAAACAGAGACTGACCTGTGCAGGGTAGGTTCTCCACAGTTTTCTTGGATTTCGCATCTGCAGACCATTGGCGTAGCCATAGTCCCCTGCGTGCCGAGAGAGCCATGGAAGACGTCCTTGCATTCAGATGACCAAGGTCCTTCATGGCTTCCACCATGAAACCTGCAGATTCCTGTATGTGACGTAAAAACATTTCAATGTCACTTCTATCCATAGAATCATATTCCTCTAGTAATGTGCCTGACCACTTTACTATGGCTTTAGAAATCTATGCACAGGCAATAGTGGGCCTTAACGCCACACCTGAAGCAGTGTATATTGATTTGAACGTAGTCTCAATCTTGCGGTCTGCCGGCTCTTTCAAAGCGGTAGACTCAGGGACAGGTAAAACCACCTTTTTAGACAATCTGGATACAGAAGCGTCTACTATAGGGGGGTTTTCCCACTTTTTCCTATCCTCTTCAGGGAAGGGTAAAGCAATGAGAACCCTCTTTGGGATCTGGAATTTTTTCTTCGGGTTTTCCCATGATTTTTCAAATAATGCGTTTAATACCTTAGACGCAGGGAAGGTAAGGGCGGTTTTCTTATTATCAGTAAAGTAAGCCTCCTCAACCTGCTCAGGTAACTTTTCAGTGATGTGTAAAACGTCCCTAGTGGCCTCAATCATGAGTTGCACCCCTTTAGCAAGGGATGCCCCCCCCCCCCCCCCAGTATATCCCCATCACCGTTCCCCATATCAGAGTCGGTATCTGTGTCGACTTGCATTATCTGGGCAAGTGCGCGCTTTTTTGGGTATACACCAGGGGAGTTTGATGAGGCAGAGGGAGCAGAATATGACAAAACCTCTACAGATTTTCTCAAAACCTGTGTTTCAGTCTCATTATGAGCTATCCTAGATGAAATCTGGGATATCATTCCCTTAATAGAAGCCACCCATGGGGGTTCAGATTCAGAGGACAGTATATTGCATTCCTGAGTATATGGAATAGACTCCTGTGGAAAAGATATACACTCTGCAGCACAGGACACAGAGTCCCTAGACATGGTAATGTGATATATATATATAAACACACACACACACACACACACACACACACACACAGAGAGGAAAAGGTCAGACACAGTTTCCACTAAAGTACCTTCAGAGAGAGACAGAGTATAAGGAGCCAGCACACACAGCGCCCCGGTGGGCAGTTATATGATAAATGCCTGGCGCTGACTGAGCAACTTGAATAGATTAAACAGTTAATAACACTCTCCACCCCCCACCCGCCCTTCTATAACCCCCTGGTGAAGGCCCATTCTACTAGGAAGGTGGGCTCGTTATAGCTGGAGTTATGTGGAGGGTCAGCGCTCCCTGTCAGCGTCTCTGTATGTGATCTGCAGGGAGAAAATGGCGCTGGTGAATGGTGGATCCGCTCTGAGGAGAAGTCCCGTTCCCTGTAATGGCGCGTCTTCCCGCACTTATTAGTTTATACTGGCCTGAGGTTTGCTGCAGCTAACAGTGGGATTAGCCACTGTTAGCAAAGTTTGACCAGTGTTAGGGTATTGCGCTGGCCCAGCACGCCCCTCACAGCGCCGCACACTATGGTACCGCTGAGCCCTCTGGGGCGCAGCCTGTCAGCGTTGCGCTCCGTCCATGATGCCGCCATTTCCGACGGCGACCCGCTTATCGGGGCGCCGGCGTCATACTCACCACTCCATCTTCTGGCTCTGTTAGGGGGTGGCGGCAGTGCTGCGGGAGTGAGCGGTCACCTCGGGGGCTTGCGATCGACACCCTCAGGAGCTCAGTGTCCTGTGAGCGGAGATAGGGGCCATTAACCTCAAGGGTTGGATCCTACTCCCCCCTAAGTCCCAAGAAGCAGGGAGGCTGTTGCCAGCAGTCTCCCTGTACCTAACTCTTTAAAAAAAAAAAAGTTATAAAACTAAAATAACTCCTAGGAGGCCCTCTAGCTGTGACCAGCTCCACCGGGCACATTTTCTAAACCGAGTCTGGTAGGAGGGGCATAGAGGGAGGAGCCAGCCCACACTGGTAAACTCTAAAATGCCCATGGCTTCCAAGGGACCCGTCTATACCCCATGGTACTAATGTGGACCCCAGCATCCTTTAGGACGTAAGAGAAAACCCACCAAACCAAGGACTCTAGTTAAGCCCCGAAGTGTAGCATCTCCTGAGAAGGCGTCAAGGTGGATTTCAGCCAATTGACTATCCACCCGTGTGACTGTAGTAGATGCACCAACAGACAGATGTGTTCCCCCAGGACATCCGGAGACTGGGACAGGAGAAGAAGGTCGCCCAGACAAAGCAGGATGCGGATGCCTCTGCATCGAAGATGCGCTGCCATGACCTTCATGAAAACACGAAGAGCAATGGACAGCCCAAATAGCAATGCCTGAAATTGTACTTCACCACAGACCCGATGACGCACTGCCGATTTTCGGATGGGAATATGTAAAATAGGCCCCCTGGATGTCCAGTGATGCTATAAATGATGGAGCAAAAAGAATGATAGGAGCAAAAAGACTCCATAAGGAACCTGAAATTCTGCAGGTACCTGTTCAGCGCCTTCGGATTGAGGATTGTCGAAACAAGCTGTCCGGCTTCTGGACCAGGAAGAGGCTGGAGTAGAAACTTACCTCTTTGAGACAGGGGGACCAGGACGATGACCTGATGGCCAGGAGGGAGCGAACTGACTGCCCGAGAGCTCTTGTTTTAACTGGATGTGCTAGAAGGCCGGTGGAAAAGAACCTGACTGGAGGACACCTCTGAAAAGTCAGAGCGTAACCATTAGAAACTATGCCTCTGACACAAGCAACTGTTGTGGTCTCCATCCAAACCTCTAAGAAAAGTAGAAACCGTCCTCCAACACTGGGGTCCCCCAGGCAGAGTCCTGCCCCATCAAGCAGCAGGTTTGTCTGCGGGTTATCTGGTGGACGAAAGCAGCTTATCTCGGTACTTAGAGCCCTTAGAGGAAAAACCCTGTATTGTGGAAAGAGACTGACCTGTGGCCTTTCCCTGTGGGAGTAAGGAATGAAAATTAGATGTTCTGGACTTGGGAGGTGTCACAGAAGGAAGAAAAGCCATCTTGGACGCTGCCACCGTAGCAACTATCTTGTCCAACTCTGGATCAAAGGGGACCTCACCTGAATACGGAAGCACCTCTAAAGCTTTCTTAGAGTCCTTGTCAGTGCCCCAAAACGCTGCCAGAGGGATTCCCTGGCCACTAAAGCAGAAGCCGATACCTTAGAGGTTAAAACCCATGTGTCAATGGCCACAAAACCCTCCCTAATGTGCCCACTACAATAACTCCCTTCTGTGTGTACCAGAACAGAGACAATACTTTAGTGCATCTGCCCAGTGGCCAATAGCCATAGCCACAAATCAGACACGAAGGCTGGGCGTGCAATAGCACCCGCATTAGTATAGATAGTTTCAAGAAAGCTCTCCAGCTTCCCATCCGTTCTTAACAGAAGCTGTATTGGGAATAGGGAGGATAGAAGATCTAACAAGTTGGACAATGTGGGCATCAAACGGAGGAGGTACTCCCACTTGGCCCAATACGCAGCTGGTAGTGGCTAAAATGAAGCAGAGAGCTTAGATACCTGGAAGCGCCTATTAGGTTGAGCCCATGCTTCCGTAGGGAGGTCCTCAAGTTGTGCAGGAGTAGGGAACTCAGTTGTCACCCTTTTATGATGCTTGAATACCGGGACTTTGGACTTAGGAGTCTGCTCAGAATCTTCGATCAGAAGTACAGATATAAACTGTCCTTATCAGTGCCTCTACATCTACCTGTAACATGGAATCCTCAGGCACAGAGAAGTCTCAGTGTCAGTGTCAGTGGTGACTGAGATTCTAGCTTTGTGTTCCAAGGAAAACTGTAAATCCAAATTGCCACCAGACAGAACCATAGCGCGCTCTCTTCTGTGCTTGGATGCACGAACCCTGTATATCATCTGCTGGGTAGACAACTGCACCAACCCCTGCACTAACTGCGCGAATGACTGCATCCACAGCGGCTCTACGGCAGACAGCTGTGGCTTTTGAGCAGGCAGAACACTAGTAACCAGGAGCGCATCTGTACCTAGACTAGAAGGGATAGCTGCAAGATGGTTCACTGTGAAAATGTAGAAGCCCAAGCCGCTTCCTGAGTGGACGCCGCGTCTGAGGGAGCTTCCTGAGTGGACGCAGCGTCTGAGGGAGCTTCCCCGCAATGTAGCTGTGAAATGACAGACACAAAGGCCATCATGGTCCAGGGAAGAAATCATGTTAGCGCCGGTTCTACAACTGCGTAGAACAGGAGCACCCACCTCTTTTTTTTTAAGACAGAGTTGGGGCGTACTCTAGTGTGACCGGCTATCAACAGCAGGGCACACGCAGGAACACAGGCAGAAAGTACTGTTATACACTCATATGCACACTGAACTCTCAATGCACAGAAAACAGGATTTTAATACATACCGGTAAATCCTTTTCTCTTAGTCCGTAGAGGATGCTGGGGTCACATTTAGAACCATGGGGTATAGACTGGATCCGCAGGAGACATGGGCACTTTAAGACTTTCAAAGGGTGTGAACTGGCTCCTCCCACTATTCCCCTCCTCCAGACTCCAGTTATAGGAACTGTGCCCAGGGAGACGGACATTTCAAGGAAAGGATTTATTGTTAAACCAAGGTGAGCATCTTACCAGCTCACACCTTAAGCATGCCGCAGAACGTGGCATTCAACAGAACACAAGCCAACGGCATGAACAATTGCAGCAACATGCTGACAAGAACCATAACACAACATGTGTGTAACCACAATTAATGCTGCAGATACAGTACGCACCGGGACAGGCGCCCAGAATCCTCTACGGACTAAGAGAAAAGGATTTATCGGTAGGTATTAAAATCCTATTTTCTCATACGTCCTAGAGGATGCTGTGGTCACATTTAGAACCATGGTGTTATACCAAAGCTCTAGAACGGGCGGGAGTGTGCGGACGACTCTGCATCATCGGCCAAGGTATCAAACTTGTTTAACTTAGCAAAAGTGTTTGCCAAGTAGCTGCTCGGCAAAGTTGCAATGCCGAGAATCCAAGTAGCTGCTCGGCAAAGTTGCAATGCCGAGAACCCCCGCCCCCCCGGGCAGCCGCCCAGGACGAGGCCACCCTCCTAGTATAATGGGCCTTCACCGATTTTGGTAACGGCAATCCTGCCGTGTAATGAGCATTCTGAATCATACTACAGATCCAGCGCGCAATGGTCTGCTTGGAAGCAGGACACCCAACTTGTTGGGAGCATACAGGACAAACAGAGCCTCTGTTTTCCTAATCTGAGCCGTTCTGGCGACATAAATCCTCAAAGCTCTGACCACATCCAGAGATTTTGACTCAACAAAGGCGTCAGTGGCCACAAGCACCACAATAGGTTGGTTCACGTGGAAAGATGAAACCACCTGTGGCAGAAATTGTTGACGTGTCCTCAATTCTGCTCTACTTTAATGGAAGATCAAATAAGGGCTCTTGTGAAACAAGGCCGCGAACTCCAACCCCCGCCTTGCAGAGGCCAAGGCTAACAGGACGACCACTTTCCAAGTGAGGAATTTCAACTCCACCTTCTGTAAAGGTTTAAACCAATGTGACTGAAGAAACTGCAACCCACATTAAGACCATAAGGTGCCACTGGAGGCACAAAAGGAAGTTAGATGTGCCACACGCCTTTCACGAAAGACTGAACTTCCGGAAGGGATGCCAATTGTTTCTGAAAGAAAACCGATAAGGTTGAAATCTGTACCTTAATTGACCCCAATTTAGGTCCACATCCACACCCGCTTGTAGAAAATGGAGAAAATGTCTTAGCTGAAACTCTTACGTAGGAGTCTTCTTGGATTCACACCAAGAAACATATTTTATCCAAACATGGTGGTAATGTGTAGACGTTACCCCTTTTCTAGCCTGAATAAGTGCGGGAATGACTTCACTGGGAATACCCTTACGGGCTAGGAGTTGGCGTCCAACCGCCATACTGTGAAACGCAGCCGCGGTAAGACATGATACACACACGGCCCCTGTTGTAACAGATCCTCGCGCAGAGGAAGAGGTCAGGGATCTCCTATGAGTAATTCCTGAAGATCTGGATACCAAGCCCTCCTTGGCCAGTCTGGAACAAGAAGGATTGCTCGAATCTTTGTTCTTCTTATGATCTTTAGAACTTTTAGAATGAGAGGAAGCGGATGAAATACATATACCGACTGAAACACCCACGGTGTCACCAGTGCATCCACTGCTATTGCTTGAGGGTCCCTCGACCTGGAATAATATCTCTGAAACTTCTTGTTGAGACGAGATGCCATCATCTCCACTTGAGGAACTCCCCAACGACCTGTCACCTCTGCGAAGACTTCTTAGTGGAGGTCCCACTCTCCTGGACGGAGATCGTGTCTGCTGAGGAAATCAGCTTCCCAGTTCTCCACTCCTGGAATGCATATCGCTGATAGAGCGCTTGTATGTTTTTTTTCGCCCAACGGAAAATCTTAGTGGCTTCTGCCATTGCCGCTCTGCTTTTCGGTCCATCCTGACGGTTTATGTAAGCTACTGCTGATACATTTCCGACTTGATCAGTACGGGTAGAACTCGAAGAAGATGTTCCATGTAGAAAGCCGTTGTAAATGGTCCTTAACTCCCGAACGTTTATGTGGAGACAAGTTTCCTGACTTGACCATCTTCCTCAGAAGTTCCCCCCCCCCCCCCCCGCCCCCCTGTGTGACTGCTCCCCAGCCTCGGAGGTTAGCATCCGTGGTCACTAGGATCCAGTCCTGGATCCCGAACCTGCGCCCCTCTGGGAGGTGAGAGCTGTATAGCTACCACAGGGGTGAGATTCTGGTCTTGGAAGACAGGATTATCCTCCGGTGCATGTGTAGGCGGGATCCGGACCACTTGTCCATCAGGTCCCACTGGAACACTCTGGCATGGAACCTGCCAACCTGAATGGCCTCGTAGGCCGCAACCATCTTTCCCAGCAACCGAATGCATTGATGGATTGACACTTGCTGGTTTCAGAATGTGTTTGACCAGACTCTGGATCTCCACAGCCTTTTCCACTGGAAGAAAAACTCTCTGTAGTTCTATGTCCAGTATCCTTCCCAAAAAAGACAACCGCGTCGTTGGGACCAACTGTGATTTTAGCAAGTTCAGGAGCCAACCATGTTGTTGAAGAACTGTCAGAGTGCAATGTTTTGCACCAACTGGTCCCTGGATTTCGTCTTTATCAGGAGATCGTCCAAGTATGGGACAATTTTGACTCCTTGCTAGCGAAGGAGAACCATAATTTCCGCCATCACCCTGGTGAAAATCCTCGGAGCCGTGGACAGACCAAACAGCAACGTCTGAAATTGGTAATGATAATCCCGAATTGCAAACCTCAGGTAAGCTTAATGCAGAGGAAAATGGGAACATGTAAGTAGGCATCCTTTATGTCTACTGAAACCATGAAATCTCCTTCCTCCAGGCTGGAGATCACTGACCCGAGAGATTCCATCTTGGATTTTAATTTCTTTAGGTAGAAATTGAGGGATTTCAGATTTAGGATTGGTCTAACCGAGCCGTCTGGCTTTGGGACCACGAAGAGGCTTGAATAAAAGCCTTCTCCCTGCTGTGACGGGGGAACCAGGACAATGACCTGATTCTGACACAACTTTTGTGTTGCGTCGCATACTACCTCCCTGTCCGGAGGAGAATTGGTAAGGCAGATTTGAAAAATCGGTGAGGGGGAACGTCTTGAAACTCCAGTTTGTACCCTATGGACACTATTTGTAAAACCCACGGGTCCAGGTCCGAACGAATCCAGGACTGACTGAAGAGTTTTAGATGTGGTCCCACCGGTGCAGGCTCCCGCAAGAGAGCCCCAGCGTCATGCAGTGGATTTGGCAGAAGCAGAGGATGATGTCTGCTCCTGTGATTCTGAAGAGGCTGTGGACCTCTTCCCTCTTCTCCTTCCTCTACCTGCAAAGAAAGGGGAATCCTAACGTCTTGTGTATCTATTGGGCCAAAATGACTGCATCCGATAATGATGCGTCTTCATCCGTTGTGAGGGAACATAGGGCAAGAAGGCTGACTTACCTGCGGCAGCTGCAGAGATCAAATTAACTAGGCCATCACCAAACCAGGCTTCACCTTCATAGGGAAGAGACTCCATTTCTTCTTGGAGTCAGTATCAGCATTCCATTGGTGAATCCACAACGCCCTCCTAGCCGAGACCGCCAAGGAATTGGCCCGTGAACCCAAGAGTCCTATATCCCTTGCAGTCTCACGTAAGTATGCTGCAGTGTCCTTGATGTGACCCAACCTAAGGAGTATCCCAACTCTCCCCAGGGTATCTATATCGGATGACAAGGCATCCTACCATTACTTTTTTTATTTAATTTTTTTAATACTACTACTCACCCCTGCGCCTGTAATGGCAGGTCTAAGTAACATACCCGTGGTTACATAACTAGAATACAACGTAGCTTCCTGCATACGATCCGCTGGATTTGTGACATGGCCCCGTGCAGAGCAGGGGGTGACTCCCACTTTATTCTGTCCGCGGTGGGAAATGAATAAACAACCGGAATCCTCTTGGGGATTTGAAACCATCTTGTCAGGGCTAACCCAGACTTTCTCAAAGAGAGCGTTCAGCACATGAAGTGGAGGAACGTTACCCCATATTATATATATATATATATATATATACACATATACACACACACACACACACACACACACACACACACACATATACATACATATACGCACACTGCTCAAAAAAATAAAGGGAACACTAAAATAACACATCCTAGATCTGAATGAATGAAATATTCTTATTAAATACTTTGTTCTAGACATAGATGAATGTGCTGACAACAAAATCACACAAAAATTATCAATGGAAATCAAATTTATTAACCCATGGAGGTCTGGATTTGGAGTCACACTCAAAATTAAAGTGGAAAAACACACTACATGCTGATCCAACTTTGATGTAATGTCCTTAAAACAAGTCAAAATGAGGCTCAGTAGTGTGTGTGGCCTCCACGTGCCTGTGTGACCTCCCTACAACGCCTGGGCATGCTCCTGATGAGGTGGCGGATTGTCTCCTGAGGGATCTCCTCCCAGACCTGGACTAAAGCACCCGCCAACTCCTGGACAGTCTGTGGTGCAACGTGGCGTTGATGGATGGAGCGAGACATGATGTCCCAGATGTGCTCAATTGGATTCAGGTCTGGCGAACGGGCGGGCCAGTCCATAGCATCAATGCCTTCGTCTTGCAGGAACTGCTGACACACTCCAGCCACATGAGGTCTAGCATTGTCTTGCATTAGGAGGAACCCAGGGCCAACCGCACCAGCATATGGTCTCACAAGGGATCTGAGGATCTCATCTCGGTACCTAATGGCAGTCAGGCTACCTCTGGCGAGCACATGGAGGGCTGTGCGGCCCCCCAAAGAAATGCCACCCCACACCATTACTGACCCACTGCCAAACCGGTCAAGCTGGAGGATGTTGCAGGCAGCAGAACGTTCTCCTTGGCGTTTCCAGACTCTGTCACGTCTGTCACATGTGCTCAGTGAGAACCTGCTTTCATCTGTGAAGAGCATAGGGCGCCAGTGGCGAACTTGCCAATCTTGGTGTTCTCTGGCAAACGTCCTGCACGGTGTTGGGCTGTAAGCACAATCCCCACCTGTGGACGTCGGGCCCTCATACCACCCTCATGGAGTCTGTTTCTGATCGTTTGAGTAGATACATGCACATTTGTGGCTTGCTGGAGGTCATTTTGCATCCTGTTCCTCCTTGCACAAAGGCGGAGGTAGCGGTCCTGCTGCTGGGTTGTTGTCCTCCACATCTCCTGATGTACTGGCCTCTCTCCTGGTAGCGCCTCCATGCTCTGGACACTACGCTGACAGACACAACAAACCTTCTTGCCACAGCTCGCATTGGTGTGCCATCCTGGATGAGCTGCACAACCTGAGCCACTTGTGTGGGTTGTAGGGAGGTCATACAGGCACGTGGAGGCCACACACACTACTGAGCCTCATTTTGACTTGTTCTAAGGACATTACATCAAAGTTGGATCAGCCTGCAGTGTGTTTTTCCACTTTAATTTTGAGTGTGACTCTAAATCCAGACCTCCATGGGTTAATAAATTTGATTTCCATTGATACTTTTTGTGTGATTTCATTCATTCAGATCTAGGATGTGTTATTTTAGTGTTCCCTTTATTTTTTTGAGCAGTGTATATGTGTATATATATATAGCAATGCATACAGGGTCCCTGGCACTCCGGTCTTACGTATGTCTTGCTCCGGTGCCCTCCCCTCAGATCAGCATCTGCAGATATCTCCTTTCTTATTGGCGGCACTCAGAGACTTTTATCAAACGGATTAAGTGAAAAATAGACCCCACCGGGCCGTTTTATTGGTAACGTTTCGGGGTATAATCCCCTTCTTCAGACAACCAAAACAGTGAACAACAGTGACATTTATAACAAAAAACTGACCTGTGACCCTCCAGTGCAACCTCCGTGTGTGTCCCATGCTCCAGGCCGCACTTCCGGTCGCGGGTCTCCCGTCGCGTCGGAAGTGACGTCACCCCGTCCGGCCCCGGTTGCTATGGGAACACACTGTAATAGAAAACAGTGTGTAAATACAAAAATGTTCATATCGTTATGACACATTGTGCGGGCAGCTGAGTACCCCTTCTCATACAAGTCATGTGAACATGTTCAAATGCAAAAAACTTTGTGCAAACAAGTACATCAATAAATATCAATGAATAATACATAATAATTAATAAATACCAGTGTTAAGCTGAACAATCATTTAAAAAAAATATATATAAAAAGTGCAATGTCCTAAAAATTGGTTAAAGTATACCATTTCCCATGTAACAATATCACATATCATATGTTTGTCAAAATCTCACTAACGTATATACTGTAAAGTAGCACAACTGACATACTGCATAGAACTGCTGCCATCTAATGGCTAAAAATCATAACTACACTCATTGGATTGACCAAGCTTATATTAAAGGGTTCTTTTAAAATTAATCCATAAAAGTGATCGTTAAGAGTGAATAGTCCACTGGACCTGCCTTAAAGAAAATGAGATAAACCTAGGGTTTCAGTTAAGCCTTTCGGGGCTAAACAGTCCAGTCTGAAAATCCATCGGGACTCTAGTTGTAACAGCTTTCTGCCCCGATAGCCGCCTCGGCGGTAGGCTGGTACACAATCAATTGCTTTGTATTTCAGGCTGGCCAGATTGTGTAGAGTTTGCGAGAAATGTCGTGCCACCGGTTGTTCACTTGTGCCAGTCAAAAGAGCGTTCCGTATGGCCGATCTATGTTGGGTCAGCCTAACCTTAAGTTGGCACTCAGTTTTGCCTACATAGTATAAGCCGCATGGGCATACTATGACATAAATTACAAACCGACTGGTGCATGTCAGAGGCCATTTGATCTTAAATCGTTTGCCGGTATGTGGGTGAGGGATAGTGTCCCCTATGATCGTGACCCTGAGGACCCCTTTGTCAGGAACAGCAGGGTCCTCAGGGACCTTAATACAGGTTGAGTATCCCATATCCAAATATTCCGAAATACGAAATATTCCGAAATACGGACTTTTTTGAGTGAGAGTGAGATAGTGAAACCTTTGTTTTTTGATGGCTCAATGTACACAAACTTTGTTTAATACACAAAGTTATTAAAAATACTGTATTAAATGACCTTCAGGCTGTGTATATAAGGTGTATATGAAACATAAATGAATTGTGTGAATGTAGACACACTTTGTTTAATGCACAAAGTTATAAAAAATATTGGCTAAAATTACCTTCAGGCTGTGTGTATAAGGTGTATATGTAACATAAATGCATTCTGTGCTTAGATTTAGGTCCCATCAACATGATATCTCATTATGGTATGCAATTATTCCAAAATACAGAAAAATCCGATATCCAAAATACCTCTGGTCCCAAGCATTTTGGATAAGGGATACTCAACCTGTATGTCCCTAATATCCACAATCATGTACTGAATGCTCTTTGCCAATATTGGATCTAATCAGGAAACATTATGGTCGACATAGGAGTCGGTATCAGTAGTAACTGGGCAAAATAACATTTGTGCGACCCCGAGGGGCCTGAGGGAAAGAAGCATAGATCTTCTCCACATCTGTGTCCGGGACACATATTTATTCTGATATGAATCACATTATCAATCAAACTTACACCCAGTCAGTTAACGGTGGTGCAGACAGGGTCACCACCACATGTCTGCGTCCCCAATATAGTTTCCTCTTGAGAAAACCATTCAGCCACCGACATGTTGACCCACATGTACCAATTGCCCACAGATATGCTTTCATTATATATCTATACATATATATATATATATATACACACACACACACACACACAGTAAATCTGTCAGAGGGACACAGGATTTTTCAGCTCACAACCCAGCGCCAAAAGTATACAGTCTGAAAATAATAAATTCTATAGTGACAGACTTGTAGTGCTTTTAGATTAATATCACGCACCCAAATTGCTGCGCCCCCCCCCCCCTCGCCCCCCTGTTTTGCACCCTGATCTTTTCAGCAGTGAAGGAAGGACCAGCATCTCTCTGAGGAGAAAACATGGTGCCAAGCAGTGTGCTGGTGAGGTGAGGAAGAAGCCCCGCCGCCTAAAACTGGAGTCTGGAAGAGGGGCATAGAGGGAGGAGCCCGTTCACACCCTTTGAAAGTCTTAAAGTGCCCATGTTTCCTGCGGATCCCGTCTATACCCCATAGTTCTAAATGTGACCCCAGCATCCTCTAGGACGTATGAGAAAAAAACAGTGGTCAACATAGGGCTTAATAATCCAGACGCAAGAGATCAGGAGGAGCTACAAGTATAACCTGACCACTTGGAGTGAGGTATATGGGGAGACATGAGTTCAAGCTTCTCTCCGGAGCTTTACTAAGGCAGACAATGCTGTAAGATGGCTGCCAGTGTCCCAAAGTAGCATGGGAGAGATGAGTAGTCTTCACTTGGCGGGTTGTCTACAGTGAGGGAGTGCGCCCAGGGGTGCGGGAGGGGCTAAAAGGAGGAGCCTGCCTCTTCTATTTGATCTGGACCCCAGGGTAAATGGCCACCATCCCTGCCAAGCAGTATCCTGTGCTCTGGTGGTCAAGTGGGCGGAGCAGACAGGCGCAACCACAAGCACTAAACAATAAAGATAATAGCGCTTAATGGTCACAAATGCAAAGGTGTGTCACAGTTAAATCACAATTTATTATAGGATAAAATGTATAAGAGCAATGCACATTAGTGGTTGATACCACTTAAAAACACTTAAATGAAAGAGGTTGTATAACTCCCAAAGGTGTGATGTCCTATTGGAAAAATTGCAAAAATGGACCTGTTCCTATGAAAGTCCCCTTGGTTAATAGGATATGTGTCCTATTCGTGGATAGAATAGTTACCACCAACGTGTCTCGAGGCAATTAGGCAAAACTGCGTCC
Organism: Pseudophryne corroboree; assembly: GCF_028390025.1. NCBI lineage: Eukaryota > Metazoa > Chordata > Amphibia > Anura > Myobatrachidae > Pseudophryne > Pseudophryne corroboree. The sequence continues at coordinate 780,270,457 of NC_086449.1, read as the reverse complement.
GCAAGATGCTGTTCCTCGGCGGGTGGTGAGTGATGTTTTACCACGATGAGATAGGAATGTTCTTATATCCAAATGGAAATATCCAACGGGGGCTTGGTCCAGGTCCAAAGGTTCCAGAAGGTGTGGGAGTATATATCAGTCAAGCAGGTCTCACCAACGCGTTTCGTTGCATTTAAGCAACTTTTTCAAGGTGTTGAAAGTCCTGCTGGGTGGCAGTTTATATACCCATACCAATATGGTTGCTCATTAGCATGTGTGATTGATTGTGACCACCTATTAGCATTAAATGACCAAATAATGACAGACATCGGAGGTGTATTATATTAAAATCAAAAATTATATAAATTCATACATTTTATAAATCATTATGTGTAAAACTTCAAAAACTTTATTTAATAAAAACCAGTCACATGACCATTGATGGATAAATCGGATAAGACTTGTATAAAACCTGGATTGATATTTAATGATTCATATATTGAGAGTATCAATCGAAGATGGAATACATTCCACACTTTCTGATTAACATTAGAGCTCAGAAGGCATCCCTCTCCGCTCGAAATCCCGCGAGAGGTGAGGGATGCTTAGGACACATTTACCTTCAAAACCCAAATTTATTTTTAAGAAGAACCGTTCGTTTAAGAATATCCTTGCACCTAGCCTTTTGAAAGCAATACCTATATCTACGCAAGGGGGTGCAACACAAGATAATTGGCTTCCTTGTAGACCAAATGGTTTTCATCGTTGTGGGGCTACTAAATGCACAACATGCAAATATATCCCTAGAAGAACCTCTCACATTACCGTTGAAAATGGAGAGAAATACAGTCTAGCTAGTTTTATGAACTGCGATACTAGCTATATAATTTATCTCCTTACTTGTGGCTGTGACCAGAAGTATGTAGGACGCACTACTCGGAGCATTAAGGTCCGTTTCATGGAACATCGCCGCAATATCATTAATAAATTACCTACCCATAGTGTCTCTCGACATTTTAGGGATGTACATGATGGTGACCCCAGTTCTCTTGGCTTAATAGCAATTGAACATATTGTAATGACTAAGAGAGGAGGGGACCGTTATAAAACACTTTGCAAACAAGAACTATATTGGATGTATAGGTTAAATACGATTCATCCTTCTGGATTGAATGAGGCGGTGGAGCTCAATTCCATACTGTGATATTGATTCCATCGAATGCCCCTTCTATTATTATCATTTTTTCATTTTTTTTATTCTCTTTTCACTCTCTCTTTTTTTGACTAATTCTATTTAAAAATAAATACCCCATCCCCTATATTTCCTCTGGTTTATTGCCCTTTCCTTCAATCCTACCTTAAAGTATTAAATACAAACATGAATAGTTCTCGGTGTCAATGACTAATGTATATGTGAAGCCCATGAAAATTTATGTTCCTTATAGAGATCAGTCACCAGAAATGAGTGTCTTTTGTTTTTTTCATGTAATTATATATCATGTTCATTTGATATGTTATATTTAATATATTTCTTATACTCTTATATATAGACACTTATGAATCTTGCTGTTTATTAGATTACAAAGCATATATAGGTGTCATATTAGTAGAGAATAATTTGTTGAAAGCACAATAGGAAAATATCCCAGTGGTGACAATTATAATAATTGTTTGAGATTGTATTTTGCTTTATAATGATTTTTTGGTGAGACACTCTATATGCAGTTCCTTGCTAGGTGTAATAATGTGTGCTTTAATACCAACCAGCCACTGTACTTTGGAGGATCGATTCAACTTAATACCACCATATTAATGTAACAATCCAGTACAGTTAAATAGGTGTTATGGTGACGCTTGTTGATTCCGTCGCCATGGCAATGGATGACAACTAGTTGGTCGTCCTGGCGACGCTCGGTCTTTACCGTCGCCATGACAACCTCTGGAAAAGTCTATGCATCAGTAGCGTGACTTCCGGGAACCCGCAGTTACCAACTCTCGCGGTATCATTCCCGACAGCACGCTGGTGATGTCATTACATCACCATGACAATTAAGATAAACATGGTTCCCAGACGCACATACGGATGACGCGACGTAATCCACGTAGCGTTCGCGTCGATACGCATAGGCAGTTCATTGGCTGTGGCCCTGTTATTCCATCACCACGCCTCTGGCTCACCTCTCGCGGGATTTCGAGCGGAGAGGGATGCCTTCTGAGCTCTAATGTTAATCAGAAAGTGTGGAATGTATTCCATCTTCGATTGATACTCTCAATATATGAATCATTAAATATCAATCCAGGTTTTATACAAGTCTTATCCGATTTATCCATCAATGGTCATGTGACTGGTTTTTATTAAATAAAGTTTTTGAAGTTTTACACATAATGATTTATAAAATGTATGAATTTATATAATTTTTGATTTTAATATAATACACCTCCGATGTCTGTCATTATTTGGTCATTTAATGCTAATAGGTGGTCACAATCAATCACACATGCTAATGAGCAACCATATTGGTATGGGTATATAAACTGCCACCCAGCAGGACTTTCAACACCTTGAAAAAGTTGCTTAAATGCAACGAAACGCGTTGGTGAGACCTGCTTGACTGATATATACTCCCACACCTTCTGGAACCTTTGGACCTGGACCAAGCCCCCGTTGGATATTTCCATTTGGATATAAGAACATTCCTATCTCATCGTGGTAAAACATCACTCACCACCCGCCGAGGAACAGCATCTTGCGGACGCAGTTTTGCCTAATTGCCTCGAGACACGTTGGTGGTAACTATTCTATCCACGAATAGGACACATATCCTATTAACCAAGGGGACTTTCATAGGAACAGGTCCATTTTTGCAATTTTTCCAATAGGACATCACACCTTTGGGAGTTATACAACCTCTTTCATTTAAGTGTTTTTAAGTGGTATCAACCACTAATGTGCATTGCTCTTATACATTTTATCCTATAATAAATTGTGATTTAACTGTGACACACCTTTGCATTTGTGACCATTAAGCGCTATTATCTTTATTGTTTATTGTTTATACCGTTAGGGGTCTGACCAACCCCTATATATATACAGCTGCTGTGGTGAACCTCGCATCAAGCGCCCAGGAGTATAAATACCTCACGGTATTTCTTTTCTTTTAAAATTTGCAACCACAAGCACCTCTGGTGGTCTCCCAACCAGTGTTGAAAGACGAAAGTATACCCTTGCAGGAAGCTGCCCTGACTTGTCCCCTCTAAATGTCCGGCTGCAGCTCTGGGAGATGCCTCCTGTGTGCTGGAGTCCAGTCCACGGCGAAAGTCACTGACCCAGTTGCCAGTGCTGCAGCCACCGGCGCCGAGGGCATTGGAGCCCTGGAAGGCGTCCTAGAAGATGCCTTTCACTGCCCACTCCATTCAGAAATACAATAAAAGAAATGAAGGAAATAAAAGTAATGGGGGGGGGGGTACTTAAAAGCAGCCCCTCTACCCCAAAAAATGGGCCAGATTCTGCCGGCACCAAACTAAAACTGGTTGCTGATGGCTGGGTATAGAGGAGAGGGAGTCTGGGCTGCTGTCAAATGAACTTCAACTGTCTGGTGCCCAGACTCTCCTCTCCAGGCAATACCCATCATGATTCCTGTATTCCCTAGCGAAGGAAGAAGAAAAATATGTGACTTGAACTAAACAACTGGTGCAATCAAATCTGGATTAGAATAAGGGGGGTGCCACTATAGAGAGTCATTTATTTGCCTGCGCAATGTAGTGCATCAAATCTTAAAATTAGTCTAAGAAAACTTCAGAACATTTATTTCATTGTATTTACGACACTATAGATACTCATGAGACTTATTCAAAGTACTTGAACAGATACTTCTTACATAGCCGATTTTATGAACATATCAACTGTAACTTTCCAATATTAAGTAAACTGGACTAATCTTGACATATAAAAGCGGAATAAAATCTAAAATTCAATATAAGGGAGCCGGGAAAAGTTGGTTTTGAAACAAAGTCACAATAAATCAATATTTAGTTGTACTGTATGTATTACAGTTTTAATTTAGTTGAATGACAATTAATATAATCATGAAAAAACTATAATGCTATTAAATATTTTCATAGCCATAAGACAACTAGAGTTGGTCGATCGTTTACCTGCGTTTCACACGGCTGTGATGGATCTGTATCTTCCATTTTTTGGGTGTTTGGCGTTAATAGTTCAGGTACTGATGCATTAGTAGCACAGTCCACGTCTACAATGGAATAGACACACTAAAGGTCAGAAAAGTCATATATAACTTCTCCCCCCCAAAAAATAAATAAGCAATGTCATAAACAAAAATGCATTTTAATAACCTGTAGAAAAATAAATCACATGTACATAATAAAGGTGTCATCTACATTTATAGTAATTTGTAACAGTATTAAAGTCCACTTAAAATAAGGAGATTATGTTCTTAGCTGGTTAAATACAGGTTGAGTATCCCATATCCAAATATTCCGAAATACGGACTTTTTTGAGTGAGAGTGAGATAGTGAAACCTTTGTTTTTTGATGGCTCAATGTACACAAACTTTGTTTAATACACAAAGTTATTAAAAATATTGTATTAAATGACCCTCAGGATGTGTGTATAAGGTGTATATGAAACATAAATGAATTGTGTGAATGTAGACACACTTTGTTTAATGCACAAAGTTATAAAAAATATTGGCTAAAATTGCCTTCAGGCTGTGTGTATAAGGTGTATATGAAAGATAAATGCATTCTGTGCTTAGATTTAGGTCCCATCACCATGATATCTCATTATGGTATGCAATTATTCCAAAATACGGAAAAATCCGATATCCAAAATACCTCTGGTCCCAAGCATTTTGGATAAGGGATACTCAACCTGTACTTTTCTTTGACTCCATTGAGGACACAGGGAAGCTCTGGGTATAGCCTGGAGAGTCTGTGCACCATATAGTTACTTCTTTTACCCAGCAACCCCAGATTCCATCTCCGCTATATCTCGTCCCGAGCCATCCACGGCAAGAGCAAGGAGAAGAGGAATAAAGAAACATGACACACACTCAGAAGCACAAACAAAAGGAAAAGGGTTCAGAGAACCAGTACCAAAGGAACCAAACCCTGCAAGCCAGGGGCGTCAAGGTGGGCGCCCTGTTCTCCCAATAGAAACGAAGAAAAGGATTTAACCAGGTAAGAACATAAACCTAATTTTATACTTCCTCCACTATGAGGCACAGGGAAACAGTGGGACGTTCTAAAGCTGTCACCCTATGGGCGGGGACACTCCGCAGCTGTGTCTGTAGATGCGAAAGCTGCGTCTGTAGATGCGAAGGTGTCAACTGCATAGAAATTAATAAAAGTATGGGCAGAGGACCACATGGCCTCATTACAAAGCTGCTCCACAGAAGCCCCATGTTGAGCTGCCCAAGATGCTTAGAATGACCGGGTGAAATGAGCAGTCACCACAGTAGGGGCAGCAAGAGCCGCCGCAGAGTAGGCATGAGGGATAGTGAAGCAGAGCCATCTGGCCAAAGTTTGTCTGATGCCGGCCAGCGACGCTTGTGAAAATCATACAGTACCAAGAAAGAAAACGATGTGCAGACATCTCTGGTCTTGTCCACGTAAATCTGGCAAAGAGTTTGGATCACTGAAAGATGGTACCACTATCTCCTGCTTGATGTGAAACCGAAACACCACCTTGGGTAAGTAACCCAAGCTAGTCCTGAGAACAGCCCGATCCAAATGGTAGATCAGAAAAGGGGAACGCCAAGACAAGGTGCTCAAGTCAGACATCCTCTGGGCTGATGCAATGGCTAGTAGGAAAACCCTGATGTTCCAAAACAATACCACTTTGGGAGGGGACGCTCCTGAGCTGCACTGCGAATCCTTCGCCCAAAGGGCGCATTCAAAGATACAAAGGTATCAAATGCATAGAAACGAACGAAAGTGTCTGCAGAGGACCACGGAAACAACAGTTGAGCTACCCAAGATGCTCCCATAGACCAGGTGGAACGAGTAGTCACCACAGCAGGTGCAAGATCTGCCGCAGAATAGGCTTGGCGGATAGTCAAGCGGAGCCACCTGCTCAAAGTTTGCGTAGAAGCCGGCTAGCCCCACTTGTGAAAATCATACAGGACAAACAGAATCAGATCTGCGAAGATCTCTGTCCGAATAAATCCAGAGAGTCCTCATCACATCTAGAGGCTTCCTCCGAGTAAGAGGTCGGAACATGGAAAGCCAGTACCACAATCTCTTGATTGATGCTGAACCGAGATACTACCTTGAGTAAGTAACCGAATCGTAACCATAGAAATCTATAAAGAAGATTAGAAAGGGGGAGTGACAAGATAAAACGCTTAGGTTGGACACCGGCCGGACCGATGCAATGGCAAGTAAGAAAACAGTCTTCCACGTAAGCCAATGAAAATCAACAGTCTCTAAAGCCTCAAAGCGGACTGCAGCACCCGAGGAACCAAGGACAGGTTCTATGGAGCCACCAGAGGAACAAATGGCATCTGTATGTGTAAGACGCCCTGAAGAAATATCTGTACATCTGGTAAAAGTGCAATCTGTCTCTGAAAGAGGACAGAGAGGATGGAGACCTGTACTTTCAAAGAAGAGAGCCGGAGACCCAAATCCAGACCAGTCTGCAGAAAGGAAAGGATTTGCGAGATCAGGAAAGACTCGGGCTGAAACCCCTGGCTGAACACTACATAAAGTAGTTCCACTAAATGCGGTGATAAATTCTAGCCAAAGGCTTCCTGGCATTAAGCATGGTGCAGATGACCTTCCTGGAAAACCCCTTTGCTCTCAGAACGGATGTCTCAATAGCCACCCCATCATAGCAAGATGGGCCAGATCTGGATGTAGGCAGGGGCCCTGAGTCAAAAGATCCCGATGAACCATTGAGATTGGAAGAAACGCATAGATGAGAGGGAACATCCACGGCACCACCAAAGCACTGACTAGGAGAGCTCCAGGATCCCAGCTATGGGAACAGTACCTTAGCAGCTGGTGTTTGTGCAGTACACCATCATGTCTATGGGCCTAATTCAGAGTTGATCGCAGCAGTAAATTTCTTAGCAGTTGGGCAAAACCATGTGCACTGCAGGTGTGGCAGATATAACATTTGTAGAGAGAGTAAGATTTGGGTGCGTTATTTTGTTTCTGTGCAGGGTAAATACGGACTGCTTTATTTTTACACTGCAATTTATATTTCAGTTTAAACACACCCCACCCAAATCTAACTCTCTCTGCACATTTTATATCTGACCCCCCCCCCCCCCCCACACACACACACACACACAGTGCACATGGTTTTGCCCAACTGCTTACAAATTTGCTGCTGCGATCAACTCTGAATTACCCCGTATATCCGGGAGACCACAACGGCGGACCAGCAACTGGAAGAATTCTGAATACAGAGCCCATTTGCCTGAATGTACATCCTAATGAATCAAGAAGTCCGCTTGGAGTGAATACAGATGTCAGAGCCAGAACATGATGCGCTGCCCAATGAAGTCCTGAGCAGTCCAACATCCCTGGAACATTCGCTGACAAGACATCGCACCAACCACCGCAGACTCGCATCAGTAGTGAGCATGACCCAATCCTGGATCCAAAACGGGTGGATCTTAACCAGGTGGAACCGATGTAGTCAACAAGAGAATGATCGTTTACGCTTTGAGGTGCAGATGGGACTTGTCCCACCTGGCAAGAACCTCCACTTGAAGAGGACGGGAGTGAAACTGGGCATACTCTATTATGTTGAATGTGGAGACCAAGGAACCAAATGCAGGAGAAGATGGATACCCAGCGATGACAGAGGAACTTGCAAACCTTGGACTGCAGGTCCTGAATCTGGTCTGCTAGAAGACCCACTGAATCCTGAAGTCCAGCAGAGCTCCCAAGTGCAAAATCTCCTAAGAAGGAGTCAAAGTATATTTGCGCGACCCTTGTGACTGAAGAAGATCCATTGTTAGATGAAGTTGGTCTATCAGGACATCCGGAGATTGGGCCAGAAGAAAGTCATCCAGATAAGGTAGAATCCTGAAGCCAACGAAGGTACGCAGCCATGATCATTGTGAACACCAGAGGTGTCGTGGACAGTCCAACAGTAATGCCTGAAATTGGTAGTTATCGGACCATACTGCAAAAAGCGCTGGTGGCTTACTTGGATGGGGGTGTGCAAATTGGCATCCTGGATGTCCAAGGATGCCATAAAGCCCCCCGTTCCAAGGCTAAGATAATGGAGCGATGAGACATGCAGAACTTTGGGCCCGAAGATACCTGTTTAGCGCCTTCAGATTGATGATACACCAAAACAAAACGTCTGGCCTTTGGACCAGTTAGAGGTTAGTGTAGAAATCCGTACCTCTTTGAGATGACTCTGGAGGCTAGAAGAGAGAGTGAACAGACTCACAAAGAACTCTTTGCTTTTTCTGGATCCACTGGAAATCCAGTGGAAAAGAACCACTGTTGAGGACGGCCATATTCAGAATAGGCAGGGTGGATGATCTATCGAGGTAAGCGATGTGGGGATCAACCAGCGGTGGGGTCTCCCACTTTGCTCACTCTACAGCAGGCAGTGGATAAAAGGAGGAAAAAGAGCTTCGATAACTGGAAGCGCCTATAAAGGGTGAGACCCCACACCACAGCAAGGAGGCACTCCAGATGGCGAGAAGAGGGGAACTCCTTCGTCAGCCTATTGAATACCAGGGCTTGGACCTAGGAGCCTGCTCAGAATCCCCCCCCCAAGCCGGTTCTTGACTGGAGGCCGCGTCAGAAGGAGCTTCCCTCAGAGTAGCCGAGAAGCAAAGGATACAGGGACCATCGTGGTCTGGGTCCTGAGAAAAAAAATAAGATTTTACTTACCGATAAATCTATTTCTCGGAGTCCGTAGTGGATGCTGGGGTTCCTGAAAGGACCATGGGGAATAGCGGCTCCGCAGGAGACAGGGCACAAAAAGTAAAGCTTTTCCAGATCAGGTGGTGTGCACTGGCTCCTCCCCCTATGACCCTCCTCCAGACTCCAGTTAGGTACTGTGCCCGGACGAGCGTACACAATAAGGGAGGATTTTGAATCCCGGGTAAGACTCATACCAGCCACACCAATCACACCGTACAACTTGTGATCTAAACCCAGTTAACAGTATGATAACAGCGGAGCCTCTGAAAGATGGCTTCCTTCAACAATAACCCGAATTAGTTAACAATAACTATGTACAATTATTGCAGATAATCCGCACTTGGGATGGGCGCCCAGCATCCACTACGGACTCAGAGAAATAGATTTATCGGTAAGTAAAATCTTATTTTCTCTATCGTCCTAGTGGATGCTGGGGTTCCTGAAAGGACCATGGGGATTATACCAAAGCTCCCAAACGGGCGGGAGAGTGCGGATGACTCTGCAGCACCGAATGAGAGAACTCCAGGTCCTCCTTAGCCAGAGTATCAAATTTGTAAAATTTTACAAACGTGTTCTCCCCTGACCACGTAGCTGCTCGGCAGAGTTGTAATGCCGAGACCCCTCGGGCAGCCGCCCAAGATGAGCCCACCTTCCTTGTGGAGTGGGCCTTTACAGATTTAGGCTGTGGCAGGCCTGCCACAGAATGTGCAAGTTGGATTGTGCTACAGATCCAACGAGCAATCGTCTGCTTAGACGCAGGAGCACCCATCTTGTTGGGTGCATACAATATAAACAACGAGTCAGATTTTCTGACTCCAGCTGTCCTTGCAATATATATTTTTAATGCTCTGACAACGTCCAGTAACTTGGAGTCCTCCAAGTCACTTGTAGCCGCAGGCACTACAATAGGCTGGTTCAGATGAAATGCTGACACCACCTTAGGGAGAAAATGCGGACGAGTCCGCAGTTCTGCCCTGTCCGAATGGAAAATCAGATATGGGCTTTTGTAAGATAAAGCTGCCAGTTCTGACACTCTCCTGGCCGAAGCCAGGGCTAGAAGCATGGTCACTTTCCATGTGAGATATTTCAAATCCACCTTTTTTAGTGGTTCAAACCAATGAGATTTTAGAAATTCCAAAACCACATTGAGATCCCACGGTGCCACTGGAGGCACCACAGGCGGCTGTATATGCAGCACTCCCTTAACAAAGGTCTGGACTTCAGGGACTGAAGCCAATTCTTTTTGAAAGAAAATCGACAGGGCCGAAATTTGAACCTTAATAGATCCCAATTTGAGACCCATAGACAAACCTGATTGCAGGAAATGTAGGAATCGACCCAGTTGAAATTCCTCCGTCGGAGCACTCCGATCTTCGCACCACGCAACATATTTTCGCCAAATTCGGTGATAATGTTGCACGGTTACTTCCTTCCTCGCTTTAATCAAAGTAGGAATGACTTCTTCCGGCATGCCTTTTTCCTTTAGGATCCGGCGTTCAACCGCCATGCCGTCAAACGCAGCCGCGGTAAGTCTTGAAACAGACAGGGACCCTGCTGAAGCAAGTCCCTCCTTAGAGGTAGAGGCCACGGATCTTCCGTGATCATCTCTTGAAGTTCCGGGTATCAAGTCCTTCTTGGCCAATCCGGAACCACTAGTATCGTTCTCACGCCTCTTTGCCGTATAATTCTCAATACTTTTGGTATGAGAGGCAGAGGAGGAAACACATACACCGACTGGTACACCCAAGGCGTTACCAGCGCGTCCACAGCTATTGCCTGCGGATCTCTTGACCTGGCGCAATACCTGTCCAGTTTTTTGTTGAGGCGAGACGCCATCATGTCCACCATCGGTCTTTCCCAACGGGTTACCAGCATGTGGAAGACTTCTGGATGAAGTCCCCACTCTCCCGGGTGAAGATCGTGTCTGCTGAGGAAGTCTGCTTCCCAGTTGTCCACTCCCGGGATGAACACTGCTGACAGTGCTATCACATGATTCTCTGCCCAGCGAAGAATCCTTGCAGCTTCTGCCATTGCACTCCTGCTTCTTGTGCCGCCCTGTCTGTTCACATGGGCGACTGCCGTGATGTTGTCCGACTGGATCAACACCGGTTTTCCTTGAAGCAGAGGTTCTGCCTGGCTTAGAGCATTGTATATTGCTCTTCGTTCCAATATGTTTATGTGAAGAGACGTTTCCAGGCTCGTCCATACTCCCTGGAAGTTTCTTCCTTGTGTGACTGCTCCCCAGCCTCTCAGGCTGGCGTCCGTGGTCACCAGGATCCAATCCTGTATGCCGAATCTGCGGCCCTCCAATAGATGAGGACTCTGCAACCACCACAGAAGAGACACCCTTGTCCTTGGAGACAGGGTTATCCGTAGGTGCATCTGAAGATGCGACCCTGACCATTTGTCCAACAGATCCCTTTGGAAAATTCTTGCGTGGAATCTGCCGAATGGAATTGCTTCGTAAGAAGCCACCATTTTTCCCAGGACTCTTGTGCATTGATGTACAGACACCTTTCCTGGTTTTAGGAGGTTCCTGACAAGCTCGGATAACTCCTTGGCTTTTTCCTCCGGGAGAAAAACCTTTTTCTGAACCGTGTCCAGAATCATCCCTAGGAACAGCAGACGAGTTGTCGGCATTAACTGGGATTTTGGAATATTCAGAATCCACCCGTGCTGTTTTAGCACTTCTTGAGACAGTGCTAATCCCATCTCTAGCTGTTCTCTGGACCTTGCCCTTATTAGGAGATCGTCCAAGTATGGGATAATTAATACGCCTTTTCTTCGAAGAAGAATCATCATCTCGGCCATTACCTTTGTAAAGACCCGAGGTGCCGTGGACAATCCGAACGGCAGCGTCTGAAACTGATAGTGACAGTTTTGTACAACGAACCTGAGGTACCCCTGGTGTGAGGGGTAAATTGGAACGTGGAGATACGCATCCTTGATGTCCAAGGATACCATAAAGTCCCCCTCTTCCAGGTTCGCTATCACTGCTCTGAGTGACTCCATCTTGAACTTGAACTTCTTTATGTACAGGTTCAAGGACTTCAGATTTAGAATAGGCCTTACCGAGCCATCCGGCTTCGGTACCACAAAAAGAGTGGAATAATACCCCTTCCCTTGTTGTAGAAGAGGTACCTTGACTATCACCTGCTGAGAGTACAGCTTGTGAATGGCTTCCAAAACCGTCTCCCTTTCGGAGGGGGACGTTGGTAAAGCAGACTTCAGGAAACGGCGAGGTGGATCTGTCTCTAATTCCAACCTGTACCCCTGAGATATTATCTGCAGGATCCAGGGATCTACTTGCGAGTGAGCCCACTGCGCGCTGTAATTTTTGAGACGACCCCCCACCGTCCCCGAGTCCGCTTGAGAAGCCCCAGCGTCATGCTGAGGCTTTTGTAGAAGCTGGGGAGGGCTTCTGTTCCTGGGAAGGAGCTGCCTGTTGCTGTCTCTTCCCTCGACCTCTGCCTCGTGGCAGATATGAATAGCCCTTTGCTCTCTTATTTTTAAAGGAACGAAAGGGCTGCGGTTGAAAGGTCGGTGCCTTTTTCTGTTGGGGAGTGACTTGAGGTAGAAAGGTGGATTTCCCGGCTGTAGCCGTGGCCACCAAATCTGATAGACCGACTCCAAATAACTCCTCCCCTTTATACTGCAAAACTTCCATATGCCGTTTTGAGTCCGCATCGCCTGTCCACTGTCGCGTCCATAAAGTTCTTCTGGCCGAAATGGACATAGCACTTACCCGTGATGCCAGTGTGCAGATATCCCTCTGTGCATCACGCATATAAAGAAATGCATCCTTTATTTGTTCTAACGACAGTAAAATATTGTCCCTGTCCAGGGTATCAATATTTTCAATCAGGGACTCTGACCAAACTACCCCAGCACTGCACATCCAGGCAGTCGCTATAGCTGGTCGTAGTATAACACCTGCATGTGTGTATATACTTTTTTGGATATTTTCCATCCTCCTATCTGATGGATCTTTAAGTGCGGCCGTCTCAGGAGAGGGTAACGCCACTTGTTTAGATAAGCGTGTTAGCGCCTTGTCCACCCTAGGAGGTGTTTCCCAGCGCTCCCTAACCTCTGGCGGGAAAGGGTATAATGCCAATAATTTCTTTGAAATTATCAGCTTTTTATCAGGGGCAACCCACGCTTCATTACACACGTCATTTAATTCTTCTGATTCAGGAAAAACTATAGGTAGTTTTTTCACACCCCACATAATACCCTGTTTAGTGGTACCTGTAGTATCAGCTAAATGTAACGCCTCCTTCATTGTCAAAATCATATAACGTGTGGCCCTACTGGAAAATACGGTTGATTCGTCACCGTCACCACTGGAGTCATCGCCTGTGTCTGGGTCGACCGACTGAGGCAAAGGGCGTTTCACAGCCCCTGACGGTGTTTGAGTCGCCTGGACAGGCACTAATTGATTGTCCGGTCTCATGTCGTCAAACGACTGCTTTAGCGTGTTGACACTATCCCGTAGTTCCATAAATAAAGGCATCCATTCTGGTGTCGACTCCCTAGGGGGTGACATCCTCATATTTGGCAATTGCTCCGCCTCCACGCCAATATCGTCCTCATACATGTCGACACACACGTACCGACACACAGCAGACACACAGGGAATGCTCCTAACGAAGACAGGACCCACTAGCCCTTTGGGGAGACAGAGGGAGAGTTTGCCAGCACACACCAAAAGCGCTATATATATATATCAGGGATAGCCTTATAATAAAGTGCTCCCTTATAGCTGCTTTGTTATATCAAAATATCGCCATAAATTTGCCCCCCCCTCTCTGTTTTACCCTGTTTCTGTAGTGCAGTGCAGGGGAGAGACTTGGGAGCCGTCCTGACCAGCGGAGCTGTGAGAGGAAATGGCGCCGTGTGCTGAGGAGATAGGCCCCGCCCCTTTTCTGGCGGGCTCGTCTCCCGCTATTTAGAGAAATCAGGCAGGGGTTAAATATCTCCATATAGCCTCTGGGGGCTATATGTGAGGTATTTTTAGCCTTTATATAGGTTACATTTGCCTCCCAGGGCGCCCCCCTCCCAGTGCCCTGCACCCTCAGTGACTGCCGTGTGAAGTGTGCTGAGAGGAAAATGGCGCACAGCTGCAGTGCTGTGCGCTACCTTTAGAAGACTGCAGGAGTCTTCAGCCGCCGATTCTGGACCTCTTCTGACTTCAGCATCTGCAAGGGGGCCGGCGGCGCGGCTCCGGTGACCATCCAGGCTGTACCTGTGATCGTCCCTCTGGAGCTTGATGTCCAGTAGCCAAGAAGCCAATCCATCCTGCACGCAGGTGAGTTGACTCCTTCTCCCCTCAGTCCCTCGCTGCAGTGATCCTGTTGCCAGCAGGAATCACTGTAAAATAAAAAACCTAGCTAAACTTTTTCTAAGCAGCTCTTTAGGAGAGCCACCTAGATTGCACCCTTCTCGGCCGGGCACAAAAATCTAACTGGAGTCTGGAGGAGGGTCATAGGGGGAGGAGCCAGTGCACACCACCTGATCTGGAAAAGCTTTACTTTTTGTGCCCTGTCTCCTGCGGAGCCGCTATTCCCCATGGTCCTTTCAGGAACCCCAGCATCCACTAGGACGATAGAGAAATAGGATTTTAATGCCTACCGGTAAATCCTTTTCTCGTAGTCCATAAGGGATATTGGGGAATCTAGTACGATGGGGTATAGACGGGGTCCAAAGGAGCCAGTGCACTTTAAATGTCTTCAACTGGGTGTGCTGGCTCCTCCCCTCTATGCCCCCTCCCACTGGCAGTTATAGATAAAAACGTGCCCGAAGGAGAAAGGACATATATGAGAGAAGGAAATATGATAAAAAAGGAGTGGTGAGATTTACACACCAGCACACCACTAACATATAACAACCAGCAACGGCTGCCAACAGCAGCAGCAACAGCTGAACAGGTAACCATACAACGAGAACCTGCCCAATATCCCTTCTGGACTACGAGAAAGGATTTACCGGTAGGTATTAAAATACTATTTTCTCTAGTATTCTTAAGGGATATTGGGGAATCTAGTACGATGGGGACGTCCCAAAGCTTCCAGAACGGCAGGAACGTGCGGAGACTGCTGCAGCACCGCCTGCCCAAACTGGGTATCCTCTTTTGCCAGGGTATCAAACTTGTAGAACTTCACAAAAGTGTTCTTCCCTGACCAGGTAGCAGCTCCGCAAAGTTGTAAGGCCGAGACTCCACGGGCAGCCGCCCAGGAAGAACCCACTGAACTCGTAGAGTGGGCCTTCGGAGACTTAGGAACAGGTAAGGCTGCCGACACATAGGCATGTTGGATAGTAAGCCTAATCCAACGAGCA
Source organism: Pseudophryne corroboree (assembly GCF_028390025.1). Taxonomy (NCBI): domain Eukaryota; kingdom Metazoa; phylum Chordata; class Amphibia; order Anura; family Myobatrachidae; genus Pseudophryne; species Pseudophryne corroboree. The sequence goes on along the minus strand of NC_086449.1, from coordinate 780,255,223 downwards.
ATGGACTACTTTGAAGCAGGGCAACCCTTTTTCTGCGCATCATAGAGCACGAACAAGGAATCCGCTTTTCTGACTAAGCTGTGTGCTTGACATAGATCTTCAAGGCACGCACAGCATCCGATGCCTCCAGAGGAGCAGAAGCGTCAGAACTGGACGGAACCACAATAGGTTGATTCAGATGAAACGCAGAGACAACCTTCGGCAGGAACGGCTGTCTAGTCCGGAGCTCTGCTCTGTCCTCGTAAAAGACCAAGGGGGTCATTCCGACCCGATCGCACGCAGCAGTTTATCGCTGCGGTGCGAACGGGTGCGGACTGCGCATGCGCGGCGGGCACAGTCGGGCACAGTGCGCGTGGTTGGCCCGCGACAGGGGTTTTGTTGCGTCTTGAGAAGGAAGCGGTCGCAGAGCGGACCGCAAAGAAGATTGACAGGAAGGAGGTGTGACAGAGCGGATCCAGACTGTTTGGAGCCGTTTTCGGGAAGTGGTGAGTGTAACGCAGACGTGTCCAGCAGAACTGAGGGCGGAGGAGTGACGTCAAAGCTGGGCCCATCGTCGCTGGATCCATCGCACAGGGTAAGTATGTCCAGGGCTAGTCTACTTCTGCTTGAAATTTTTTTAGCTTAGCAGGGCTGCACAAGCGATCGCAGCCCTGCTAAGCTAAGATACACTCCCCCATAGGTGTGTACTAGTTGATCACAGCAGCAGCAAAAAGTTGCTGGCTGCGATCAACTCGGAATGACCACCCAAGTACGGACTTTTACACGATAAGGCCCCCAATTCTGAGACACGTCGAGCAGAAGCCAGGGCCAGTAACATCACCGTCTTCCACGTGAGGTACTGGTTTTCTACCGTCATCAGAGGTTCAAATCAGGAGGACTGTAGAAATGTCAACACTACATCCAAATCCCAGGGTGCCGTAGGCGGCACAAAAGGTGGTTGTATATGGAGTACCCCTTGCAAGAAGGTCTGAAATTCTGGCAACACTGCCAATTTCTTCTGGAAGAAAATGGAGAGGGCTGAAATCTGGACCTTAATGGAACCCAGACGTAAGCCCTTATCCACACCAGCCTGCAGGAAACGTAGTAAACGTCCCAAGTGAAACTCCGCAGGCGGATATGTGCGTTCCTCTCACCAAGAGACATATCTCCTCCAGATATGAGGATAGTGTTTTGACGTCACAGGTTTCCTGGCCTGAACCATGGTAGCAATAACCTTCTTGGAAAGGCCCTTGTGAGCTAGGATTTTCCGCTCAACCACAAAGCCGTCAAACGAAGTAGCCGTAAGTCCGGTTAGACTAACAGTCCTTGTTGAAGAAGATGGCTTCTTAGTGGTAGAGGCCAAGGGTCTTCGATGGACATGTCCACAATATCCGCGTACCACACCCTCAGATGTCAATCCGGGGCAATTAGAATTGCCTGGACTCTCCGATTCCTGATTCATTTGAGCACCCTTGGGAGCAATGGAATCAGAGGAAACAGGTAGACAGCCGGTAAGGCCAAGGCGACGCCAGTGCATCCACTGCCCTCGCCCAAGGGTCCCTGGTCTATGAGCAAGACCAGGGAAATTTCTTGTTGAGACGAGAAGCCATCATGTCTATCTGTGGGTAACCCCACCGGTCGATGATCTGCTGAAACACCAGATGGTGGAGCCCCCACTCCCCCGGGTGGAGATCGTGACGACTCTTGAAGTCCGCTTCCCGGTTGTCCCCACCGGGAATGAATATTGCTGACATGGCTCTTGCATTTCTTTCCGCCCAGAGGAGTATTTTTGACACCTCTCGCATGCAGGCTCTGCTTTTTGTCCCTCCTAGTCGATTGATATACGCCACAGCCGTGGCGTTGTCCGACTGTACCTGGATCACATGATCCTTGAGCAGAGGAGATGCCTAAAGCAGAGCATTGTAGATCACCCGAAGTTCCAGAATGTTGATTGGAAGGAGAGCTTCGTGGGCTGACCACCTGTCCTGGAACTGCGCCCCTTGGGTGACCGCTCCCCATCCCCGTAGACTTGCATCCATCGTGAGGAGGGTCCAATCCTCAATCCCCAAACTCCGGCCTTCCAGGAGATTGGAGGACTGTAGCCACCACAGGAGGGAAATCCTGGCCTGAGGTGACAGCCGAGTCATCCGGTGCATGTGTAGATGCGATCTGGACCACTTGCTCAGGAGAGCCAACTGAAATGTTCTGGCATGGAACCTCCCATACTGGATCGCCTCGTATGAGGCGACCATCTTTCCCAACAATCTTATGCAAAGATGGACCAACTCCTGAAGTGTCTTCCTCTTGTCCTCTGGTAGTAACACCTTCTCGGCCACAGTATCCAACAACATCCCCAGGAACAGGAGCCGCTGAGTTGGCTCCAGGTGGGCCTTCTGTAAGTTGAGGATCCACCCAAGGTCCGACAGAAGATGGATAGTGCGGTCGATGTGGAACAACAAAAGCTCCCTGGATCGAGCTTTTATCAGAAGATCGTCCAGATAAGGGACAACATTGACCCACTGGACCCGGAGATGGAACATCATCTCCGCCATCACATTCGTGAAAACCCTCGGGGCTGTGGACAGGCCGAAGGGCAGTGCCTGGAAGTGAAAGTGATTGTCCAGAAGGGCAAACCGTAGGTACGCCTGATGAGGCAGCCAAATCGTAATATGGAGGTAGGCGTCCTTGATGTCCAAGGAGACCATAAATTCCTGTTCTTCCAGGCCCGAAATCACTGCTCGCAGAAATTCCATCTTGAACACCTTCAAATATGGATTCAAGGATTTTAGATTTAAAATAGTTCTGACCGAACCGTCCGGTTTCGGCACCACAAACAGGTTTGAGTAAAACCCCATGCCAACCAACTTTCAGATAGCCTGTTGCAACGTAACCTGCGTATCCTCCAAAGCTGGTAAGCCTGATTTGAAAAATCGGTCGGGGAGGAGTACTGTCGAACTTTAGCTTGTAGCCCTGAGAAACGAGATCTCTGACTCAGGCATCCTGGCAGGAAGTCTCCCAGACTCGGCTGAAGTGACGGTGCCCACCCACCCTTGGGGTGGGTGGGCACCGTCATGCTGAGGTCTTAGTGGAAGCAGAACCGGTGGACTGTTCCTGAGAACTGGTGCTTGCAGGTTTTCTGGACTTACCTCAGGTGCCTCTAGTCGCATTGGAGACCCCTCTGGCCTTAGACTGAAAGGACTGGACAGACTGCCCCGGATAGGAGCGTCTCGCCGCCAGGGCCCCAGAGGGGGAAACGTGGATTTCCCAGCCGTAACTTTGGAAATCCAGGTATCCAATTCAACCCCAAAAAGCCATTCCCCAGAAAAGGGGAGGGATTACACACTATGTTTGGATTCTGCGTCCGCAATCCACTGACGCAACCACGAGGCCCTGCGCGCCGACACTGCCATGGCAGAAGTCCGAGCATTAATGTTACCCATCGCTTTGAGTGAATCACAGGGGACACATGTAGTATCCTGAATGTGTTGCAGGAAGGTTACCATAGTAACTAAGGGCATATCTCCCGAGAGGCCCCCCTGAATTTGAGTGGCCCAGGAATGAATGGCATGGGTCATCCAGCAACCTGCAATGACCGGTCTTTGAGATATACCGGCTGCTGTGTATATAGACTTTAGGGTGGTCTCTATCTTCCTATCCCCAGGATCCTTCATGGTAAAGAAGCCCGGGGCAGGTAGCACCGCCTTTTTAGACAGGCGAGAGACTGATATGTCCACCGCAGGAGGTTCCTCACAAAATTTTCTACCATCAGGAGCAAATGGGAAAGTGCGCAAAACCTTTGTGTACACTTGGAATTTCTTGGCTGGATTTTTCCAGGCTTGTTTGAATAGGTCGTCTAACTCTGTAGAGTCAGGGAAAGTGACATTAGACTTGTCATGTACAAAGAAAAACGACTGCTGTGACGCAGCATCCTCTAGAGGGAGCTTTAACACGTCGTGTAGGCAGAATTAGGGGTTCAATTCCCTGAGCAGAATCAGGATCCCCACTAACGGGATCCAGGTCATCCCCATCGTCCTGTATATCCTTATCTGTATCAGAGTAGAGCAGGTAACCCACGCTTCTGTGGACCTGCATGAGAGGGGGGGGGGGCTGTACATCTGCCCTAGCAGCTAAATCTGCAACAGCTTGTTGCAGTAGCCGAGTCTTCTGCACATTAACAGTGAGCTGGGATGACATATCTGACATCATAGTCTTAAGAGACCCTAACCAGTGGGGCTCTGGACCCTCTCCACCAGCCCCTTCACTGATTTGTGAAGATTGGCTGCATTGTTCACATGAAACAGAGTCAGTAGATAATGGAGAGAATATGATGTGACATACACTGCACAGTTGGTGTTTATGCATGTTTCACAGTAAGCACAATAACATACACGTACACACAGACAGTGATATAGCAAGCCTGCCCTACTGTACGTGAGAGGAGACACAGGGGGTCATTCTGAGTTGATCGCTCGCTAGCAACTTTTTGCAGCACTGCGATCAGGTTAAAACTCGGCAAAACTGCGCATGCACCGCAATGCGCAGGCGCGACGTACGGGTACAAAGAGGATCGGTGCTGGGCGATGGATTTAATGAAGAATCCATTCGCACAGCCGATCGCAAGGTGATTGACAGAAAGAGGGCATTTATGGGTGTCAACTGACCGTTTTCTGGGAGTGTTTGGAAAAACGCAGGCGTGTCCAAGCGTTTGCAGGGAGGGTGTCTGACGTCAATTCCGGGACCAAAAAGTCTGAAGTGATCGCAGCGGCTGAGTAAGTCCAGAGCTACTCAGAAACTGCAACAAACTTTTTTGTGCCATCGGCTGCAAAAGCGTTCGCACACTTGCAAAACGAAAATACACTCTCCCATAGGCGGCGACTATCTGATCGCAGCACAGCAAAAAGTTGCTAGCAAGCAATCAACTTGGAATGACCCCCACAGAGAGAGGACACCAGCACACCCTGAGCTGCACAGCCCCAGTGAGGCTGTCAGCTCACTATAATACTGTAAACACTAGCAATTTCTATCCTAAATAGGATTCAGATAGTGTACACAAGCGGCTCTCCCCCTTTGCTACACCCTGTACCAGTTTTCCAGCGTGGCTGAGGATCAGGAAGCACTGTGTGTGCTGTCTGTGGCTGCAGTAAACAGAGGAAGACGCCAAAACGCCTCAGGTCCCGCTCTGAGGTAGGTCCGCCCCCTCCAATGGCGCCGGAGATACACTAATAATATTATACTGGCAAAGTCTCAGTTTTTGCTCAAAACCTCACACCAAGTGCTTTGTCAAGCGTTTGTGCCAGTGTCCACACGGGGATCGTAGCGGGACCCCCCCGGGAGGGTTCTGTACGCCACGCCCATGGTCACCCGCACTTCTGGTTTATACTCCCCACCGATGTCACCTTCAGGCAGCGTTAGGGGTGTGCGGCGTGCTGCGGCTGTGACAACAACCCCTCAGAAACAACAACCCCTCAGGACGGTGGTCCCCTTCCCCCTAACTCTCGCGGTGCAGGTATGCTGTTGCCCAAATAGCATACCAAAAATAACAAACAGAAAAATAAAGAAATTGAAGAAAACTCTCTGGAGCTCACAGTGTGCATCCTCTACTGAGGGCACCTTTTTCTAAACTGCCTGTGGGAGGGGGGCATAGATGGCAGGAGCCAGCACACCCAACTGAAGAAATTTAAAGTGCACTGGCTCCTTTGGACCCCGTCTATACCCCATCATACTAGATTCCCTAATATCCCTTATGGATGCTAGAGAAATCAGGTTAACACAGGATTTACAACTGAGCAGTACAGGAGCACCTAGCTCCTTCGGAACTTTGTTCTAGGAAGATATCGTAATGCAATCCAAGGCATCCCCACACAAAGCCCAGTGGTATGTACTGAAAGGGGAGTGCAAAGAGAGGCTGTAATATCTAAATCTAAAAACAGGGGCCACAAAGATATCAGATGTATATTAAATATGAGTGGCAGCACAAACTGACTCTGGGTTGTCCCTAGTGTGACCGGTACACAGCAGCAGGACCCACACAGGCGCTAACAGAGGGAGTCTGCATCCCCCCCTGATGTGGACCCCCAGGGCAAATGACCGCACTGCTGTTAGTGATTTCCCACACTGGCGGTATACAGCCACAACGATGCGGCTCCCTGCGCTGACCACTGCATCCAGCTGCTGGCACCGGGAGCGGTAATGTCCTGTCCCTTCCAGGGAGCTCATAGCAGAAATCACCAACCCAGTTGCCAGTGCTGCCGCCGCCGGCGCTGGGTGTTTTAGCGGCAGTGGCGGCGTTCTATAGTACGCCTGACACTGGCTGCTCAGAAGTTCCCATAAAAATAAAAAATTAATTAGATAAAAATAACAGGGGGAACACCTAAGACAGCCCCCTCACAAATGGTGCCCACTCCTGCCAGCACCAAACTCAAACTGGCTGCCAGTGGCTGGGAGCGGAATAGAACGGAATGGGAGCCCTGGGCTGCTGGGTAGAAATTAGTAACTGTGTGGTGCCCAGGTTCTCTCCTCTCCAAGCTATACCCCAGTGTTCCCTGTGTCCCCTAGTGGAGGATGAAGAAAGATTAAATCGGGCAAACAAATCGACAAAATCACAAAAATTTCTAAATTAGTCCCATAGGTCACTTTATTTCCATGCAACAAGTAGTAATTCTGTGAATTTATGTTATTTAAATGCAAGAGCAGCAATGCTGGCGATGCAATGTATCCTATGGTGACTTATACAATACAAATAAGAGGCCAAAAAGGCGGACTCCGTTAGCTACACATCTCACGGCCAGGAGGGTTCTAAGGCCATCTCAAGTATTAGAAACATATGACCCTAGATCTATAACCGATGCCTTTTGGAATCCTTCTATAATAATGTGATTAACCCTTGTCTGACTTCTGATGTCTCTGCGATCCAGAAAGTCGTTATAGTAGTAATATGCACATATTTCAGATACCAAACTTATTGCAAATATTACATTAGTTATAAAAATAATTTAAGAATTTAGAATTTAAATATTTCAATAATTACCCTCGCTGCCAAAATCTTGACTCTTCTGTTGATTAATGTAGCTTGTTTGTGTATTTTCCTGAAATTCACGCATTACTTTCTGCAACATGTCTACGGAAAGAATGCTTTCACTTTGATCATTTTCAGAATGTACATCTTTATAATCAGCCTGAAAAAAAAAAAAAAGTTATAGTCACTGCCGACTATGTAGGTTGGGGAAGTTTTGGCCATAAAAATTCCATAATCTATATCTCATATTGCGTAGGATAAATATAGTAATTGCAATGTGTGATTACTATAAGTTAGTACTGATTTAGAAAAAGGAGATTTATGTTCTTACCTCTTAAATCCTTTTCTTCGACTCAATAGGGGGGACACAGGGATCACGATGGGTATAGCCTTGAGAGGAGAGTTTGGGCATCAGCAGCCGAGGATCCCTTATCCTCTATACCACTCTCCCTGCCACTGGGGTATAATTTAAGTTAGGAAGCCCACAGCAATGAGCCAGTAGGAGAAGGAGGGGAAAGACAGGAGCACACTCAGAACCACACACATAGGGATGGTGACCAGAGAACCAGTGTTAGAGGAACCAAACCCCGCAAGCAGGTGTCAAAGGAATAGGAACAAATAAAAGTGTGGGCAGAGGACCACATGGCAGCCTTACAAAGCTGCTCCACAGAGGCGCCACTTTGAGCTGTCCAAGAGGCTCCCTCTGACAGAGAGGAATGAGCGGGCACCATGGCAGGGGCAGAAAGATCTGCCATACAGTAGGCCTGGTGGATTGTCAAATGGAACCACCTGTCCAGGGTCTGCTTAGTAGCTGGCCAGTTCTGCTAGTGAAAATCATACAGGACTAACAGAGAGCCCACCTTGTGTAAATCTCTGGTCCTGTCCCCATAAATTCATAGAGCACTAACAACATCCAAAGAGGCCTCCTCCGGTGTACAGTCTGGAATTTGGAAAGACGGGACCACAATCTTCTAGTTGATATGAAATCGAGACACAACCTTCGGAAAGGTAACCCAGGCGAGTCAGCAGAACGGCCAGATCAGAGCAGAAAGTCAGAAACGGGGAGGAGCGATAGCAAGCAGAAAGACAGACTTTCACGTAAGCCACCGAATGTCCACCATAAACAAGAGCTCAAAGGGAGCAGACTGGAGAACCTACCTTCCCTTACTGATAATCAACCCCAGGGAAAATGGCCGCCGCCATAGATGTGCTCCATTGCCAGCATCCCTGGGTGTGCGTGCGACCCGGACGCCCGCTTGTCAGCACCGCCGGTATTCTCCTGCACTGGCGGTGATAGACGCCACAATATAGCTCCCTGCAAGCAGGGAGCCGCCTTACCTGGTCCCCATGTAGCGTCCGGCTGAGGATCCCGGTGTGCCTATGAGGGGTCCAGCCGAAGACGCCGATCCACTCTCCTGCACTATGGCCTCTGGCGCTGGGGTGATGGAGTATCAGTGTGGGCGTCCTAAGGACCGCTAGCTCTGCTGCTCAGTTAAAATAAATAGTAAGAAATAAACGCAGAGACTACTTATAAGCATCCCTTAAAACAGTATCCACTCCTGCAGACACCAAACTAAAATTGGTGACTTGAGGCTGGGACGTGGTATAGCGGAAAAGGATCCTGGACCGCTGGGAATAAAAGCTTAACTATTTGGTGCCTGGTCCCTTCTGCACAACCTATACCCATTGTCATCCTGTGTCCCCTGTGGATTGAAGGAGAAAAAGATATTAAAAGATAAAAAAAAAAAAAAAACATAAAAATATACACTATACACTTTACAAAAAACAAAACAGGAAAAACAAATAGGAGAAGAAAAAAAAAGATTTTATTTACCTACCGTTAAATCCTTTTTTCGTAGTCCATAGAGGATGCTGGGGTCCACATTAGTACCATGGGGGTATAGACGGGGGCCACCAGAAGCCACTGGTACTTTAAGAGTTTGAGTGTGTGGGCTGGCTCCTCCCTCTATGCCCCTACTACCTGACTCAGTATAGAAACTGTGCCCGAGGAGACAGACAACTTCGAGAGAAGGATATTACACAGATAGTGGCGAGATTCACACCAGCTCACACATACAAGGCAAACCAAGCAACCCAGCTTGAAAAATCAGCAACAGCTGAAGAATATTACTTAACCAAGTAATAAAACAGTACTTAACCTACAAAGAAGCAGTACTGAACTAAGTAACCACTGCAGGATCACGGAGCGCTGGGCCGGCGCCCAGCATCCTCTACGGACTATGAGAAAAGGATTTACCGGTAGGTAATTAAAACCCTTATTTTCTCTTACATCCTAGAGCAGTGTTTCCCAACCTCGGTCCTCAAGGCACACTAACAGTCCTGGCTTTAGTGATATCCAGGCTTGAACACAGGTGACTTAATTAGTACCTCAGTTATTTTGATTTAACCATCTGTGCTGAAGCCTGGATATCACTAAAACCTGCACTGTTAGTGTGCCTTGAGGACCGCGGTTGGTAAAGCCTGTCCTAGAGGATGCTGTGGTCCACATTAGTACCATGGGGATGTACCAAAGCTCCTAGAACGGGAGGGAGAGCACGGAGGCTCCTGCAGAACTGATTGACCAAACTTCAGGTCCTCAGAGGCCAAAGTATCGAACTTGTAGAACTTTGCAAACGTGTTCGACCCAGACCAAGTAGCCACTCGGCAAAGTTGTAAAGCCGAGACACCCCGGGCAGCCGCCCAGGAAGAACCTACCTTAAGAGTAGAGTGGGCCTTAACAGAGACGTAGGACATGGCAATCCTGCCGTAGAATACGCATGCTGGATAGTGAACCTGATCCAGCGAGAAATCGTCTGCTTAGAAGCAGGACACCCAAGTTTCTTGGGATCATACAGGACAAACAAAGAGTCCAATTTTCTGTGACGAGCAGTCCTCTTCACATAGATTTTCAGAGCCCTTACAACATCCAAGGACTGATGAAACTAAGGAGTCAGAATCAACTGCCACCACAATAGGTTGGTTGATATGAAATGCCGACACAACCTTCGGAAGGAACTGCTGACGTGTCCGGAGCTCAGCTCTATCTTCATGGAAGATCAAGTAGGGGCTCTTACAAGACAAAGCCCCCAACTTCGACACACGTCTAACAGAAGCTAAGGCAAACAAAGTGACAGCCTTCCATGTGAGAAACTTGACCTCTACCTCCTGAAGAGCTTCGAACCAATCCGATTGGAGGAACTGTAACACCAAATTAAGATCCCAGGATGCCGTAGGCGGCACAAAGGGAGGCTGGATGTGCAGAACCCCTTTCAGAAAAGTCTGAACCTCAGGGAGGGAAGCCAACTGTTTCTGGAAGAAAATGGATAGGGCCGAAACCTGGACCTTTACGGATCTCAACCTCAGGCCCATATCCACACCTGCCTGCAGGAAGAGGAGAAACCATCCCAGTTGAAACTCCACCATAAAAAACTTCTTGGACTCACACCAAGATACATATTTTTTCCAAATATGATGGTAATGTTTAGACATTACTCCTTTCCTAGCCTGTATCAGGGTAGGAATAACCTTGTTTGGAATGCCCTTCCGAGCTAATATCTGGCGTTCAACCTCCATGCCGTCAAACATAGCCACGGTAAGCCTTGATAAGAGAACGGCCCCTGTTGCAGTAGGTCCTCCCGAAGAGGAAGAGACCTTGGCTCTTCTAGCATTAGATCCAAAAGATCCGCATACCAAGCCCTTCTTGGCCAGTCCGGAGCAATGAGGATTGCCTGAACTCTTGTTCTCCTTATGAGTTCTAGAACATTTGGAATGAGTGGAAGTGGAGGAAACACGTACTGGAACACCCACGGGGTCACTAGGGCGTCCACCGCCACGGCTCGACCTGGCTTGACCTGGAACAATACCGTCTTGTTGAGACGAGAGGCCATCATGTCTATTTGAGGTACACCCCAAAGATCTGTTACCTCTGTGAACACCTCCGGATGGAGTCCCCACTCTCCTGGATGGAGATCGTGTCTGCTGAGGAAGTCCGCTTCCCAGTTGTCTACTCCCGGAATGAAGATTGCTTACAGCGCCAACACATGTTTTTCTGCCCAGAGGATGATTTTTGTTACCTCTGACATTGCAGCTCTGCTCTTCGTTACGCCCTGTCGGTTTATGTAAGCCACCGTTGTTACATTGTCCGACTGCATCTGAATGGCTCGATCTCGCAGAAGATGGGCCACTTGGAGAAGAATGTTGAAAACGGCTCTTAGTTCCAGAATGTTTATTGGAAGGCTGGATTCCAGGCTTGACCACCGTCCTTGGAAGGTTTCCCCCTGGGTGACTGCGCCCCAGTCCCGGAGACTCGCATCCGTGGTTAGAAGGATCCAGTCCTGAATCCCGAACATGCGGCCCTCCAGAAGGTGAAGTAGTTGCAGCCACCAGAGGAGTGAAATCCTGGCTTTCGGCGACAGACGTATTCTCTGGTGCATGTGTAGATGAGTTCCTGACCACTTGTCCAGGAGATCCAGTTGGAAGACTCGAGCATGAAACATTCCGTACTGTAGAGCCTCGTAAGAGGCCACCATCTTCCCCAGAAGGTGAATGCACCGATGAACCGAAAGATGGCTGATTTCAGGACATCCCGAACCATTGTTTGTATCCCCAACGCTTTCTCCTCCGGGAGAAACACCCCCTGCTTTTCTGTGTCGAGGATCATTCCCAGAAAAGACAACCTCCTGGTCATCTCCAAATGTGATTTTGGAAGGTTCAGGATCCAACCGTGTTCCCTGAGCAGATGAGGCTTGAGAACAATGGACTGCAACAACTTCTCCCTGGACGATGCCTTCATCAGCAGATCGTCCAGATATGGGATTATGTTCACCCCTTGTCTGCGGAGGAGAACCATCATCTCTGCCATCACCTGTGCTGTGGAGAGGCCGAATGGTAGTGCCTGAAATTGATTGCGACTGTCCAACAGTGCAAATCTGAGATAAGCCTGGTGCGGCAGCCAAATCGGAATGTGGAGGTACCAGGATACCAGAAACTCTCCCTCCTCCAGACCTGAAATCACTGCTCTGAGAGACTCCAATTTGAATTTGAACACCTTCAGGTAAGGGTTTAACAATTTCAAGTTCAAAATTGGTCTGACTGAACCATCCGGTTTCGGTACCACGAAAAGGTTTGAATAATAACCCTTGTTCTGCATATGAGATGGAACTGGAACAATGACCTGTGACATTTCCAATTTTAGGATGGCTTCCTGTAGGATAGCCCTGTCTGCCAGCAAAGCTGGCAAGCCTGATTTGAAGAATCGGTGAGGCGGGAGTTATTGAAACTCCAGTCTGTACCCCTGGGACACAATATCCTGTATCCAGGGATCCAGGCCGGACGACACCCAGACGTGTCTGAAACGTCTAAGTCTCGCACCCACCAACCCGTCATCCAGGCTTTGCGGTCCACTGTCACGCTGAGGATTTTGAGGAACCAGAAGCAGATCTCTGGTCCTGGGAGCCTGCGGGTGCAGGCTTTTTGGATTTTGCACGACCACCTCTAAAGAAAGTGGTAGGAGGCTTGGACTTTTTTTTGCCTTAGCGGTCCGAAAGGACTGCGGTACAGCTGAAGGTATTGGTTTCTTCCTAGAAGGTGTAGCAGAGGGAAGTAAAGGTGACTTACCCGCGGTTGCCGTGGAAATCCATGCATCCAACGCTTCCCCAAATAGAGCCTGACCTGTGTATGGTAGGTTCTCCACACTTCTCCTGGATTCCGCGTCTGCGGGCTGAGACCGACATGGAAGATATCCGTGCAGTCAGCATCCCCAGGTCCTTCATGGATTCCACCATGAACCCCGCAGAATCCTGTATGTTACGTAAAAACAATTCAATGTCACTTCTATCCATTGTATCCAATTCCTATAGTAATGTGCCTGACCACTTTACTATGGCTTTAGAAATCCATGAACAGGCAATAGTGGGCCGTAACGCCACTCCCGAAGCAGTGTAAATGGATTTAAGCGTAGTGTCAATCTTACGATCAGCAGATTCTTTTAACGCGGTAGATCCAGAAACAGGTAAAACCACCTTTTTAGACAGTCTGGAGACAGATGCGTCAACAATGGGTGGGTTTTCCCATTTTTTCCTATCTTACTCAGGGAAGTGAAAAGCAACCAGAACCCTTTTTGGGATCTGGAATTTTTTCTCCGGGTTTTCCCAGGATTTTTCAAATATATTGTTTAATTCCTTAAACGCAGGGAAGGTTAGCGAGGCTTTCTTATGGTCAGTGAAGTAAGCCTCCTCAACCTGCTCAGGTGTTGTGTCATTAATGTTTAACACATCCCTAATGGCCTCAATCATGAGCTGCACCCCCTTAGCAAGGAATGCACCCCCCCCCCCCTAGCACATCCTCATCATCGTCTGCAGTATCAGAATCAGTATCTGTGTCATCTTGCTTGATTTGGGCAAGTGCACGATTCTGCAGGAACATGCTAGGGGATTTTGCAGGAATAGGGACAGAGCCTGACCAAACGGCCATAGACTTCTTCAACACCTGAGTTTCAGTCTCAGTATTAGCTACCCTAGTAGAGATCTGAGAGATCATTCCTTTGATAGAAGATAACCACTCGGGCTCAACAATAGGGATCTGAGAAGAAGCATTACAATCCTGTGTACATGGAATGGATCACTCCTCAGAGGAAACATCTTCTGCAGCATATGACACAGAGTCCCTAGACATGGCTATGTGAGATATTAAACACCCACACCCACAGGGAAATGTCAGACACAGTTTCCCCCCCAAGTATGCCACAGAGAGACACAGAGATTGAAGCCAACCCACACACAGCGCTTTTTTGAGGTAGGACTAATAATACTACCAGCGCTGTCTGTGTACCTTAACAGACCGGTAACTCACTCGCCATCGAAGTCTTCTGGCTCTGGAAGGGGGTAGCGGCATGCTGCCGGGAGTGAGCGGTCGTCTGAAGCGGCTAACGATCAGCACCCTCAGGAGCTCAGTGTCCTGTCAGCGGAGACAGTGGCTCAGACCCCGCAGGGCGGACACTACTTCCCCCCTTAGTCCCACGAAACAGGGAGGCTGTTGCCAGCGGTTCCGGTATGAATGGTCGACCATGTTATGGTCGACAGTCATTAGGTCGACCACTATTGGTCGACATTGGCATGGTCGACGTGGACAAAGGTCGACACGTGAAAATGGTCGACATATGAAAAGGTCGACATGATTTTTTTTACTTTTTTCTGTCGCTTTTTGCGTAAAGTGACAGGGAACCCCAATTAGTGCACCGCTTCGCTCACCATGCTTCGGGCAAGGTGCCACGCTCCACTACCGTTGTGCTGAGCACAGATTACCGTTCCTAACCCTAGTCCACATGGATGGTAAAGTATGGAAAAGTTCCACAAAAGTTTTTTTTTTAAACTCATGTCGACCTTTCATGTGTTGACCATGTGTCCATGTCGACCAATAGTGGTCGACCTAATGACTGTCGACCATAACATGGTCGACCATCCAAACGGATACCGTTGCCAGCAGCCTCCCTGTAAAATAATAAACTCTTAAGAAAACTTTTCTAGAAAAGCTCAGTAGAGCTCTCCTAGCTGTGACCGGCTCCTCCAGGCACATTTTCTAAACTGAGACCGGTAGGAGGGGCATAGAGGGAGGAGCCAGCCCACACTCTCAAACTCTTAAAGTGGCAGTGGCTCCTAGTGGACCCGTCTATGCCCCCATGGTACTAATGTGGACTCCAGCATCCTCTAGGACGTAAGAGAAAAAGGTATAGAAATAATAAAACATAATTTCATTAAAAATAAAATAAAAAACAAAACAAAAATATAACCATCTTACCCGTTCTGTAGCTTCATGGAATTTGTGATCATAATGTTCTGGCAAATTAGCTACATAGTTATGAATTCTTTTAATCTCTTCTACTTCACGTTTAATGGCCTCTTGGATTTTCTTGGATGTGTACCGTCTTCGTTTCAGGGCATAAGATTCTAGCTACATAACCAATAAGAAGATTATTTGTTTGTCTTTCACTCTCTCTGTGTGTATGTGTATATATATACACATACACACACACACACACACACACACACACACACACACACACACACACACACACACACTATAAGCATATATAGTAAAGTAATGCAATATTTACCAAAAAGTAGTAGGATATATCATGTAAATAATATTTTTTTTAAATAACTGAATAATGTTTAACTGCTTTCTGATAAACAATTCAGTAAACTCAATTTTTGCAATTTGGACTTGAAACATAGCCCTCTACTAATTAAAAAAAAAGCACAACATTTTTTAATAACATGCCACCCCTGTAAGCCTGGGCCAGTAATCGATATACCTACTGAGCTATCAAACTACCTACCTACAGAACTATCAAACTACCTACCTATCAAACAATCAATCTACCAACAGAACTATCTACTTACCAAACTATCTTCAGATCACCCAACCCCAACTAACTACCTACTGACAGATCTACCTACCTATACATCTAAACAAGGCATCAAAAAAGATATTAAAAGCAAAACTATTAACTCTTCAGTAGAAAAGAAGGGGGGGGGGGGGGGGGAGGTAAAGAAATAATAACATTTTTTTTTTAAATATTAATAAAAAAATATATATAACAATCTTACCCATCCTGCATTTTCATGGAATTTGTGATCAGAATTTTTTGGAAAACTAGCTACGTAGGTATGAATTCCTTCAATCTTTTCTGCATCACGCTGAAGGGCCGCTCTGATTCTCTTGGCTGTATTCCGTTTTCGTTTTTCTGTATCAGATTTTAGCTAAATAAACCAGCGACAGATTATTTGTCTTTCACTCTATACGCCCCCACCTTTTTATTAAATCCTATTAGCATATATAGTAATGAAATAATATTTGACATAAATCGGTAGACTATATTAGGTACATAATATATATATATTTTTTTTAAATAGCTAAATATTTTCTGATTGCATGCTGATAACAATTCAGTACAATAAACTCACTCTGGAAATAGAGGACTGCTTAATACATTTACCTTAAACTCTGGGTAACTTATAATGTGCAATATGTAGATTTCCGCTGGGCAGCCCATTTTCTTGGAACGCCGTTTGAGGAGTCTCCTTTTTATGACGGAATGATCTTCTGCCTGTAGGAAATGTAAAGTGCTATTATTAAAACATTATATTTTCTGCTGCGGGGTACACTGGGCTCCACAGGGTATAACATGGGGGGGGGGGGTGTAGAGTAGGATTTTGATCAGAGGCACCAACAGGCTCAAAGCTTTGACCTTCTTCCCAAAATGCATAGCGCCGCCTCCTCTATAACCCTGCCTCCGTGCACAGGAGCTCAGTTTTGTAGTTGGTGCCATGCAGTAAGCAGGCATACAACAGGGAGCAGCCCTGAGAAGAGCTTTCCTAAGTAAAAAATGAAGACTTCAAGGGCTGCAGCAGTGACTCTGTGAATATTAGATGTCAGTCTGACATCTCCTGCTGCAGCTCCATCACCTCCCCCAGCGGCGCTGTATACTCCCGCGCCCTGGTTGCCGGGTACTTACAGCGGAGGCTCCGGTTTGCTCCTCGTTAGTCACACACCCAAGTTTACCTGGATCGCGTGGCTACACTCAGGGAGGAGTTAAGTGGGTCCCCTAGGCAGGTCCCGCTAATATCGCGATCCGGCGCGGCCGGGGGGAGGCGGGCCGCGCACGCTGGTGTGGACACTGTGGTCGGGCAGAGACTCCACTAAACCACCAGGGCAAGGGCACAGGCCATTTTTTTTACCTCACAAAAATCGTTTTATTAACAGCCCATAGTACCAGTGGGGAAGTCCAGCAGAGGGATAAGGCTTGGACCTGTAGCCCCTCCCCCAGCCCTAGGGCACCATTTATAGTAATGTTCCTGCCCTGGAGCTGCATATCTCTCTCTATCCCTCACTCCCAGTCAGTGTTTGGTCGCCATTACACAGAGCAGCACTGTTCCTGGGACTGTTTGGGCAAATCCTCCTGTGTAAAGCCGCCTGCATATCAGCGCTGTGCCTTTTACAAGACACTTAAGTATTCTACATGTCTGTTGACAGTGTTAGTTAAGAAACAGTGCACTTGGTCAGGGTTATAATAAGAATTTACTTACCGATAATTCTATTTCTCGGAGTCCGTAGTGGATGCTGGGGTTCCTGAAAGGACCATGGGGAATAGCGGCTCCGCAGGAGACAGGGCACAAAAAAGTAAAGCTTTTACCAGATCAGGTGGTGTGCACTGGCTCCTCCCCCTATGACCCTCCTCCAGACTCCAGTTAGGTACTGTGCCCGGACGAGCGTACACAATAAGGGAGGCAATTTGAATCCCGGGTAAGACTCATACCAGCCACACCAATCACACCGTACAACTTGTGATCTAAACCCAGTTAACAGTATGATAACAGAAAGAGCCTCTTAAAGATGGCTCCTTAACAATATAACCCGAATTTGTTAACAATAACTATGTACAGTATTGCAGATAATCCGCACTTGGGATGGGCGCCCAGCATCCACTACGGACTCCGAGAAATAGAATTATCGGTAAGTAAATTCTTATTTTCTCTATCGTCCTAAGTGGATGCTGGGGTTCCTGAAAGGACCATGGGGATTATACCAAAGCTCCCAAACGGGCGGGAGAGTGCGGATGACTCTGCAGCACCGAATGAGAGAATTCCAAGTCCTCTTTTGCCAGGGTATCAAATTTGTAGAATTTTACAAACGTGTTTTCCCCCGACCACGTAGCTGCTCGGCAGAATTGTAATGCCGAGACCCCTTGGGCAGCCGCCCAAGATGAGCCCACCTTCCTTGTGGAATGGGCCTTAACAGATTTAGGCTGTGGCAGGCCTGCCACAGAATGAGCAAGTTGAATTGTGTTACAAATCCAACGAGCAATCGTCTGCTTAGAAGCAGGGGCACCCAACTTGTTGGGTGCATATAGTATCAACAGCGAGTCAGATTTTCTGACTTCAGCCGTCCTTGAAATGTATATTTTTAAGGCTCTGACAACGTCCAACAACTTGGAGTCCTCCAAGTCGCCAGTGGCCGCAGGCACCACAATAGGTTGGTTCAGGTGAAACGCTGATACCACCTTAGGGAGAAAATGCGGACGAGTCCTCAGTTCTGCCCTATCCGAATGGAAGATTAGATAAGGGCTTTTATAAGATAAAGCCGCCAATTCAGATACTTTCCTGGCGGAAGCCAGGGCCAGTAACATAGTCACTTTCCATGTGAGATATTTAAAATCCACCTTTTTCAATGGTTCAAACCAATGGGATTTGAGGAAATCTAAAACTACATTTAGATCCCACGGTGCCACCGGAGGCACCACAGGAGGCTGTATATGCAGTACTCCTTTAACAAAAGTCTGTACCTCAGGAACTGAGGCCAATTCTTTTTGGAAGAATATTGACAGGGCCGAAATTTGAACCTTAATAGATCTCAATTTGAGACCCATAGACAATCCTGATTGTAGGAAATGTAGGAAACGACCCAGTTGAAATTCCTCCGTCGGAACACTCCGATCCTCGCACCACGCGACATATTTTCGCCAAATGCGGTGATAATGTTTCGCGGTGACTTCCTTCCTTGCCTTAATCAAGGTAGGAATGACTTCTTCTGGAATGCCTTTCCCTTTTAGGATCTGGCGTTCAAACGCCATGCCGTCAAACGCAGCCGCGGTAAGTCTTGAAAGAGACAGGGACCCTGTTGTAGCAGGTCCCTTCTCAGAAGTAGAGGGCACGGGTCGTCCGTGACCAACTCTTGAAGTTCCGGGTACCAAGTCCTTCTTGGCCAATCCGGAGCCACTAGTATTGTTCTTACTCCTCTTCACCGTATAATCTTCAATACCTTTGGTATGAGAGGCAGAGGAGGAAACACATATACTGATTTGTACACCCAAGGTGTTACCAGTGCGTCCACAGCTATTGCCTGTGGATCTCTTGACCTGGCGCAATACTTGTCCAGTTTCTTGTTGAGGCGAGACGCCATCATGTCTACCATTGGTCTTTCCCAACAGTTTATTAGCATGTGGAAGACTTCTGGATGAAGACCCCCCTCTCCCGGGTGAATATCGTGTCTGCTGAGGAAGTCTGCTTCCCAGTTGTCCACGCCCGGGAAGAACACTGCTGACAGTGCTATTACGTGATTCTCCGCCCAGCGAAGAATCTTGGCAGCTTCTGCCATTGCACTCCTGCTTCTTGTGCCGCCCTGTCTGTTTACATGGGCGACCGCCGTGATGTTGTCCGACTGAATCAACACCTGTTTTCCTTGCAGGAGTGGTTCCGCCTGGCTTAGAGCATTTTAGATTGCTCTTAGTACCAGAATGTTTATGTGAAGAGACTTTTCCAGGTTCGTCCATACCCCCTGGAAGTTTCTTCCTTGTGTGACTGCTCCCCAACCTCTCAGGCTGGCGTCCGTGGTCACCAGGATCAAATCCTGTATGCCGAATCTGCGGCCCTCCAATAGATGAGCCTTTTGCAACCACCACAGAAGATATACCCTTGTCCTTGGCGACAGGGTTATTCGCAGGTGCATCTGAGGATGCGACCCTGACCATTTGTCCAACAGATCCCTTTGGAAAATTCTTGCATGGAATCTGCCGAATGGAATTGCTTCGTAAAAAGCCACCATTTTTCCCAGGACTCTTGTGCATTGATGTACAGACACCTTTCCTGGTTTTAGGAGGTTCCTGACAGGTCGGATAACTCCTTGGCTTTTTCCTCGGGAAGAAAAACCTTTTTCTGAACCGTGTCCAGAATCATCCCTAGGAACAGCAGACGTATCGTCGGAAAACAGCTGCGATTCTTGGAATATTTAGAATCCAGTCGTGCCGTCGAAGAACTACTTTAGATAGTGCTCTTCCGACCTCCAACTGTTCTCTGGAACTTGCCCTTTTTAGGTCGTGCAAGTAAGGGATAATTTAGATGCCTTTTTTCTTTGAAGAAACATCTTTTCGGCCATTACCTTGGTAAAAAGGCCCGGGGTGCCGTGGATAATTCAAACGGCATCGTCTGAAACTGATATTGACAGTTCTGTACCACGAACCAGAGGTACCCTTGATGAGAAGGACAAAATTTGGACATGGAGGTAATCCTTGATGTCCAGGGACACCATATAGTCCCCTTTTTTCCGGTTCGCTATCACTGCTCTGAGTGACTTTATCTCGATTTGAACCTTTTATGTAAGTGTTCAAACATTTTAGATTTAGACTATGTGTCACCAAGCCGTCTGGCTTCAGTACCACAATATAGTGTGGAAAAATAATACCCTTTTCCTTGTCGTAGGAGGGGTACTTTGATTATCACCTGCTGGATATACAGCTTGTGAATTGTTTCCAATGCTGCCTCCCTGTCGGAGGGAGCCGTTGGTAAAGCAGACTTCAGGAACCTGCGAGGAGAAGATGTCTCGACTCTCCAATCTTTACCCCTGGGATAATACTCGTACGATCTAGGGGTCAACTTGCGAGTGATCCCACTGCGCCCTGAGACTCTTGAGACTACCCCCCCACCTTGAGTCCGCTTGCACGGCCCCAGCGTCATGCTGAGGACTTGGCAGACGCGGTGGAGGGCTTCTTTTCCTGGGAAAGGGCTGCCTGCTGCAGTCTACTTCCCTTACCTCTATGTCTGGGCAGATATGACTGGCCTTTTGCCTGCATGCCCTCATGGGAAAGGAAAGATTGAGGCTGAAAAGACGGTGTCTTTTTTAGCTGAGATGTAACTTGGGGTAAAAAAGGTTGGATTTCCCAGCTGTTGCTGTGGTCCCCAGGTCCGATGGACCGACCCCCAAATAACTCCTTCCCTTTATACAGCAATACTTCCATCTGCCGTATGGGATCTGTATCACCTGACCACTGTCGTGTCCCTGACATCTTCTGGGAGATATGGACAACGCACTTATCTTGATGCCAGAGAGCAAATATCCCTCTGTGCATCTCACATACATATATATAGAATGCATCCTATTAAATGCTCTACATGAATAAAATATTTTCAGTCAGGGAATCCGACCAAGCCAACCCAGCACTGCATCTCCAGGCTGATGGCGATCGCTGGTCGCAGTATAACCACCGTATGTGTGTATATACTTTTTAGGATATTTTTCCAGCTTCCTATCAGCTGGCTCCTTGAGGGCGGCCGTATCTGGAGACGGTAACGCCACTTGATAAGCGTGTGAGCGCCTTATCACCCTAAGGGGTGTTTCCCAACGTACCCTAATTTCTGGCGGGAAAGGGTATAACGCCAATATTTGCTATCGGGGTAACCCTACGCATCATCACACACTTCATTTTATTTTATCTGATTCAGGAAAAACTACAGGTAGTTTTTTCACTCCCACATAATACCCTTTCTTGTGGTACTTGTAGTATCAGAAACACGTAACACCTCCTTCATTGCCCTTAACGTGTGGCCCTAATGAGAAATACGTTTGTTTATTCACCGTCGACACTGTATTCAGTGTCCGTGTCTGTGTCTGTGTCGACCGACTGAGGTAAATGGGCGTTTTTAAAACCCCTGACGGTGTTTCTGAGACGCCTGGACCGGTCCTAATAGATTGTCGGCCGTCTCATGTCGTCAACCGACCTTGCAGCGTGTTGACATTCTCACGTAATTCTCTAAATAAGCCATCCATTCCGGTGTCGACTCCCTAGAGAGTGACATCACCATTACAGGCAATTTCTCCGCCTCCTCACCAACATCGTCCTCATACATGTCGACACACACGTACCGACACACAGCACACACACCGGGAATGCTCTGACAGAGGACAGGACCCACTAGCCCTTTGGGGAGACAGAGGGAGAGTCTGCCAGCACACACCAAAACGCTATAATTATATAGGGACAACCTTATATAAGTGTTTCTCCCTTATAGCATCTTTTATATATATACAATATCGCCAAAATCAGTGCCCCCCCTCTCTGTTTTAACCCTGTTTCTGTAGTGCAGTGCAGGGGAGAGCCTGGGAGCCTTCTCTCCAGCTTTTCTGTGAGAGAAAATGGCGCTGTGTGCTGAGGAGATAGGCCCCGCCCCTTTTTCGGCGGGCTCGTCTCCCGCTATTTTTGAAGTTAGGCAGGGGTTAAATATCTCCATATAGCCTCTGTGGGCTATATGTGAGGTATTTTTTTTGCCTCTAATAAGGTTTTTATTTGCCTCTCAGAGCGCCCCCCCCAGCGCTCTGCACCCTCAGTGACTGTTGTGTGAAGTGTGCTGAGAGGAAAATGGCGCACAGCTGCAGTGCTGTGCGCTACCTTTATGAAGACTCAGGAGTCTTCAGCCGCCGATTTTGGACCTCTTCTCTCTTCAGCGTCTGCAAGGGGGCCGGCGGCGCGGCTCCGGTGACCATCCAGGCTGTACCTGTGATCGTCCCTCTGGAGCTAGTGTCCAGTAGCCAAGCAGCAAATCCACTCTGCACGCAGGTGAGTTCACTACTTCTCCCCTAAGTCCCTCGTTGCAGTGATCCTGTTGCCAGCAGGACTCACTGTAAAGTAAAAAACCTAAGCTAAACTTTCTCTAAGCAGCTCTTTAGGAGAGCCACCTAGATTGCACCCTTCTCGTTCGGGCACAAAATCTAACTGGAGTCTGGAGGAGGGTCATAGGGGGAGGAGCCAGTGCACACCACCTGATCTGGTAAAAGCTTTACTTTTTTGTGCCCTGTCTCCTGCGGAGCCGCTATTCCCCATGGTCCTTTCAGGAACCCCAGCATCCACTTAGGACGATAGAGAAATAGTACAAGTACCCTGTGATATACATCCAGTCTTTACTGTGCATTGATATATCTACTAAATATATAGCCGTACTGAGTATTACTTTGTGTTGCTAGTCCAGTGCAGTTTTATTCCATGTCATAATTTCTGCATTGTACATTGTGACTATATGTGTGTGACCTCCATTTCATGTCTCTCACTCAGATTGCTATCCCTATATTCTATAACCTGAGGGGGTTAGGTGCATCAGGTTTATCATTTAATATACAGTAGGTAGTTCACAGGATACTTATTGCGTATTTTTCTCTGTGAATTTCAGTCACATATACCTCTTGAATTCCCTGTTTGTGCTAATACACTGCACAGAGGGTTCTTGTCAGGTATTGTGCTGCCGAGATTGTGTTGGGTTTCCCTGCATTGAGCTTTCGGATATGTCAGCTACAAAGGGCAACGGAGCTGGGGCTGATCCCACATTGCGTGGTGGTGACGCTGCAGACACATTTGAGGAAAACATAGCAGCTGAGGGTTCAGGTTCTGAGGATTACCCCCCCCCCCCCCCCACGTGGGATCGTAGCAACGAGGGGTTTAAAATTACCCACCTTGGGCTACCTTCTCCACGCTATTGAATCCGCTGGTAACTAGGCAAACGCCCCCTATGGGACCTCCTGTGCCGGCACAACCGCTTATCGTCCCCGTGGTTAACCCGCCATGGGCAGATCAACTGTCTGCTCAGTTAGAGCAATTGAACCAATCACTGACTATTCAGAAGTCTAACCCTCACCCGCCTAAGACCAAGGGGTCCTCTAAGTGGGCCATTACTTCCTCACAATCCACCAACGTCCCAGACACCTCGTCTGATGAGGATGGCATATATACTGACCCCACAGATTCTGACCCTGATGCTTCTGTTGGGGAGTCTGTCTCACAGGTGGATGTTCCTGACTTGCTGGAGGCTAATTCTTCAAATAACTGATGACACAGAGCCTGATACTGCCCCTAAGAAACCGGACAGGTTTAAACGTCAGAAAGTGGTTAAACAATCCAGGAATGAAATTCACGCCTCACAAGAAGATGCTGGCTCGCTACCCCCTTGCTGCGGAGTTCAGTAAAAATTGTGAAACACTCTCGCCAGTGGATTCACAGGTGGCGCGGCTGGTGGTATCCTCAGCTCTACCAGTAACTACCGTCACATCTCTGAAAGAAACGACGGATAAGCGCGTGGAGGGTTGTTTAAAGGCGATTTACACCCTAGCAGGTGCTGCGCATCGGTCCACCATTGCAGCGACTTGGGCTGCAGAGGCTCAGGAGTTGGAAGCTAAGATGTCTTCCAACGCTTCTGATCATGCTAGACAATGTCTATCGTATATTGTCACAGCTTCTCATTACATTAAGGAGGCGGCTTTTGATGCCAGTATTCTGGCGGCCAAGGCTTCTACTACGTCCATACTGGCTCGCCGGATTCTATGGTTGCGGTCCTGGTCCGTGGATCTAGACTCTAAGAAAACCCTGGAGGGACTCTCTTTTAAGGGAAAAATCCATTTCGGAGAAGACCTCAGCAAGATAGTGGCTGACTTAGCTTCTGCTATAACAGCTGGTCTACCTAGTACTGCTCCTTCAGTACCGAAGGGTAAGAGTACTTCTTTTCGCTCCTTTCGTCCTTCAGGGAAAGCAAAGGGTCAGGCGTACCCGAAATAGGCTCGCAGTTCCAAACCCAATAAGCCCAAACCCAAAACGGGCCTGGGCTGCCCGTCAGGCTGCTTCCAAGACTGACAAGCCTGCCGAATGACGGGGCGCCTCCCTCGGGGGGATCCCAGGGTGGGGGGCCAACTTCTAGGGTATACCCAGGAATGGTTGATGACCACTTCCGATGCCTGGGTACGGGATGTTGTCACTCGATGTTACGCCGTATTCTTCAAAAATCGTCCCCCTCATCGATTTTGCCTGACAGACGGCCCTTCGGATCAGGTGAAGGCAAAAACTCTTCATTCGGTGGTACAGTCCCTCCTGGACACAGGAGTGGTAATACAGGTGCCTCTGGCTCATAGAGGCAAGGGGTACTATTCACCGCTGTTCCTTGATCCGAAACCGAATGGGTCCTCTCTGCCCATTCTCGACCTCAAGTCCTTGAACAAATTTGTGGGGGTCTCCCAAGTTTCTTATGGAAGCTTTATTGTTCTGGCCTTGGAACCTGGGGATTATATGGTCTCCCTGGACATACAAGATGCTTACATGGATGTTCCCATTGCAATGTCACATCAGCAGTACCTGAGGTTTGTGGTTGGCTACCTCCATTACCAATTACCACGAGTCTTCACCAAGGTTATGGCGGTAATGACGGCTGTACTACGCCGTCAAGGGGTCAGGATCCTGACGTATCTGGACGACTTATTGATCCTGGCAAATTCCCCAGAAATTCTCCTCCTCCGCCATCTAGATCTGACTGTCCAGTTTCTGCAAGCCCGCGGGTGGCTCATCAACTGGAAGAAATCTTCCCTGGTCCCTGCGCAGAGCATGGTGCAACTGGGAGCGTTGCTTGACAATCACAACCAGAGGTTGTTCTGGTCTCAGGAGAAGGTCCTAAAGCTTCAGGACAGGACTCAACGCTTCCTATCTCGTCCACAAGTGTCGATACATTTGGCGATGCAAGTGTTAAGTCTCATGGTGTCCACTTTCGACATGGTGGAGTACGCTCAATTCCATTCACGCCCTTTGCAGAAACTGATTCTTGCCAAATGGGACGGCCTGCCTCACCGGATCAGGTCTCACATGAACTCCTTGTTTCCGGAGGTCCGCCTGTCACTGAGCTGGTGGCTGCAGGACGGACGTCTGAGCAGGGGTCGTCCCTTCTGGATCTCCAACTGGGTCCTTCTGACGACGGATGCCAGTCTGAGAGTCTAGGGCATGGTGTTGGAGCAACACTCCCTTCAGGGTCGGTGGACCAAGGAGGAGTCTCTCCTTCCGGTCAACATTCTAGAACTGCGGGCGGTGTTCAATGCTCTGAACCTGGCCCAGCATTTAATTCAGAACAGACCTGTTCAGGTACAGTCGGACAACGCCACCAGGGTGGCGTACATAAATCATCAAGGCGGCACTTGAAGCCGCATGGCAATTAGGGAAGTATCAAGGATTCTTCAATGGGCAGAACGCCATCTGCCAGCCGTATTGGCAGTGTTCATTCCGGGGGTCCTCAACTGGGAAGCGGACTTTCTCAGTCGTCAGGACATACACGCCGGAGAGTGGAGCCTCCATCCAGAAGTATTTCAACTCCTCGTGGACAAGTGGAGCCTTCCAGATGTGGATCTGATGGCGTCTCGACACAATCACAAGGTTCCGGTCTTCGGAGCAAAAACAAGGGATCCTCACTGGCAATCCCATGGAACTTTTGGCTGCCATATGTGTTCCCTCCAGTGTCTTTACTGCCCAGAGTGATAAGGAAGTGCAAACAAGAAGGAGGCATACTACTTCTAATTGCTCCCGAGTGGCCCAGACGGCATTGGTTGCTCCCGAGTGGCTCAGATGGCATTGGTTCTCAGACCTACAGGGCCTCTAGATAGAGTGTCCCCTTCTACTTCCACAATGGTCAGACCTCCTTGTGTCTAAGAAAAAGAAATATGTTTTTTTACAAAAACAATGAGAATGCGCTACCTCAATCTGATATGATTTTTAATATTTATATAAAACAATATACATCACATTGATACCGGCCAGTATCTTAAATCTAAAAAACAATTGCTATACACATATACAATTCAAGGTATATATATATATATATATATATATGTAGAAATTTGTTTATAGGTCGGTGCGCTTATCCAACGTTCAGAAGATCCCTTTCCTAAGGAGGGATTTGCCGAATTGTCTATAAGCTGTGACTCAATTAGTCGTATCTGGGTCCGTATCTTCAGCCTTCCTGCAAGGATTCTATACTCAAAAACACCTTCCAAACCTCTTTGGTGGCAGCTCAGTTCTTCGATGTATGACCTAGGTCAGTTCAGTCATGCGATTCTGTGGAGGTAGGGAAGAAGAACAAGCGCCATATGGTGTAGTAATTTAGGACACAAATAGGACCGAAAGATGGATAAAATTTGGTAAGTACCGGATAACGTCTTGGAATTAGGCCTGTCAAACTCAGTCTTTCACGTCGGCTGTCCCCACCTATAAGGAGACAGAATTCGTCGCCGTATAGTGAAGTACCACATCAATATTCAAATATAGCATGTAGGATATGCTCATATCCAGATGGTTCAGGTAGGTCCGGCAAATGCGCTCCTTCAAAAAATTCCCAGTCACTGCACTGTATGATCATGCAATGTTTAATCAAAAATAATAATAATAAAAAAATACTTTAAACACAATAAATAAGTAAATAATAATTCTTAGCTTAGTGGTACAGGCAGTGGGTAGGTCAGTCAAGTTTCTCAACGCGTTTCGCCTTTTAGGGCTTCCTCAGGAGAAGGAGGAAGCCCTAAAAGGCGAAACGCGTTGAGAAACTTGACTGACCTACCCACTGCCTGTACCACTAAGCTAAGAATTATTATTTACTTATTTATTGTGTTTAAAGTATTTTTTTATTATTATTTTTGATTAAACATTGCATGATCATACAGTGCAGTGACTGGGAATTTTTTGAAGGAGCGCATTTGCCGGACCTACCTGAACCATCTGGATATGAGCATATCCTACATGCTATATTTGAATATTGATGTGGTACTTCACTATACGGCGACGAATTCTGTCTCCTTATAGGTGGGGACAGCCGACGTGAAAGACTGAGTTTGACAGGCCTAATTCCAAGACGTTATCCGGTACTTACCAAATTTTATCCATCTTTCGGTCCTATTTGTGTCCTAAATTACTACACCATATGGCGCTTGTTCTTCTTCCCTACCTCCATATATATATATATATATATATTCACTTAATAAAATGTGTTCTTTAAGGAACAAAACCTGTTTAAATGACCAATGTTAAGGCAATCCATATATTTCTATATTCCGTTAAGCAATTCAGGCATTCCTATGCATATATGGTAGTCTGTGCCCTGTCACACCTGTGAGTTTCCCATTCACATGTAATTATGTTTTTGCAGCATTATAATACTCTTGTGCAAATATCGGTCTTTGTTTCACTGCACCGTGTATCCAATGTATTATTATAGCTACCTTGTAGCAATGTCTCTTTGCCCGTGTTTCCTCTGGGCAAACCTCCGTTCCCCTCCCGGCTAGTGCTTTTAATTTTAGCCATTTTATGGCAAAACCACGTGGACAATTCATTAATGTGCGCAATTTTCACCCAGTGATGTCATTATGTAATCTACTGCATCACTGACTATTGAGAAAATGGCCCAAATTCATCTTTAAAATAAAATAAATTGTATTTTAATGAAACAATGTTAAAATTATAGTACATGCTATATGGCTGGTATATTTGGCATTGGGTGCAACTCTGGTATGAGACAGGGACGATGAAGTAATTATTATTGAATTGCGTTATATTGACCGTTGCCCCCAGCTTCACAATGCAGAAAAGTGTGGCATCTATTCACCTAGTAGTGATCGGCAAGTGCAATATTTCTAACCCGCGGGTGAGGAAGGTACAGGGCCAGCTGGTTTATCGGGGCACCGCTAAAAGGGCAGGGAGCATTTTGTGGTTTTCAAAATCAGACAGGGCATGGCACCCTGCTAAAATAGCGTAGCGAGAACACTAACGGAAGAACTCAAGTTTTGTTATTTGGATATGATACTTCACAGCCTAATAAAACCCTTAATGACCCTTTTGCCCATTGTCTCCACACAAATCTTTTTCCTGCCACCCTTGGATGCTCAGTGCTGCTCTGCAGCACTATGTCCTAGGCACCCTGCAAGCCAAAAGCAGGGGCTGTTGGGCAGCAAAGACCTGCGCCTTAGGTAATGGTACTGCTTGCTCAACCCTTACTAGTGCCATAGAATATGATAATAATGATAATAGAGAGGTCAAAGACAATACTAGAACTTTGAAGAAGCAATGGAAGGCCACCATCAGAAATAGGCAGCAATGAGCCAAAACTACTTCATTTACAAAGCAAAACTAAACACCTGCGTTTCTTCTCTTTGCGCAGCATACTTCTTTTTCGTCGCAAGGCCGAAGTCTTTTCCCAAATGACACTGCAGTGATTTTCTCCCAACAACCACGTAGGGAACTCCAGAGAATTTGATTAGTTTACCGTGTTGCCCATCACGACTTGACCAGTGAATTCTGAAATTTGACTTTGGTTTCATTGCTTTATGATGGTTGGGAGAAAAAGGACGACACTGATCAGTTTAATTCACGAATCATAAATTACGAGACTGTTCACTTTTTATCATATACCACAAACAATTTAAAAAAAATACAACATTTTTATATATACCCTGTATATATATCAACAGATCACAAGTGGTATGATACGTGTGCAATATAACACAAAGTGGTCAATCCCATTAGGTGTGCAGTTACCGTTTTCTCTGCAAATTCGCACTTTGCAATCCAATTAAAAATTTGCACTGAACCAGGCAGAGTAAACTCACGCTTTTCCGCTCACCCCTCACCAAGGGTGAAAGATGGTAGGGAAAATCCTGATTTAAGGTTAAAATGTCAGGACAGCAAGCAGAACCCCTTAAACACCCATCAATGGTTAATTAGGCAATTGAATGTTTCCAATTCTGAGTCTAATTTAATTAGTAGTTTAATTAGGTCAATAATTGCATGTTATTTTTTGCAGTTTAAAAAAAATGGCCTCAAATTACCCCAAAATCAACTTTTTCATTATTCAGTATTAAAAAAATTAAATAAAAAAATCAATTGCTATTTACATTTGTTTTAAGTCACCCCAGAAGTACCTCTAAAGCATCTTTTCTTCTACTTTTTTTTTTCTTTTTAATTTTTCTCTTATGAATGTAAACGAAAACAAAAAAACAAAACAGCCATTTACCACCATTTAAAAATCTCCAGTACTTTCCCTATGACTGCTAAAAGCCTTCTGTATGATTCTGCAAACAAAATTGTGGGGGGCCAGGAAGGTCACCCCACTTTTTCATGCACTTCTCTCACATCGAATATGGGCCCTAATTCCGAGTTGATTGCTTGCTTGCTACTTTTAGCAGCCGTGCAAACGCCGCCCACGGGGGAGTGTATTTTCGCTTTGCAAATGTGCGAACGTCTTTGCAGCGGAGCTCTGCAAAAACATTTTGTGCAGTTTCAGAGTAGGTCTGGACTTACTCAGTCCTTGCGATCACTTCAGTGTTTCTCTGACGTCCTAGTGGATGCTGGGAACTCCGTAAGGACCATGGGGAATAGCGGCTCCGCAGGAGACTGGGCACAAAAGTAAAAGCTTTAGGACTACCTGGTGTGCACTGGCTCCTCCCCCTATGACCCTCCTCCAAGCCTCAGTTAGATTTTTGTGCCCGAACGAGAAGGGTGCATACTAGGTGGCTCTCCTGAGCTGCTTAGAGTAAAAGTTTAAGTTAGGTTTTTTATTTTCAGTGAGTCCTGCTGGCAACTAAGGGGAGAAGAAGCGAACTCACCTGCGTGCAGAGTGGATTGGGCTTCTTAGGCTACTGGACATTAGCTCCAGAGGGACCGATCACAGGCCTAGCCATGGATGGGTCCCAGAGCCGCGCCGCCGGCCCCCTTACAGAGCCAGAAGACAGAAGAGTCCGGGAAATCGGCGGCAGAAGACGTCCTGTCTTCAATAAGGTAGCGCACAGCACCGCAGCTGTGCGCCATTGCTCTCAGCACACTTCACACTCCGGTCACTGAGGGTGCAGGGCGCTGGGGGGGGGCGCCCTGAGACGCAATAAAAACACCTTAGATGGCGAAAAATACATCACATATAGCTCCTGGGCTATATGGATGCATTTAACCCCTGCCAGTTTTCCTTAAAAAAAAAAAAAAGCGGGAGAAAGGCCGCCGAGAAGGGGGCGGAGCTATCTCCTCAGCACACAAGCGCCATTTTCCCTCACAGCTCCGCTGGAAGGACGTCTCCCTGACTCTCCCCTGCAGTCCTGCACTACAGAAACAGGGTAAAACAAGAGAGGGGGGGCACTAATTTGGCAGATTAATCAATACAGCAGCTATATAAGGGAAATACACTTATATAAGGTTATCCCTGTATATATATAGCGCTCTGGTGTGTGCTGGCAAACTCTCCCTCTGTCTCCCCAAAGGGCTAGTGGGGTCCTGTCCTCTATCAGAGCATTCCCTGTGTGTGTGCTGTGTGTCGGTACGTTTGTGTCGACATGTATGAGGAGGAAAATGGTATGGAGGCGGAGCAATTGCCTGTAATAGTGATGTCACCCCCTAGGGAGTCGACACCTGACTGGATGGTCTTATGGAAGGAATTACGTGATAGCGTCAGCACTTTACAAAAGACTGTTGACGACATGAGACAGCCGGAAAATCAGTTAGTACCTGTCCAGGCGTCTCAAACACCGTCAGGGGCTCTAAAGCGCCCGTTACCTCAGATGGTCGACACAGACCCAGACACGGACACTGACTCCAGTGTCGACGGTGAGGAAACAAACGTGATTTCCAGTAGGGTCACACGTTACATGATCACGGCAATGAAGGAGGTTTTGAACATTTCTGATACTACAAGTACCACAAAAAAGGGTATTATGTGGGGTGTGAAAAAACTACCCGTAGTTTTTCCTGAATCAGATGAATTAAATGAGGTGTGTGATGAAGCGTGGGTTTCCCCCGATAAAAAACTGCTAATTTCTAAAAAATTATTGGCATTATACCCTTTCCCGCCAGAGGTTAGGGCGCGTTGGGAAACACCCCCTAGGGTAGATAAGGCGCTCACACGCTTATCAAAACAAGTGGCGTTACCGTCTCCTGATACGGCCGCCCTCAAGGAGCCAGCTGATAGGAAGCTGGAAAATATCCTAAAAAGTATATACACACATACTGGTGTTATACTGCGACCAGCAATCGCCTCAGCCTGGATGTGCAGTGCTGGGGTGGCTTGGTCGGATTCCCTGACTGAAAATATTGATACCCTGGACAGGGACAGTATATTATTGACTATAGAGCATTTAAAGGATGCATTTCTATATATGCGAGATGCACAGAGGGATATTTGCACTCTGGCATCAAGAGTAAGTGCGCTGTCCATTTCTGCCAGAAGAGGGTTATGGACACGACAGTGGTCAGGTGATGCGGATTCCAAATGGCATATGGAAGTATTGCCGTATAAAGGGGAGGAGTTATTTGGGGTCGGTCTATCGGACCTGGTGGCCACGGCAACGGCTGGGAAATCCACCTTTTACCCCAGGTCACCTCTCAGCAGAAAAAGACACCGTCTTTTCAGGCTCAGTCCTTTCGTCCCCATAAGGGCAAGCGGGCAAAAGGCCACTCATTTCTGCCCCGGGGCAGAGGAAGGGGAAAAAGACTGCAGCAGGCAGCCTCTTCCCAGGAACAGAAGCCCTCCCCCGCTTCTGCCAAGTCCTCAGCATGACGCTGGGGCCTTACAAGCGGACTCAGGTACGGTGGGGGGCCGTCTCAAGAATTTCAGCGCGCAGTGGGCTCACTCGCAAGTGGACCCCTGGATCCTGCAGGTAGTATCTCAGGGGTACAAATTGGAATTCGAGACGTCTCCCCCTCGCCGGTTCCTGAAGTCTGCTTTACCAACGTCTCCCTCCGAGAGGGAGGCGGTATTGGAAGCCATTCACAAGCTGTATTCCCAGCAGGTGATAATCAAGGTACCCCTCCTACAACAGGGAAAGGGGTATTATTCCACGCTGTTTGTGGTACCGAAGCCGGACGGCTCGGTGAGACCTATTCTAAATCTGAAATCTTTGAACACTTACATACAAAGGTTCAAATTCAAGATGGAGTCACTCAGAGCAGTGATAGCGAACCTGGAAGAAGGGGACTATATGGTGTCTCTGGACATCAAGGATGCTTACCTCCATGTCCCAATTTGCCCTTCTCACCAAGGGTACCTCAGGTTTGTGGTACAGAACTGTCATTATCAGTTTCAGACGCTGCCGTTTGGATTGTCCACGGCACCCCGGGTCTTTACCAAGGTAATGGCCGAAATGATGATTCTTCTTCGAAGAAAAGGCGTCTTAATTATCCCTTACTTGGACGATCTCCTGATAAGGGCAAGGTCCAGGGAACAGTTAGAGGTCGGAGTAGCACTATCTCAAGTAGTGCTACGACAGCACGGGTGGGTTCTAAATATTCCAAAATCACAGCTGATTCCGACGACACGTCTGCTGTTCCTAGGGATGATTCTGGACACAGTCCAGAAAAAGGTGTTTCTCCCGGAGGAGAAAGCCAGGGAGTTATCCGAGCTAGTCAGGAACCTCCTAAAACCAGGCCAAGTGTCAGTGCATCAATGCACAAGGGTCCTGGGAAAAATGGTGGCTTCGTACGAAGCGATTCCATTCGGCAGATTCCACGCAAGAACTTTCCAGTGGGATCTGCTGGACAAATGGTCCGGATCGCATCTTCAGATGCATCAGCGGATAACCCTGTCTCCGAGGACAAGGGTGTCTCTCCTGTGGTGGTTGCAGAGTACTCATCTTCTAGAGGGTCGCAGATTCGGCATTCAGGACTGGGTCCTGGTGACCACGGATGCCAGCCTGAGAGGCTGGGGAGCAGTCACACAGGGAAGAAATTTCCAGGGCTTGTGGTCAAGCATGGAAACGTCATTTCACATAAATATCCTGGAACTAAGGGCCATTTACAATGCCCTAAGTCAGGCAAGGCCTCTGCTTCAGGGTCAGCCGGTGTTGATCCAGTCGGACAACATCACGGCAGTCGCCCACGTAAACAGACAGGGCGGCACAAGAAGCAGGAGAGCGATGGCAGAAGCTGCAAGGATTCTTCGCTGGGCGGAAAATCATGTGATAGCACTGTCAGCAGTGTTCATTCCCGGAGTGGACAACTGGGAAGCAGATTTTCTCAGCAGACACGATCTCCACCCGGGAGAGTGGGGACTTCATCCAGAAGTCTTCCAAGTGATTGTAAACCGTTGGGAAAAACCAAAGGTGGACATGATGGCGTCCCGCCTCAACAAAAAACTAGACAGGTATTGCGCCAGGTCAAGGGACCCCCAGGCAATAGCGGTGGACGCTCTGGTAACACCGTGGGTGTACCAGTCAGTGTATGTGTTCCCTCCTCTGCCTCTCATACCCAAGGTACTGAGGATTATAAGACGGAGAGGAGTAAGAACTATACTCGTGGCTCCGGATTGGCCAAGAAGGACTTGGTACCCGGAACTTCAAGAGATGCTCACGGAGGATCCGTGGCCTCTACCTCTAAGAAGGGACCTGCTTCAGCAAGGACCCTGTCTGTTCCAAGACTTACCGCGGCTGCGTTTGACGGCATGGCGGTTGACGGCATGCCGGATCCTGAAGGAAAAAGGCATTCCAGATGAAGTCATTCCTACCCTGATCAAAGCCAGGAAGGATGTAACTGCACAACATTATCACCGTATTTGGAGGAAATATGTTGCGTGGTGCGAGGCCAGGAAGGCCCCGACAGAGGAATTTCAACTAGGTCGTTTCCTGCATTTCCTGCAAACAGGACTGTCCATGGGCCTAAAATTAGGATCCATTAAGGTTCAAATTTCGGCCTTGTCGATTTTCTTCAAGAAGAATTGGCTTCAGTTCCTGAAGTCCAGACTTTTGTAAAGGGGGTACTGCATATACAGCCGCCCTTTGTGCCTCCAGTGGCACCCTGGGATCTCAATGTGGTTTTGGGATTCCTAAAATCTCATTGGTTCGAACCACTTGCCACAGTGGATTTAAAATATCTCACATGGAAAGTGGTAATGCTGTTGGCCCTGGCTTCAGCCAGGCGCGTATCAGAATTGGCGGCTTTATCCTATAAAAGCCCTTACCTGATATTTCATTCGGATAGGGCGGAATTGAGGACTCGCCCTCAATTTCTCCCTAAGGTGGTTTCAGCGTTTCACCTAAACCAACCTATTGTGGTGCCTGCGGCTACTGGGGACTTGGAGGATTCCAAGTTACTGGATGTAGTCAGGGCCCTGAAAATATATGTTTCCAGGACGGCTGGAGTCAGGAAATCTGACTCGCTGTTTATATTGTATGCACCCAACAAGCTGGGTGCTCCTGCTTCTAAGCAGACTATTGCTCGTTGGATTTGTAGTACAATTCAGCTTGCACATTCTGTGGCAGGCCAGCCACAGCCAAAATCTGTCAATGCCCATTCCACAAGGAAGGTGGGCTCATCTTGGGCAGCTGCCCGAGGGGTCTCGGCTTTACAACTTTGCCGAGCAGCTACGTGGTCAGGGGAAAACACGTTTGTAAAATTCTACAAATTTGATACCCTGGCTAAGGAGGACCTGGAGTTCTCTCATTCGGTGCTGCAGAGTCATCCGCACTCTCCCGCCCGTTTGGGAGCTTTGGTATAATCCCCATGGTCCTTACGGAGTTCCCAGCATCCACTAGGACGTCAGAGAAAATAAGAATTTACTTACCGATAATTCTATTTCTCGTAGTCCGTAGTGGATGCTGGGCGCCCATCCCAAGTGCGGATTGTCTGCAATACTTGTACATAGTTATTGTTGCCAAAAATTCGGGTTTTTGTTGTAGTGAGCCATCTGTTCTGGAGGCTCCTCATGTTATCATACTGTTAACTGGGTTTAGATCACAAGTTATATGGTGTGATTGGTGTGGCTGGTATGAGTCTTACCCGGGATTCAAAATCCTTCCTTATTGTACGCTCGTCCGGGCACAGTATCTTAACTGAGGCTTGGAGGAGGGTCATAGGGGGAGGAGCCAGTGCACACCAGGTAGTCCTAAAGCTTTTACTTTTGTGCCCAGTCTCCTGCGGAGCCGCTATTCCCCATGGTCCTTACGGAGTTCCCAGCATCCACTACGGACTACGAGAAATAGAATTATCGGTAAGTAAATTCTTATTTTTTGTTCCCAGAATTGACGTCAGACACCCGCCCTGCAAACGCCTGCGTTTTGCCAAACACTCCCAGAAAATGGTTAGTTGACACCCACAAACGCCCTCTTTCTGTCAATCTCCTTGCGACAGGCTGTGCGAACGGAATCGTGGTAGAAGCCATCACTGGGTAACGAACCACTGTGTACTCGTATGACGCGCCTGCGCATTGCGGTGCATAAGCATGCGCAGATTAACCCCGGAATGACCCCCATAGATGTGTCCTCTTACATCTTTGCTCTGTGCGCTACAAGTACACATAGGGGTATATGCAATTCCGGGCGAATTGCGGCACTTTTTCGCCCGTTTTTAAATTCGACACAATTCGACCGTCGAATTCCGGCAGGTGGGTGCCGGTATTCGACATATTCAATAAAAAACGAATTCGACAGTCCCGCTGTCGAAAAACGGCCGATTTGACGGATTTTGATTAGATTTTTAAAAATGTTGAAAAAAACGCCAAAAAATTTGCGTGGGGTCCCCCCTCCTAAGTATAACCAGCCTCGGGCTCTTTGAGCCGGTCCTGGTTGCCAAAATACGGGGAAAAAAATAACAGGGGATCCCCCGTATTTTAACAACCAGCACCGGGCTCTGCGCCTGGTCCTGGTGCAAAAAATACGGGGGACAAAAAGAGTAGGGGTCCCCCGTATTTTTTGTACCAGCACCGGGCTCCACTAGCTGGACAGATAACGCCACAGCCGGGGGTCACTTTTATACAGCACCCTGCGGCCGTGGCATTAAATACCCAACTAGTCACCCCTGGTCGGGGTACCCTGGAGGAGTGGGGACCCCTTCAATCAAGGGGTCCCCCCCCAGCCACCCAAGGGCCAGGGGTGAAGCCCGAGGCCGTACCCCCATCCAAGGGCTGCGGATGGGGGGCTGATAGCCTTGTTGAAAATTTAAGAATATTGTTATTTGCAGAATAACTACAAGTCCCAGCAAGCCTCCCCCGCAAGCCGGTACTTGGAGAACCACAAGTACCAGCATGCGGGGGGGGGGGGGGGGGGGGAACGGGCCCGCTGGTACCTGTAGTTCTACTGCAAAAAAAATACCCAAATAAAAACAGGACACAGACACCGTGAAAGTATAACTTTATTACATACATGCCGACACACATACTTACCTATGTTGACACGCCGACTCTGGCCACGTCTCCAATGTCGACGTCCGGGTACCTGAAAATAAAATTATACTCACCTGATCCAGTGTCCAGTTCTTTTATTGTAATCCACGTACTTGGCAAAACAAAAAAACGCATTTACCCGAACCAGACGGACTGAAAGGGGACCCATGTTTACACATGGGACCCCTTTCCCCGAATGCAGAGACCCCCCGTGACTCCTGTCACAGAAGGTCCCTTCTGCCAATCAGGAAGCGCCACTTCGTGGCACTCTCCTGATTGGCTGTATGCGCGTCGGAGCTGTCAGAAGCGCATCGCGGCTGACCGCGGGTAACCCCACCGCTGACCGCAAAGTTCCCACCATTGAAACTAATGGAGGGAGCTGTGCGATGCGCTGTCTGCCAGCTCAGACGCGCAAAGCCAATCAGGAGAGTGCCACGAAGTGGCGCTTCCTGATTGGCAGAAGGGACCTTCTGTGACAGGAGTCACGGGGGGTCTCTGCATTCGGGGAAAGGGGTCCCATGTGTAAACATGGGACCCCTTTCAGTCCGTCTGGTTCGGGTAAATGCGTTTTTTTGTTTTGCCAAGTACGTGGATTACAATAAAAGAACTGGACACTGGATCAGGTGAGTATAATTTTATTTTCAGGTACCCCGGACGTCGACATTGGAGACGTGGCCAGAGTCGGCGTGTCAACATAGGTAAGTACGTGTGTCGGCATGTATGTAATAAAGTTATACTTTCACGGTGTCTGTGTCCTGTTTTTATTTGGGTATTTTTTTTGCAGTAGAACTACAGGTACCAGCGGGCCCGTTTCCCCCCCGCATGCTGGTACTTGTGGTTCTCCAAGTACCGGCTTGCGGGGGAGGCTTGCTGGGACTTGTAGTTCTTCTGCAAAAAAAAAAAAACAATATTCTTACATTTTCAACAAGGCTATCAGCCCCCCATCCGCAGCCCTTGGATGGGGGGGGCAGCCTCGGGCTTCACCCCTGGCTTTTGGGTGGCTGGGGGTGGGGGACCCCTTGATTGAAGGGGTCCCCACTCCTCCAGGGTACCCCGGCCAGGGTTGACTAGTTGGGTATTTAATGCCACGGCCGCAGGGCGCTGTATAAAAGTGACCCCCGGCTGTGGCATTATCTGTCCAGCTAGTGGAGCCCGGTGCTGGTACAAAAAATACGGGGGACCCCTACTCTTTTTGTCCCCCGTATTTTTTGCACCAGGACCAGGCGCAGAGCCCGGTGCTGGTTGTTAAAATACGGGGGTTCCCCTGTCATTTTCCCCCCCGTATTTTGGCAACCAGGACCGGCTCAAAGAGCCAGAGGCTGGTTATGCTTAGGAGGGGGGACCCACACAATTTTTTTTCAGGTTTTTACCCCATTCCATTAAAAAAAATATATATATATTTCTCTATCGTCCTAGTGGATGCTGGGGTTCCTGAAAGGACCATGGGGAATAGCGGCTCCGCAGGAGACAGGGCACAAAAGTAAAGCTTTCCGATCAGGTGGTGTGCACTGGCTCCTCCCCTATGACCCTCCTCCAAGCCAGTTAGATTTTTGTGCCCGGCCGAGAAGGGTGCAATCTAGGTGGCTCTCCTAAAGAGCTGCTTAGAAAAGTTTAGCTTAGGTTTTTTATTTTACAGTGAGTCCTGCTGGCAACAGGATCACTGCAACGAGGGACTTAGGGGAGAAGAAGTGAACTCACCTGCGTGCAGGATGGATTGGCTTCTTGGCTACTGGACATCAGCTCCAGAGGGACGATCACAGGTACAGCCTGGATGGTCACCGGAGCCTTGCCGCCGGCCCCCTTGCAGATGCTGAAGTAAGAAGAGGTCCAGAATCGGCGGCAGAAGACTCCTCAGTCTTCTAAAGGTAGCGCACAGCACTGCAGCTGTGCGCCATTTTCCTCTCAGCACACTTCACACGGCAGTCACTGAGGGTGCAGGGCGCTGGGAGGGGGGCGCCCTGGGAGGCAAATGAATACCTATTTTGGCTAAAAATACCTCACATATAGCCTCCGGAGGCTATATGGAGATATTTAACCCCTGCCAGAATCCGTTAAGAGCGGGAGACGAGGCCGCCGAAAAAGGGGCGGGGCCTATCTCCTCAGCACACAGCGCCATTTTCCCTCACAGAAAGGCTGGAGGGAAGGCTCCCAGGCTCTCCCCTGCACTGCACTACAGAAACAGGGTTAAAACAGAGAGGGGGGGCACTAATTTGGCGTTAGAAATATATAAAAAAGATGCTATAAGGGAAAACACTTATATAAGGTTGTCCCTATATAATTATAGCGTTTTTGGTGTGTGCTGGTAAACTCTCCCTCTGTCTCTCCAAAGGGCTAGTGGGTCCTGTCCTCTATCAGAGCATTCCCTGTGTGTGTGCTGTGTGTCGGTACGTGTGTGTCGACATGTATGAGGACGATGTTGGTGAGGAGGCGGAGCAATTGCCTGTAATGGTGATGTCACTCTCTAGGGAGTCGACACCGGAATGGATGGCTTATTTAGGGAATTACGTGATAATGTCAACACGCTGCAAGGTCGGTTGACGACATGAGACTGCCGACAAACAATTAGTACCGGTCCAGACGTCTCAAAAACACCATCAGGGGTTTTAAAACGCCCGTTTACTTTAGTCGGTCGACACAGACACAGACAGGGACACTGAATCCAGTGTCGACGGTGAATAAACAAACGTATTCCTTATTAGGGCCACACGTTAAAGGCAATGAAGGAGGTGTTACATATTTCTGATACTACAAGTACCACAAAAGAGGGTATTATGTGGGATGTGAAAAAACTACCGTAGTTTTTCCTGAATCAGATAAATTAAATAAAGTGTGTGATGATGCGTGGGTTCCCCCCGATAGAAAATTATGGGCGGTATACCCTTTCCCGCCAGAAGTTAGGGCGCGTTGGGAAACACCCCTTAGGGTGGATAAGGCGCTCACACGCTTATCAAAACAAGTGGCGGTACCGTCTATAGATAGGGCCGTCCTCAAGGACCAGCTGACAGGAGGCTGGAAAATATCATAAAAAGTATATACACACATACTGGTGTTATACTGCGACCAGCGATCGCCTCAGCCTGGATGTGCAGAGCTGGGGTGGCTTGGTCGGATTCCCTGACTAAAAATATTGATACCCTTGACAGGGACAGTATTTTATTGACTATAGAGCATTTAAAGGATGCATTTCTATATATGCGAGATGCACAGAGGGATATTTGCACTCTGGCATCAAGAGTAAATGCGATGTCCATATCTGCCAGAAGATGTTATGGACACGACAGTGGTCAGGTGATGCAGATTCCAAACGGCACAAAGGTGTATTGCCGTATAAAGGAAGAGGAGTTATTTGGGGTCGGTCCATCGGACCTGGTGGCCACGGCAACTGCTGGAAAATCCGCCATTTTTACCCTAAGTCACATCTCTGCAGAAAAAGACACCGTCTTTTCAGCCTCAGTCCTTTCGTCCCTATAAGATCATATCTGCCCAGGGATAGAGGAAAGGGAAGAAGACTGCAGCAGGCAGCCCATTCCCAGGAACAGAAGCGTTCCACCGCTTCTGACAAGTTCTCAGCATGGCGCTGAGACCGTACAGGACCCCTGGATCCTACAAGTAGTATCCCAGGGGTACAGATTGGAATGTCGAGACGTTTCCCCTTCGCAGGCTCCTGAAGTCTGCTTTACCAAGGTCTCCCTCCGACAAGGAGGCAGTATGGGAAAAAATTCACAAGCTGTATTCCCAGCAGGTGATAATTAAATTACCCCTCCTACTACAAGAAAAGGGGTATTATTCCACACTATATTGTGGTACTGAAGCCAGAAGGCTAGGTGAGACTTATTCTAAAAAAATTTTTTTGAACACTTACAAAGGTTCAAATCAAGATGGAGTCACTCAGAGCAGTGATAACGAACCAGGAAGAAGGGGACTATATAGTGTCCCGGGACATCAGGGATGCTTACCTCTATGTCCCAAATTTGCCCTTCTCACTAAGGGTACCTCAGGTTCGTGGTGCAGAACTGTCACTATCAGTTTCAGACGCTGCCGTTTGGATTGTCCACGGCACCCCGGGTCTTTACCAAGGTAATGGCCGAAATGATGATTCTTCTTCGAAGAAAAGGCGTCTTAATTATCCCTTACTTGGACGATCTCCTGATAAGGGCATAGTCCAGGGAACAGTTGGAGGTCGGAGTAGCACTATCTCGGATACTGCTACAACAGCACGGGTGGATTCTAAATATTCCAAAATCGCAGCTGATCCCGACGACACGTCTGCTGTGCCTAGGGATGATTCTGGACACAGTCCAGAAAAAGGTGTTTCTCCCGGAAGAGAAAGCCAGGGAGTTATCCGAGCTAGTCAGGAACCTCCTAAAAACAGTGCATCATTGCACAAGGGTCCTGGTAAAAATGGTGGCTTCCTACGAAGCAATTCCATTCGGCAGATTTCACGCAAGATCTTTTCAGTGGGATCTGCTGGACAAATGGTCCGGATCGCATCTTCAGATGCATCAGCGGTTAACCCTATATCCAAGGACAAGGGTGTCTCTCCTGTGGTGGTTATAGAGTGCTCATCTTCTAGAGGGCCGCAGATTCGGCATTCAGGATTGGATGCTGGTGACCACGGAGCCCAGCCCGAGAGGCTGGGGAGCAGTCACACAAGGAAAAAATTTCCAGGGAGTGTGATCAAGTCTGGAGACTTTTCTCCACATAAATATACTGGAGCTAAGGGTAAATTTATAATGCTCTAAGCTTAGCAAGACCTCTGCTTCAAGGTCAGCCGGTATTGATCCAGTGGGAAAAACATCACGGCAGTCGCCCACGTAAACAGACAGGGCGACACAAGAAGCAGGAGGGCAATGGCAAAAACTGCAAGGACTTTTCGCTGGGCGGAAAATCATGTGATAGCACTGTCAGCAGTGTTTCATCCCGGGAATGGAAACTGGGAAGCAGACTTCCTCAGCAGGCACGACCTCCACCCGGGAGAGTGGAAACTTCATCGGGAAGTTTTTTCCACATGATTGTAAACCGTTGGGAAATACCAAAGGTGGACATGATGGCGTCCCGTCTGAACAAAAAAACGGGACAGGTATTGCGCCAGGTCAAGAGACCCTCAGGCAATAGCTGTGGACGTTCTGGTAACACCGTGGGTGTACCAGTCGGTGTATGTGTTCCCTCCTCTGCTTCTCATACCTAAGGTGCTGAGAATTATAAGACGTAGAGGAGTAAGAACTATACTCATGGCTCCGGATTGGCCAAGAAGGACTTGGTACCCGGAACTTCAAGAGATGTTTACAGAGGTCTTATGGCCTCTGCCGCTAAGAAGGGACTTGCTTCAGCAAGTACCATGTCTGTTCCAAGACTTACCGCAGCTGCGTTTGTCGGCATGGCGGTGGAAAGCCGGATCCTAAGGGAAAAAGGCATTCCGGAAGAGGTCATTCCTACCCTGGTCAAAGCCAGAAAGGAGGTGACCGCACAACATTATCACCACATGTGGCGAAAATATGTTGCGTGGTGTGAGGCCAGGAAGGCCCCACAAAGAAATCTCAACTCGGTCGTTTCCTGCATTTCCTGCAAACAGGAGTGTCTATGGGCCTCAAATTGGGGTCCATTAAGGTTCAAATTTCGGCCCTGTCGATTTTCTTCCAGAAAGAATTGGCTTCAGTTCCTGAAGTCCAGAAGTTTGTCAAGGGAGTATTGCATATACAACCCCCTTTTTGTGCCTCCAGTGGCACTGTGGGATCTCAACGTAGTTCTGGGATTCCTCAAATCACATTGGTTTAAAACCAGTCAAATCTGTGGATTTGAAGCATCTCACATGAAAAGTGACCATGCTCTTGGCCCTGGCCTGGACCAGGCGAGTGTCAAATTGGTGGTTTTTTCTCAAAAAAGCCCATATCTGTTTGTCCATTCGGACAGGGCAGAGCTGCGGACTCGTCCCCAGTTCTCTCCCTAAGGTGGTGTCAGTGTTTCACCTGAACCAGCTTATTGTGGTGCCTTGCACCTACTAGGGACTTGGAGGACTCCAAGTTGCTAGATGTTGTCAGGGCCCTGAAAATATGTTCCAG
Organism: Pseudophryne corroboree; assembly: GCF_028390025.1. Classification (NCBI taxonomy): domain Eukaryota; kingdom Metazoa; phylum Chordata; class Amphibia; order Anura; family Myobatrachidae; genus Pseudophryne; species Pseudophryne corroboree. The sequence goes on along the minus strand of NC_086449.1, from coordinate 780,212,429 downwards.
GACGGCTGGAGTCAGGAAAACTGACTTGCTGTTATCCTGTATGCACCCAACAAACTGGGTGCTCTTGCTTCTAAGCAGACTATTGCTAGTTGGATGTGTAATACAATTCAGCTTGCACATTCTGTGGCAGGCCTGCCACAGCCAAAATATGTAAATGCCCATTCCACAAGGAAGGTGGGCTCATCTTGGGCGGCTGCCCGAGGGGTCTCGGCTTTACAACTTTGCCGAGCAGCTACTTGGTCAGGGGCAAACACGTTTGCTAAATTCTACAAATTTGATACCCTGGCTAAGGAGGACCTGGAGTTCTCTCATTCGGTGCTGCAGAGTCATCCGCACTCTCCCGCCCGTTTGGGAGCTTTGGTATAATCCCCATGGTCCTTTCAGGAACCCCAGCATCCACTAGGACGATAGAGAAAATAAGAATTTACTTACCGATAATTCTATTTCTCGGAGTCCGTAGTGGATGCTGGGCGCCCATCCCAAGTGCGGATTATCTGCAATACTTGTACATAGTTACAAAAATCGGGTTATTATTGTTGTGAGCCATCTTTTCAGAGGCTCCGCTGTTATCATACTGTTAACTGGGTTTAGATCACAAGTTGTACGGTGTGATTGGTGTGGCTGGTATGAGTCTTACCCGGGATTCAAAATTCCTCCCTTATTGTGTACGCTCGTCCGGGCACAGTACCTAACTGGCTTGGAGGAGGGTCATAGGGGGAGGAGCCAGTGCACACCACCTGATCGGAAAGCTTTACTTTTGTGCCCTGTCTCCTGCGGAGCCGCTATTCCCCATGGTCCTTTCAGGAACCCCAGCATCCACTACGGACTCCGAGAAATAGAATTATCGGTAAGTAAATTCTTATTATATTTTAAAAAATATATAAATAATACTTGTGCCTCCTAAATAGACAAACCAAGTACCTAATCCCTTCTAATATAAATAGATATGCTATTACCAATAAAAAAAAAACACAAAAAAAACATGTTTTTAAAAATATTTATTAGATTCCGCCAGCAAGTGTGGCGGATTGAAAATGACTAATTTACTGTCTAAAAGCACTGTTGTCGAATTTACAATCATCAATTGAATATACTTTTGTCGAAATGCTGCATTTGTACCATTGCAGAATTGTCGAATTTGACAAATGTCGAATTTCAAAAAGTCGAATTTGGAATGGCCGTTTTTTTGACGAAAAGTACTGTATTGCATTGTCGAATTTTTTGGGGGGCAAAAATGTCCAGTTTTTCGACATTTTCGGGAATTCGACCGCAATTGCATATACCCCATAACGCGTAAGTGCTGTATGACTCGGTAGCGCCAAGCGTCTTTTTTTTGCACTTTTTCCATAAAAAAGAATCTTAGATGTAAAGTAATGTAATAGGACGCACAAGCAGCTTCTGCTGATTGAAATTATATGCTGCATCCATATATTGTGTGTGACCCCAGTTGCGAGTTCTGGGAGTTTCATGAAACAACTCGCACCTAATTGGATTGACCCCAGGTGTAAAGTTACGTAGGCTAAGTACATGGGGGATGGGGAGGGTTTCAAGGATTTGAGACTGTAATAGATTTATACAGTTTGGGGTGAAAGATTAATCGGGCAATCAAATATAGGTATGTATAGAAAATGTCCACACTTTACTGAATTCTCTGAATATAGGCACCCAATTGATTATCTTTAAAATGTATACAGAGCCTAAATCAGGTTGGATCGCAGTGTGTTCTGTTTGCAGTATTGACAAAATAAGGAGATTTATGGTAAGAACTTACCTTTGTTAAATCTCTTTCTGCGAGGTACACTGGAATAACATTGGGTTGTAGAGTTGGATCTTGATCCGAGGCACCAACATGCTAAAGCTTTGACTGTTCCCAGGATGCCTTGCACCGCCTCCTCTATAACCCCGCCTCAGTTTTGTTAACCAGTCCAATGCAGTAGCAGGTAAAAGAGACAATAACGGTTAGTAGCCACACAGACCCACATTCTCACGACAGGAGAAGGTACCAGCGGCTAATGCCATACAAACCCAAAGAAGCTAAGTGCGTCAGGGTGGCCGCCCTGTGGAATCCAGTGTTCCTCGCAGAAAGATTTAACAAAGGTAAGTTCTTACCATAAATCTCGTTTTCTGCAGCGGGGTACACTGGTATTCTACAGGGAATAACATCGGGGATGTCCTAAAGCAGTTCCTCATGGGAGGGGACGCACTGTAGCGGGCACAAGAACCCAGCGTCCAAAGGAAGCATCCTGGGAGGCGGAAGTATCAAAGGCATAGAACCTAATGAACGTGTTCACTGTGGACCACGTAGCCGCCTTGCACAATTGTTTAAGGGACGGGCCATGGCAGGCCGCCCAAGAAGGTCCAACAGACCGAGTAGAATGGGCCTTGATAGTAGCAGGAGCCGGAAGACCAGCCTGTACATAAGCTTGTGCAATCACCATTCTAATCCATCTGGCCAATGTCTGCTTATTAGTAGGCCAGCCACGTTTATGAAAACCAAAAAGAACAAAGTGAGAATCCGATCTCCGAAGGGAGGCGGTTCTCTTCACATAGATACGGAGAGCCTGTACCATATCCAAAGACCGAAACCATAATCTCTTGATTAAGGTGGAAAGATGACACCACCTTAGGTAAATAATCAGGGCGAGTTCTAAGAACCGCATGGTCACGGTAAAAAATCAGAAAGGGTGACCAACATGACAAGGCACCCAAGTCTGAAACCCGTCTAGCAGAGGCAATAGCCAGCAAAAACAAGACCTTAAGTGTAAGCCATTTAAGGTCCACTGACTCAAGAATTTCAAACGGAGCCTCTTGCAGGGCATCTAGAACAACAGTCAAATCCCAAGGAGCCACTGGAGGGACAAAGGGAGGTTGAATCCGTAGAACACCCTGAGTGAAAGTATGAACGTCAGGTAGAGACGCAATTTTTCTCTGAAACCATATCGGCAAGGCTGAAATATGAACCTTGAGGGAGGCCAGCTGAAGGCCTGAGTCTAGGCCCTGTTGCAGAAACGCCAAAAGTTTGGCAGTACTGAACTTGTATGCATCATAATTCTTAGACGCACACCAGGTGAAGTAAGAATTCCAGACTCTATTATAAATCCGAGCCGAAGCCGGTGTACGGGCTTTCAACATCGTTTGACTGACCGCCTCAGAAAAACCTTTGGCCCTCAGGACAGAAGCTTCAAGAGCCACGCCGTCAAAGCCAGTCGGGCCAAATCCTGGTAGACATAGGGGCCCTGAACTAGGAGGTATGGGCGTTGTGGAAGTAGAAGAGGACGCTCTGTCGAGAGACCGTGGATGAAGGCTCCATTCTCCGGCGTGTACGTCCTGACAACTGAGAAAGTCCGCTTTCCAGTTGAGGACTCCCAGAATGAACACTGCCGAAATGGCTGGCAGATGGCGCACCACCCATTGAAGTATCTTTGACACTTCCAACATTGCCATGCGGCTTCGAGTGCCTCCTTGATGATTTATGTACGCTACCGTGGTGGCGTTGTCCGACTATACTTGAACAGGCCTGTTCTGTACCAGAGGCAGGGCCAGTTTCAAAGCATTGAACACTGCCCGCAATTCCAGAATATTTGTCGGGAGGAGAGATTCCTCCCTGGTCCACCGACCGAGAGTGTTGCTCCAACACCGCGCCCCAGCCCCGCAGACTGGCATCCGTCGTTAGGAGGACCCAGTTGGAGATCCTGAAGCCACCAGCTCAGTGACAAACGAACTTCTGGAGTCGAGGAAATCCTGTGAGACCTGATCCGGCGAGGCAGGCCGTCCCACTTGGCAAGGATTAACACCAACCGTTGGTTGAGTGTGTCCAACAATGCCCCCAGGTGCACCATGTTCTGAGCAGGGACCAGGGAGGATTTCTTCCAGTTGATGAGCCATCCGTGGGCTTGCAGGAATTGGACCGTCAGTTCCAGATGACGGAGGAGAACCTCTGGGGAGTTTGCCAGGATCAACAAATCGTTCATATACTGTAGGATCCTGACACCCTGACGGCGGAGTAGGGCCGTCATAACCGCCATGACCTTGGTGATGATTCACGGAGCCGTGGTCAGGCCAAAAGGTAAGGCCTGGAATTGATAATGTAGGTTGCCAATAGCAAACCGTAGGTATTGCTGATGCGACATGGCAATAGGGATATATAGGTAAGCATCCTGTATGTCCAGAGATACCATATAGTCCATGGGCTCCAAGACCAGAACAATAGAGCGAAGAGTTTCCATACGGAACTTGGAAACCTTCACAAACTTGTTCAAAGACTTGAGGTTGAGACTGGGCCAGGAGGATCCATTCGGTTTCGGAAGTAGGAACAACGCTGAATAGTACCCCCTGCCTCTCTGAGCCAGGGGCACTGGCACTATCACTCCTGTGTCCAGAAGAGATTGCGTCACCAAATGGAGAGTTTTTGATTTTACTGGATCCGAAGGGATGTTTGTCAAGAAAAACTGGCGAGGGGGACGTTTCTTGAAAGAGATGGCGTATCCGTGAGTGACGATTTCCCTTACCCAGGCGTCTGAAGTGGTCTGTAACCATACATCTCCCTTAAAAGGGATAACCTCCAAGGTCTTTTAGAGTCCAGATCCACAAACCAGGACAGCAACCACAGAATATGGCGAACCAGAATGGACGTAGTAGACGCTTTGGCCGCCAGGACACCGGCATCAGATGCTGCCTCCTGAATATAATGAGAGTCTGTGATAATATACGAAAGACACTATCTGGCATTATCAGGAAAATTAGAAGGTAGCTCCACTTCAACTTCAACCCAGGCTTCAATAGCCTTTGCAGCCCAAGAAGCCGCTATAGTGGGTCTATGCACAGCACCTGCGAGAGTGTAAATAGACTTCAAGCAACCCTCCACACGCTTATCCGTCGGTTCCTTCAGAGAGGTGATGGTAGTGACAGACAGAGTATCCACCAGACGCGCGACATGTGAGTTCACCGGTGGCGGTGTTTCCCAGTTTTTACTTAACTCTGCAGCGAGGCGATAATGAGCTAGCATCTTTTTAGATATGGCAAATTTCTTTCCTGGAGATTCACAGGATTCCTGACATAGGTCAACTAAATGGTCAGAATGGGGCAAAATTAATTTAGTGACCTTCAGACGTTTGAACTTATCCGGTTTCTTAGACGTATCCGGAGGTACGGATTCATCATCAATCTGAAGAATCAGCCTGATAACCTCCAAGAAGTCAGGAACATCCACCTGTGAAATAGATTCCCCATCATAAGCATCTGCATCAGTGTCTGTGTGGTCAGTGTATATGCCATCTTCATCGGATGAAGTATCCGTAACATGCGTGGATTGTAAGGAGGTAATAGCCTGCTTAGATGTTCCTTTGGTCTTAGGGGGGCGAGGGTTAGGTTTTTGTTTAACAAAAAAACGATTCAATTGCTGTAACCGAGTTGACAGAGTATCTGCCCTAGGCGGATTAACTGCAGGGGCAATATGTGGCTGTAATGGCACAGGAGGTCCCACAGGGGGTGTAAATCTCGTCACTATCGTGATCAGCAGATTAGAAAAAGTAGTCCAAGGTGGGTCTTGGTGTGCCACTGGTGCTACAGGCTGACTTAGGGGAACATAGCACCCGGTACTTGGACCCTCAGCCGGAATATTTTCCCCAGATAAATTCTCGGCGTCAGCACTGCATGAAGCAGGATCCGCCACAGATCTCCCGCCCTGTGTAGCAGACATTATATAGAAACGTAGCCTTAGAGCGTAACAGTACAATATAGCTAGACACAGTACCTGACAAAAAACCCCTGTGGAGTGTGACTGCAGATGCAGAACACAAACAGAGGATTTAAGCGGTATATGGTGACTGAAATACACAGAGAAAGATACCAAGGTAGTATATCCTGTGAAACATTATATATACATATGACCCTGACGCACTTAGCCCCCTCAGGGTACAGAATATAGGGATAGCAATATGTGTGAGACACAAGGAATAAGAACCACACAGCTGCTATTGGCACACACACAGTCACATGTACAATACAGAAATTATTACAAACAATAAAACTGCACAGTAATAACAATGCACAGTAATACTGGATGTATATCACAGGATACTTGTACTAAATATCCCAAATAGTTATGCACTTGTTCTTAACGAACACTGTCTAAACGACATGTCGAATACTTAAGTGACCTGTAAATGCACAGCGCTGGCGAGGCAGGCGGCATTACAGAGGAAGCAAAGGAGGGAGCGCTATGAGAGTCTAATAGTTACATTTATTAAAACAATGTTTCAAATGCCACATAGCTCATAATGGATATAAAAAGGTAAATACATTTATTTAATAAAATAAACAAGACATTGCAGCTGCAATATAACACCTGAATTGATAGAATTGTTATAAATTATCACTTTTGAGAACCAGTATTGCGGCCGTGCGTCCACGGACTGTAAATTGTTATAAATGGGAGACTGATGATAGGTACTTCTTATAGAAGCATTGCTATTATATTGAATATAAGTCTCTAATTTCTTTTAACATGTACAAGTCCCGTTGTATGAATTGGAGACGGCTCGGTTTGTCCGAGCAACCAGCGTCTCAATGATTAGGTCATGACCGTTAACACTGGACTGCTCATACGTACTGATCAGACGGGAGCCGACTTCTCTTGTTAGATGGTATCCGGTGAAGAGAAGGCTTTCGGTATTGAAGGCTGTACTGAGCCGGGTATGCAGCGGCTCAATGCACTCTGTGTACAGATCCTTTATCCGCTTGATGATTCTGTCCGTAAATTGCGGTAGTGAGTAATGCACCCGACTGGAAAGATGCTAGGTGAATAAGCAGCAAGATGAAATCCTTAATAAGTGCATTACAGAGGACACAGTGCCCAGCAGTCCCAGGATCAGTGCAGCTATGTGTAATGGCGCCCAAACGCTGACAGGGAGTGAGGGAGAGAGAGATGCAGCTGCTGGGCGGGAACATTTGCAGTAAATGGCGCATGGGGCTGCAGGAGGGGTTACAGGTCAGAGCCTTATCCCCTCTGCTGGACTTCACCACCGGGTACTGTGGGGCCTATTTTAAATGGATTGTAGTAAATCCAACCTGTGCCCCTTGTCCTGGTGGATATAGTGGGGTCCCTGCACGGCCACAGTGTCCACGCCAGCGGTGCGGTCCGTCTCCGTGGGTCCCGCCTGGGGCACCCTCTTACCTCCTCCCAATGATGTGGCCATGCGATCCAAGAGAGCAGCGGCGGTATGTGTGCCTGAAGGAACCGGAGCGCCTCCGCTGTAAGTACCCAGCAACCAGGGCACAGGAGTATACAGCGCCGCTAGGGGAGGTGAGGGAGCCGCAGCACGATATGTCAGTGTGACATATAGCACCAAGTGCGTATGCTGCGGCCCTTGAAGTCTTCTTTCTTGTCAGAAAAGCCCTTTTCAGGGCTGCTTAGCGCAGCCGTCCCTGTTAGCTGCCTGCACTGCAGGCACCAACTTACAAACTGAGCCCCAGTGCCTGGAGGCGGGGATATAGAGGCATCCTGGGAACAGTCAAAGCTTTAGCCTGTTGGTGTCTCGGATCAAGATCCAACTCTACACCCCGATGTTATTCCCTGTGGAATACCAGTGTACCCCACTGCAGAAATTCTAAATGCAATAAAATGAACACTGGAGATGCAATGTAATCTATGGTGACTTATACAATACAAACAAAAGGTGGACTCTGTTAGCTACACATCTCGTGGCCAAGAGGGCTTCTAAGACCATCTCAGGTATTAGAATCGTATGACCCTAGATCTATAACCGATGCCTTTTGGAATCCCTATATAATAATGTGATTAACCCTTGTCTGACTTCTGATGTCTAAGTCTTTATAGCAGTAATATGCACATTTTTCAGATATCAAACTGATTGCTATAAAAATAACGATTACAGGGAGAATTTAAATAAATGTATTTTAATAATTACCCTCATTGCCAAAATCTTTACTCTTTTGTCGAATAATGTACTTATTTTGTGTATTTTCCTGAAATTCACGTATTGCTTTCTGCAACATGTCTAAGGAAAGAAAGCTTTCAATTCGATAATTTTCAGCATGTCCATCCTTAGAGGTAGCCTGAAAAATCAAAATATAAATTTGATGATTAAAAGAAATCATTTATCAATATTAAACAGTGCAAAGTGGTTGGAAAATGGCAACTTTGCTGTAACAACCCTTAGTGTATGACAGCAATAAAGGAATTATAATTGGAGATTTGAAGCATGGCTGCCTTATTTCAGGTTACAGTCACTGCCAACTATGGTGGAAATTTACTAAGCTCCCGAATCCATTCTAGTTTGCTTTTGTTTTTCTAAGTGTCATCTCGGGAATTTACTAAAACACAAATCTCTGCAGTGTTGAGGCTATTCGTATTGAGATACACAGCCGTCCCAAAAAATACGAATCAATAGACCATCAGTCAAACACGGCTGTTATTTTATACTAAACGGGAATTTACTAAGAATTTGTATTCTCAATCACTGCCGACAATAGCCAAACACTGCTGGTTAAGCATAAAATTTGTAAAAAAATTGAACTTTCAAACAGACCAGCTTCTGGCTGGCGTGTTTAGATAGTCATGCACGGATCAGTGAGATCCGTGCATGATTCTCCGTGTAAAAGTGGCTAAAAGTGTTAATAAAAACAAAATAATAATTTGCGTGGGTCCCCCCACCTACGCATAACCAGCCTCAGGCTCTTTGAGCCTGTGCTGGTTGTTTAAATATGGAGGAAACATTGCGTAGGGATCCCCGTATTTGGACAACGAGCACCGGGCTCTTGGGCCGGTCCTGGTTCCAAAAATATGGGGGACAAAAGACGTAGGGGTCCCCCGTATTTTTTAAACCAGCACCGGGCTCCATTAGCCACCCCTGGCCGAGGTTCCCTGGGGGAGTGGATACCCCTAAAATAAAGGGGTCCCCCCTCCAGGCACCCAAGGGCCAGGGATGAAGCCTAAGACTGTCGCCCCCCCCCCCCCCCATCTCTGGCGGTGGATGGGAGGCTGATAGCCTTTACAAGTGTAAAAAATAGAATATTGTCTTTTGCTGTGGAACTACAAGTCCCAGCAAGCCTCCCCCTACTTGTTATACTTGCAGCGCTTGTGGACCACTCCCTTTTTGGTTACATAAAAGGGATATATGTTTACACATGGAACCCCTTTCCCCGAATGCCGGGACCCCCCATGACTGCTGTCACTAGAGGACCCGGAAGCCAATCAGGAGGCGCCACGTCATAGCGCTCTCCTGATTGGCTGTGCGCTCCTGGCCTGTCAATCAGGCGAAGCGCACCAACTATAATGGAGGATCGCGATCTTCCATTATTCTCTAAGGTGGGAACTTTGCGGTCTGCGGCTAACCGCGAGGTTAATTGAGGTCACTCGAGGTCAAACTAATTTACTTTAGTAAATTGCCATGTTTTTTCTCAAAAAGTTGCAATCTCACAGTGCCGATGTCAACAGAGCTTGATCTTGGCTGAAATTCGGCAGAAATTAAATTCTTTGTAAATATACCCCCATGTAGGTAGGGGGCGTTTTGGCCATAAATGTTCCATAATCTAATTCACAGATTGATTAAGATGAATATAGAACTTTCAATAACAGGATTTTGATACCTACCGGTAAATCCTTTTCTCCTAGTCCGTAGAGGATGCTGGGGTCCACTTCATGACCATGGGGTATAGACGGTTCCGCAGGAGCCATGGGCACTCTTAAGACTTTTCAATGGGTGTGAACTGGCTCCTCCCTCTATGCCCCTCCTCCAGACCTCAGTTATAGGAACTGTGCCCAGGGAGACGGACATTTCGAGGAAAGGATTTAATTCAAAACTAATGGTGAGATACATACCAGCTCACACCGCAACCATGCCGCACACATGGCCTTCAACAGAACACACGCCAACAGGCATGAACCAATTACAGCAACATTCTGAAACTAATATAACATAACTTGTGTAACTCTAATAACAAAACTGCAAGTAACGTACGCACTGGAACGGGTGCCCAGCATCCTCTACAGACTAGGAGAAAAGGATTTACCGGTAGGTATCAAAATTCTGTTTTCTCACACGTCCTAGAGGATGCTGGGGTCCACTTCATGACCATGGAGTTTATACCAAAGCTCCAGTACGGGCGGGAGAGTGCGGATGACCCTGCAGCACCGATTGACCGAACTTGAGGTCCTCATCGGCCAAGGTGTCAAACTTGTAGAACTATGCAAATGTGTTTGACCCTGACCAAGTAGCTGCTCGGCAGAGTTGTAATGCCGAGACCCCCTGGGCAGCCGCCCAGGATGAGCCCACCTTCCTAGTAGAATGGGCCTTCACCGACTTAGGTAACGGCAAACCAGCCGTAGAATGAGCATGCTGAATCGTTCCTCTGATCCAGCGCGCAATAGTCTGTTTGGAAGCAGGACACCCAATTTTGTTGGGAGCATACAGGTCAAACAGAGCCTCTGTTTTCCGTAGCCTAGCTGTTCTAGCAACATAAATCTTCAAAGTCCTCACCACATCAAGAGACTTTGACTCAGTGAAGGTGTCAGTAGCCACTGGCACCACAATAGGTTGGTTTATGTGGAAAGATGAACCCACCTTTGCAAGAAAATGTTGGCGAGTTCTCAACTCTGCCCTATCTTCATGGAAAATCAGATAAGGGCTCTTGTGAGACAAGGCCCCCAATTCAGACACCCGCCTTGCGGATGCCAAAGCCAAAAGCATCACCACTTTCCAAGTGAGAAACTTCAATTCTATCTCTTTTAGGTTCAAACCAATCCGATTTAAGGAACTGCAACACCACGTTAAGGTCCCATGGTGCCACTGGAGGCACAAATGGAGGCTGAATGTGCAGCACCCCTTTCACGAAGGTCTGAACTTCTGGAAGAGAAGACAATTGTTTTTGGAAGAAGACTGATAAGGCCGAAATCTGGACCTTGATTGATCCCAATTCAAGGCCCGCCTCCACACAAGCCTGTAGAAAATGGAGAAAACGTCCCAACTGAAATTCTTCCGTAGGAGCTTTCTTGGATTCACACCAAGACACATATTTTCTCCAAATACGGTGGTAATGTTTAGACGTTACTCCTTTCCTGGCCTGAATAAGAGTGGGGATGACTTCCTTGGGAATACCCTTTCGGGCTAGGATCCAGCGCTCAATAGCCATTGCATCAAACGTAGCCGTGGTAAGTCTTGATACACGCACGGCCCCTGCTGTAGCAGGTCCTCGCGAAGAGGAAGAGGCCGAGGCTCTTCTATGAGCAACTCTTGAAGATCTGTGTACCAAACCCTCCTTGGCCAGTCTGGGGCAATGAAGATTGCACAAACTCTTGTTCTTCTTATTATCTTGAGAACTTTTGGGATCAGCGGAAGTGGAGGGAAGACATACACCGACCTGAACACCCACTGGGCCACCAGCGCATCCACTGCTATTGCTTGAGGGTCTCTTGACCTTGAACAATATCTCTGAAGCTTCTTGTTGAGACGAGACGCCATCATGTCTACTTGACGAATTCCCCAAAGACTTGTCACCTCTGCGAAGACTTCTTGGTGGAGGCCCCACTCTGCTGGATGGAGATCGTGTCTGCTGAGGAAGTCTGCTTCCCAGCTGTCTACTCCCGGAATGAAAATCGCCGACAGAGCCTGTACATGTCTTTCTGCCCAGAGGAGGATCTTTGTCACCTCTGCCATTGCCGCTCTGCTTTTCGTTCCGCCCTGCCTGTTTATGTACGCGACTGCTGTTACATTGTCCGACTGGATCTGGACAGGATGATCTTGAAGAAGATGTACCGCCTGATGAAGGGCGTTGTAAATGTCTCTCAATTCCAGCACGTTTATGTAAAGGCAGGCTTCCTGACTTGACCATTTTCTTTGGAAGTTTTCCCCCTGAGTAACAGCTCCCCAGCCTCGGAGACTTGCATCCGTGGTTACCAGGAGCCAGTCCTGAATCCCGAACCTGCGTCCTTCTAGTAGGTGAGAACTGTGTAGCCACCACAGGAGCGAAATCCTGGCTTTCGACGTCAGGATTATCTTCCGGTGCCTGTGTAGGTGGGAACCCGACCACTTGTCCAACAGGTCCCACTGGAATGCTCTGGCATGGAACCTGACAAACTGTATGGCCTCGTAAGCCGCCACCATCTTCCCCAACAACCGAATGCACTGATGGATCGACACACTTGTTGGCTTCAATATCTGTTTCACCATTTCCTGGATTTCCAGAGCCTTTTCCACCAGAAGAAATACTCTCTGAACCTCTGTGTCCAGAAACATTCCAAGAAAAGCCAATCTTGTCGTCGGTTCCAACTGTGACTTTGGGAAATTTATGATCCAATCATGTTGTTGGAGTATGAACAGGGAGAGTGTGATGTTCTGTAGCAACTGCTCCCTGGATCTCGCCTTTATCAGGAGATCGTCCAGATAAGGAATTATACTGACTCCTTTTTGACGAAGGAGGACCATCATTTCCGCCATCACCTTGGTGAATACCCTCGGCGCTGTGGAGAGACCGAAAGGCAACGTCTGGAATTGGTAATCGCAATCCTGAACCGCGAATCTCAGATAAGCCTGGTGAGGAGGATAAATGGGAATATGCAGGTAAGCATCTTTTATGTCTACTGACACCATGTAGTCCCCCTCTTCCAGACTGGAAATCACTGCCCTCAGTGATTCCATTTTGAACTTGAACCTTTTCAAGTAGAGATTCAGATTTTTTAGGTTCAAAATTGGTCTGACCGAGCCATCTGGCTTCGGAACTACAAAGAGGCTTGAATAAAACCCCTCCCTTTGCTGTGACACAGGTACCAGGACTATGACCTGATCCTGACATAATTTTTGAATCACCGTTGTTACTGCCTCTCTTTCTGGAAGAGAAGCTGGAAAGGTTGATTTGAAAAATCGGCATGGGGGAACGTCTTGAAACTCCAGCTTGTACCCCTGGGACACTATTTGTAAAACCCAGGGGTCCAGGCCAGATTGAATCCAACCTTGACTGAACAGTTTGAGACGTGCCCCCACCCGAGCGGCCTCCCGCAAGGGAGCCCCAGCGTCATGCTGTAGATTTGGCAGAAGTAGGGATTGACTTCTGCTCCTGGGATCCTGAAGTCGTTGACGACTTCTTTCCCTATCCCCTTCCCCTACCTGCAAAGAAGGGGGAACCTTTGGCCTTTTTGTATTTATTGGGCTGAAAGGACTGCATGTGCGGGTGATATGTCTTTTTCGCTGGTGAAGGAGCAGACGGCAAAAAAGCCGACTTACCTGCGGTAGCCGCTGAGACTAACGCATCCAGTCCATCACCAAATAAGTCCTCACCTTTGTACGTGAGAGCCTCCATATTCTTTTTGGAATCTGCATCCGTGTTCCACTGGCGAATCCACAACGCCCGCTGAGCCGATACTGCCATGGTATCGGCTGTTGAACCCAAGAGTCCAATATCTTTCATCGCCTCTAGCATGTATGCGGCCGCATCTTTGATATTCCCTAACTTAAGGAGTATCTCATCTTTATCAATTGTGTCAATCTCTGATGACAGGCTTTCTGACCATATTTCAATAGCACGAATCATCCACACGCAAGCAATTGTGGGCCTGAGCAGTGTACCATTGGCAACATAAATGGATTTCAATGTAGTCTCCATTTTGCGGTCGGCCGGCTCCTTTAGTGAAGCCGTGCCAGGTGCATGGAGAATTACCTTCTTTGTCAACCTGGACAGTGCACTGTCTAACATAGGAGGTGACTCCCATTTTTTCCTGTCCTCTACAGGGAAAGGATAAGCCATCTGAATCTTCTTGGGAATATGAAATTTATTTTCGGGATTCACCCACACCCCTTCAAAAAGAGTATTCAGCTCGTGGGAAGGAGGGACTTCCAAAACCTCCCATATAGCCACAATCATATATTGTATAATTTTTGCCAATTTATGATCTATTTGCCTGGAGTCAGTGTCCGTGTCGGTATCAGTATTCACAATATTTGCAAATGGTCTCTTATGTGACCCGGACGGGTCGCCTGCGGATGGAAGCACAGAACCCTGAAAAATCACATCTTCCACAGATTTTCTCCAGCATTCTGCATGAGATTCAGACTTATCTAATCTCCTATTGATATGATGCATACTATCACGTATTTCTTTCACCCATGCAGGCTCTTGGTGTGTCGGCAGCGCCTCCACATTACAACTCTGTGTCCCTAAAATGGCTTCCTCCAGGAAAGAACTCCCTGCCTCAGACATGTCACACCCGTGCACAACACCCACATAGACACACTGGGACTTATAGAGGACAGACCCACAGTAAAATCTGTCAGAGGGACACAGTTTAGGAGCAGCCCGTTCACAACCGCAGCGCCAGTATCTAATGCCTGTGAACACAAAATGCCCACTGACATGCTGCACTGTTTTACACAGTAAATACACTTGTAAAGCACCAAATTCGCTTGTGCCCCCCCGTTTTGCACCCTGATACTTGTAGTCAGAAGTGGAGGAGGACCAGCGATGTCCCTGCAGCCTGAGGAGAGAGAAAATGGCGCTGAGCAGTGTGCTGGCTGCCTGAGGAAGAAGCTCCGCCTCCGCAATGGCGCGTTTTTACCTCAGTGAGTTTTTATAATATTTATACTGGCGGGGGTAGGGCTGTGCCTGGGCATCTTATGCCCCCTGTTAGCCAGTTTATATAGGTATTTTGCTGCCCCCCCCCCCCCCCCCCGCGCCCTGCAGTGCCTGTGGGCAGCAATGGCGCACTGCGCTCCCGCCAGCCACGCGGTACCTCAGCCGTCACTTTACTTGACTGAAGATCTATCTTCTTACACTCACCTGTCTTCTGACTTCTGGCTCTGTGAGGGGGGTGACGGCTAGCGTTCAGTACCCTTCAGGAGCTAATGGTGTCTTGTTAGCCAGAAGCAGAGCCATGAAACTCTTCAGGAAGATGGTTCCTACTTCTGCCCCCTCAGTCCCACGAAGCAGGGAGACCGTTGCCAGTAGTTCTCACTGAAAATAAAAAACCTAACATGAGTCTTTTCAGAGAAACTCAGTAGAGCTCCCCTGGCGTGCATCCAGTCTGCCTGGGCACATTTCTAAAACTGAGGTCTGGAGGACGGGCATAGAGGGAGGAGCCAGTTCACACCCATTGAAAAGTCTTAAGAGTGCCCATGGCTCCTGCGGAACCGTCTATACCCCATGGTCATGAAGTGGACCCCAGCATCCTCTAGGACGTATGAGAAATGTAATTACTGATCTAAATAAAGGAGATTTAGGTTCTTACGTGTTAAATCATTTTCTTCTACTCCATAGGGAACACAGGGATCACGATGTACCCATTGTGATCCCTGTGTCCACTATGAAGTAAAAGAAAAGGATAGCCTGGAGAGGAGAGTCTGGACACCAAACATTTAAAGTTTATTTCCAAGCAGCCCAGGCTCCCTCCCCTCTATACTCCGTCCCCAGACACCGACAGCCAGTTAAGTTAGCAAGCCCAAGGCCAGGGGCGGATCCAGAAGAAAATGAAAGGGGGGGGGGGGGGGGCACTATGATAGGGGAACGGTAATAGTTATATTTACATGCACCTAAGGCACGTGTGCTCCCAGAAAAGGGGTGTGGTATCACAGGGGGCGTGGCCTCACTGAATACGCCTTCAGGTAATGATTGGCTGTAGGAGCGCATCCTGGTTTATTGCCAATGTTTCACCCTGATGAAAAGGCTGATTGGGCCTTGAAATGTTGGTCACCTGTTCCATTAGGTATGGGAGCCTGGAAGGCACCCCAGCACAATAATAAGAATTTACTTACCGATAATTCTATTTCTCATAGTCCGTAGTGGATGCTGGGGACTCCGTCAGGACCATGGGGAATAGCGGCTCCGCAGGAGACAGGGCACAAAAATAAAGCTTTAGGATTAGGTGGTGTGTACTGGCTCCTTCCCCTATGACCCTCCTCCAAGCCTCAGTTAGGATACTGTGCCCGGACGAGCGTACACAATAAGGAAGGATATTGAATCCCGGGTAAGACTCATACCAGCCACACCAATCACACCGTATAACTTGTGATCTGAACCCAGTTAACAGTATGACAAACGTAGGAGCCTCTGAACAGACGGCTCACAACAATAACAACCCGAATTTGTTTGTAACAATAACTATGTACAAGTATTGCAGACAATCCGCACTTGGGATGGGCGCCCAGCATCCACTACGGACTACGAGAAATAGAATTATCGGTAAGTAAATTCTTATTTTCTCTAACGTCCTAAGTGGATGCTGGGGACTCCGTCAGGACCATGGGGATTATACCAAAGCTCCCAAACGGGCGGGAGAGTGCGGATGACTCTGCAGCACCGAATGAGAGAACTCAAGGTCCTCCTCAGCCAGGGTATCAAATTTGTAGAATTTTGCAAACGTGTTTGCCCCTGACCAAGTAGCAGCTCGGCAGAGTTGTAATGCCGAGACCCCCCGGGCAGCCGCCCAGGATGAGCCCACTTTCCTTGTGGAATGGGCCTTGACAGATTTAGGTTGTGGCAAGTCTGCCACAGAATGTGCAAGTTGAATTGTGCTACAAATCCAACGAGCAATCGTCTGCTTAGAAGCAGGAGCACCCATCTTGTTGGGTGCATACAATATAAACAGTGAGTCAGACTTTCTGACTCCCGCCGTTCTTGAAATATATATTTTCAATGCCCGGACCACGTCCAACAACTTGGAATCCTCCAAATCGTTAGTAGCCGCAGGCACCACAATAGGCTGGTTCAAGTGAAACGCTGACACCACCTTAGGCAGAAAATGAGGACGCGTCCGCAGTTCTGCCCTGTCCGTATGGAAAATCAGATATGGGCTCTTATATGATAAAGCCGCCAATTCTGATACTCTCCTGGCTGAAGCCAGGGCCAGTAGCATGGTTACTTTCCATGTAAGATACTTCAACTCCACCGATTTGAGCGGCTCAAACCAATGGGATTTGAGAAAATCCAAGACTACATTAAGATCCCACGGTGCCACTGGGGGCACAACCGGGGGCTGTATATGTAGCACTCCTTTTACAAAAGTCTGGACTTCAGGAACTGAAGCCAATTCTTTCTGGAAGAAAATCGACAGGGACGAAATTTGAACCTTAATGGACCCCAATTTGAGGCCCATAGACAATCCTGTTTGCAGGAAATGTAGGAATCGACCCAGTTGAAATTCCTCCGTGGGGGCCTTCCTGGCCTCACACCACGCAACATATTTTCTCCAAATGCGGTGATAATGTTGTGCAGTCACCTCCTTCCTGGCTTTTACCAGTGTAGGAATGACCTCTTCCGGAATGCCTTTTTCCCTTAGAATTCGGCGTTCAACCGCCATGCCGTCAAACGCAGCCGCGGTAAGTCTTGGAATAGACACGGTCCCTGCTGAAGCAGGTCCCGTCTTAGAGGTAGAGGCCACGGATCCTCCGTGAGCATCTCTTGAAGTTCCGGGTACCAAGTTCTTCTTGGCCAATCCGGAGCCACTAGTATCGTTCTTACTCCCTTTTGCCGTATAATTCTCAGTACTTTTGGTATGAGAGGCAGAGGAGGGAACACATACACTGACTGGAACACCCACGGTGTTACCAGAGCGTCCACAGCTTTTGCCTGAGGGTCTCTTGACCTGGCGCAATACCTGTCCAGTTTTTTGTTGAGGCGGGACGCCATCATATCCACCATTGGTTTTTCCCAACGGTTCACAATCATGTGGAAGACTTCTGGATGAAGTCCCCACTCTCCCGGGTGTAGATCGTGTCTGCTGAGGAAGTCTGCTTCCCAGTTGTCCACTCCCGGAATGAATACTGCTGACAGTGCTATCACATGATCTTCCGCCCAGCGAAGAATCCTTGCAGCTTCTGCCATTGCTGTCCTGCTTCTTGTGCCGCTCTGTCTGTTTACGTGGGCGACTGCCGTGATGTTGTCCGACTGGATCAACACCGGCTGACCCTGAAGCAGGGGTTTTGCCAGACTTAGAGCATTGTAAATCGCTCTTAGCTCCAGTATATTTATGTGAAGAGACATCTCCAGGCTTGACCATACTCCCTGGAAGTTTCTTCCCTGTGTGACCGCTCCCCAGCCTCTCAGACTGGCATCCGTGGTCACCAGGACCCAGTCCTGTATGCCGAATCTGCGGCCCTCTAACAGATGAGCACTCTGCAACCACCACAGAAGAGACACCCTTGTCCGTGGCGATAAGGTTATCCGCTGATGCATCTGCAGATGTGATCCGGACCATTTGTCCAGCAGATCCCACTGAAAAGTTCGTGCGTGGAATCGCTTCGTAAGAAGCCACCATCTTTCCCAGGACTCTTGTGCATTGATGCACAGACACTTTCCCTGGTTTTAGGAGGTTCCTGACAAGTTCGGATAACTCCCTGGCTTTCTCCTTCGGAAGAAACACCTTTTTCTGAACCGTGTCCAGAATCATTCCCAGGAACAGCAGACGTGTCGTCGGGGTCAACTGGGATTTTGGAAAATTCAGAATCCACCCGTGTTGTTGCAGCACTAGTTGGGTTAGTGCTACTCCGTCCTCCAGCTGTTCTCTGGACCTTGCCCTTATCAGGAGATCGTCCAAGTAAGGGATAATTAATACGCCTCTTCTTCGCAGAAGAATCATCATTTCGGCCATTACCTTGGTAAAGACCCGAGGTGCCGTGGACAATCCAAACGGCAGCGTCTGAAACTGATAATGACAGTTTTGCACCACGAACCTGAGGTACCCTTGATGTGAAGGGCAAATTGGGACATGCAGGTAAGCATCCTTTATGTCCAGGGACACCATAAAGTCCCCTTCTTCCAGATTCGCTATCACTGCTCTGAGTGACTCCATCTTGAACTTGAATTTTTGTATGTACAGGTTCAAAGATTTCAGATTTAGAATAGGTCTTACCGAGCCGTCCGGCTTCGGTACCACAAATAGCGTGGAGTAATACCCCTTTCCCTGTTGTAGGAGGGGTACCTTGACTATCACCTGCTGAGAAAACAGCTTGTGAATGGCTTCCAATACCGTCGCCCTGTCTGAGGGAGACGTTGGCAAAGCAGACTTTAGGAACCGGCGAGGGGGAGACTTCTCGAATTCCAACCTGTAACCCTGAGATACTACCTGCAGAATCCAGGGGTCCACCTGTGAGCAAGCCCACTGTGCGCTGAAATTCTTGAGTCGACCCCCCACCGCTCCTGAGTCTGCTTGTAAGGCCCCAGCGTCATGCTGAGGGCTTTGCAGAACCCTGGGAGGGCTTCTGTTCCTGGGCAGGGGCTGCTTGCTGCCCTCTCTTACCCCTTCCTCTGCCCCGAGGCAGATATGACTGTCCTTTTGTCCGCCCATTCTTATAGGACCGAAAGGACTGCGGCTGAAAAGACGGTGTCTTTTTCTGTTGGGAGGGGGTCTGAGGTAAAAAGGTGGATTTTCCGGCAGTTGCCGTGGCCACCAGATCCGATAGACCGACGCCAAATAATTCCTCCCCTTTATACGGCAATACTTCCATATGTCGTTTGGAATCCGCATCACCTGACCACTGTCGCGTCCATAAACTCCTTCTGGCAGATATGGACATCGCATTTACTCTCGATGCCAGAGTGCAAATATCTCTCTGAGCATCTCGCATATAAAGGAAAGCATCCTTTAATTGCTCTATAGTCAATAAAATACTGTCCCTATCCAGGGTATCAATATTTTCAGTCAGGGAATCCAACCAGACGACCCCAGCACTGCACATCCAGGCTGAGGCGATGGCTGGTCGCAGTATAACACCAGTATGTGTGTATATACTTTTTAGGGTAGTTTCCAGTCTCCTATCAGCTGGATCCCTGAGGGCGGCCGTATCAGGAGACGGTAACGCCACTTGTTTTGATAAGCGTGTGAGCGCCTTATCCACCCTAGGGGGTGTTTCCCAGCGCGCCCTAACCTCTGGCGGGAAAGGGTATAATGCTAATAACTTTTTTGAAATTAGCACTTTTCTATCTGGGTTAACCCACGCTTCATCACATACATCATTTAATTCCTCTGATTCAGGAAAAACTACAGGTAGTTTTTTCACCCCCCACATAATACCCCTTTTTGTGGTACTTGCAGTATCAGAGATATGCAAAGCCTCCTTCATTGCCGTGATCATATAACGTGTGGCCCTACTTGAAAATACGTTTGTTTCATCACCGTCGACACTAGATTCAGTGTCTGTGTCTGGGTCTGTGTCGACCGACTGAGGTAAAGGGCGCTTTACAGCCCCTGACGGTGTCTGAGACGCCTGGGCAGGTACTAACTGGTTTGCCGGCCGTCTCATGTCGTCAACTGATTTTTGTAATGTGCTGACATTATCACGTAATTCCATAAACAAAGCCATCCATTCCGGTGTCGACTCCCTGGGGGGTGACATCACCATGATCGGCAATTGCTCTGCCTCCACACCAACATCGTCCTCATACATGTCGACACACACGTACCGACACACAGCAGACACACAGGGAATGCTCTTATCGAAGACAGGACCCCACTAGCCCTTTGGGGAGACAGAGGGAGAGTTTGCCAGCACACACCCAAGCGCTATAATATATATGGGAACAACCTTATATAAGTGTTGTTCCTTATAGCAGCTTAAATATCAAAATATCGCCAAAAAATGCCCCCCCTCTCTGTTTTACCCTGTTTCTGTAGTGCAGTGCAGGGGAGAGTCCTGGGAGCCTTCCTCACAGCGGAGCTGAGCAGGAAAATGGCGCTGTGTGCTGAGGAGAATAAGCCCCGCCCCCTATTTCGGCGGGCTTTTCTCCCGGAGTTTTAGATATCTGGCATGGGTTAAATACATACATATAGCCTCAATGGCTATATGTGATGTATTCTTTTGCCATAAAGGTATTAAATATTGCTGCCCAGGGCGCCCTGCACCCTCCGTGACCGCTTGGTGTGAAGTGTGTGACAACAATGGCGCACAGCTGCAGTGCTGTGCGCTACCTTCATGAAGACTGAAGAGCCTTCTGCCGCCTGTTTCCGGACCTTCAATCTTCAGCATCTGTAAGGGGGGTCGGCGGCGCGGCTCCGGGACGAACCCCAGGGTGAGACCTGTGTTCCGACTCCCTCTGGAGCTAATGGTGTCCAGTAGCCTAAGAATCCAATCCATCCTGCACGCAGGCGAGTTGAAATTCTCTCCCCTAAGTCCCTCGATGCAGTGAGCCTGTTGCCAGCAGGACTCACTGAAAATAAAAAACCTAAAAACTTTTTCTAAGCAGCTCTTTAGGAGAGCCACCTAGATTGCACCCTGCTCGGACGGGCACAAAAACCTAACTGAGGCTTGGAGGAGGGTCATAGGGGGAGGAGCCAGTACACACCACCTAATCCTAAAGCTTTATTTTTGTGCCCTGTCTCCTGCGGAGCCGCTATTCCCCATGGTCCTGACGGAGTCCCCAGCATCCACTTAGGACGTTAGAGAAATATAATTATTAAAGTTTTTAGTTGGTGGTGGCAGGTACAGCATACCCTGTTTTGGGCACTGCACTGAGACTCAAACTGCAGGACACGAACTGCCCATCTTTGATTAGCAGAAGCAGCCAGCTGGATCTCCAACAAGCAGCATCTGCAGGACAGCCCTGTCACAGTCACACGGGCCGCCGTCTCAAAGCTGAGGCTGAGTGTGACTGCACCTAGCATGGTGGTAAAGGAAGTGGAGGAGGAAGTGCTGGGAAACTGTGCGGTGCAGTGAGGGCTAATGAAGCTTTCTGCGCCGTCATAAGTAACAGTCTTACCGATACCGGCATTTGAACCCCGCGCCTGTGCTGGACTCTGGCCGGCTGGCAGTGGGGGAGGTAGGTTGCGGTGTGAGCAGGGGGAGGCTGGAGCTGCAGCTCCAGCCTCCCCATTGGTTACCACATGGACTTGCTGTTAGAGCCGCTGTGGGTCCTAGTGCCTGCCGGCTCTTTTATCAAATCTGACGGAAATAGCAGTAGTGCTGCTGCTGTTCTCCTTTTGATTAAAAAAAAAAAGTCAGAAATGACAGGGGGGGCATGGGCCCAGGGGCCCCCCATCTGGATCCGCCTATGCCCAAGGCAATGAGCCAGAAGGAGAGAGAAAAGCGGCGCACACTCAGAACCACACAACACAGGGAAGGCAAGCAGAGGACCAGTATTAGGAGGATCCAAAACCCGCAAGCCAGGTGCATCAGGTTGGATGCCCTGTGTCCCCTATGGAGTTGAAGAACAGGATTTAACAGGTAAGACCATAAATCTCCTTTTCTTCTTCCTCCACTAGGGGACAAGGTATCACCATGGGACATCCTAAAGCTGTCCTCCTATGGGAGGGGCTGCTCCTTTCACCTGAAGGCTGCAAAGGTGTCAAAGGAATAGGAACGAATGACTGTGGGCAGAGGACTGCATGGCAACTGTACAAGGGGATACGGTCATTAGGTCGACCACTGTTGGTCGACATGAACAAGGTCGACATGAGTTTTTCACTTTTTCTTTTTCAGTTTTTTACAATTTTCATACTTTACGATCCACGTGGACTACAATCGGGAACGGTAACCTTGCCCGACGTATGACTCGCGAAGTGAGCCAAGCGAGGGGACACGGTGCACTAATTGGGGTTCCCCGTCACTTTACGAAGAAAACACTGCAAAAAAGTAAACAGACTCATGTCGACCTTTTTCCATGCCGACCTAATGACCCATACACCGTACAAGCTGCTCCCCTGAGGCACCACTTTGAGCTGCTCAAGAGGCACCCACTGACCACAGCATGGGCAGGAAGATCTGCAAGCACAGTAGGCCTGGCGGACAGTCAAACAGAGCTACCTGGCCAGTGTCTGCTTAGTCAGTCCTGCTTGTGAAAAATCATACAGGACAAAGGGGGTCATTCTGAGTTGATCGCTCGCTGCCGATTTTCGCGGCGATCAGGTGAAAAAACGACATTTCTGCGCATGTGTATGGGCTGCAATGCGCACGCGTGACGTACGGGTACAAAGCTCTTTGTGGTTGTGCTCAGGTTCTAGTGAAGTTTTCCTTCGCACTGACGGCCGCAAGAAGATTGACAGAAATGGGGCGTTTCTGGGTGTCAACTGACCGTTTTCAGGGAGTGTTTGCAAAAACGCAGGCGTGTCTGAATAAAAGCAGATGTGGCTGGGCGTTCGCTGGGCGGGTGTATGACGTCAAATCCGGACACGAAAAGTGATCGCAAGCGCTGAGTAGGTTCAGAGCTACTCAGAAACTGCACAAACTGTTTTTGCAGAGCTCGGCTGCACATGCGTTCGCACTTCTGCTAAGCTAAAATACACTCCCCAGTGGGTGGCGGCATAGCGTTTGCACGGCTGCTAAAACTAGCTAGCGAGCGATCAACTAAGAATGACCCCCAAAGAGAGACTCCTTCTTGTGTAAATCTGGTCCTGTCCTCATAAATCTAGAGAGGCATCACAACATCCAAAGAGGCCTCTTCCAGCAAAGAGTCTGGAACTCTGAAAGACGGGACCAAAATATCCTGGTTGATGTGAAACTGAGGCATAACCTCCGAAAAATAACCCAAGTGAGTCAGCAGAATGGCCAGGTCAGAGTGGTAAACCAGAAATGGGGAGCAACAAGACAAGGCGCTCAAGTCTGAAACTCTCTGGACTGATGCGACAGCAAGCAGGAAGAGTCTTCCATGTAAGTCAATGAATGCCCCCTGTATCCAGGGGCTCAAAGTTAGCAGACTGGAGAGCCCTAATAACCAAAAGATATGTTCCAGAGAGCCACCAGAGGAAGGAACAGCAGCTGCATGTGGAAGACACCTTAAAAACCGTGCATACATCGGGTAAGAGCGCAATCTGCCTATGGAAGAGAACAGACAGGGCTGAAACCTATACCTTCAAGGAAGAGAGCCGGAGCCCTAAATGCAGACCTGCCTGTAGAAAAGAAAGGACTCGTTAGAGCCAGAATGACTTGAGGTTGAAGCCTCTAGCGAAAACCAATCAAAATATTTCTGCCAAACACAGTGATAAATTGCAGCTGAAGAGGGCTTATGGGCACTAAGCATAGTACGTATGACACGTCTGGAAAACCACTTAGCTCTCAGGATGGATATTTCAAGGACCACCCCATCAAAGCAAGGCGGGCCAGATTCGGATGAAAGCACGGCCCCCAAGACAGATGATCCGTCCGTGCGAAGGGATCCTTCGCATCACCTCATCGCTGACCGCCCATGCTCATTGTAGCCGACTGACGCGCCTGCGCATTGCGGTGCATACGCATGCGCTGTTCGGATCTGATCACCCACTGTGCGAAAAGGCACAGCAGCGATCCGATCTGAATTAGGCCCTAAGTGTAGCATTCCAATAATAAGTCAAGTGGACTAATCTTGACAAATAAAAGCTGAATAAAAAATAAAATTCAATAGAAGAGAACTGGGTAAAATTGGTTTTGAAAGAAAGTCACACTAGATCAATATTTAGTTGGACTGTATGTATTGCAGTTTTAATTTAGTTGAATGACAATTAAAATAATCCTGAAAAAAAACTATAATGCTATTAAATATTTTAATAGATATAAAAGACAACTAGAGTTGTTGGCGAATTGTTTACCTGCGTTTCACACGGCTTTGATGGATCCGTATCTTGCATTTCTTGGATATTTGGCGTTAATAGTTCAGGTACTGATGCATTAGTAGCACATTCCATGTCTACAATGGAATAGACACACTAAAGGTCAGAAAAGTAATACATAACTTCTCCAGAAAAATTAAAAAAAAAAGTCATGTGATAAACAAAAAAGGGATACGGTCATAAAGTCGACCACTATTGGTCGACATGGTCACTAGGTTGACATGGAAGAAGGACGACATCAGTTTTCCCTTTTTTTTCCTATTTTGAACTTTTTCATACTTCACGATCCACGTGGACTACAATTGGGAACGGTAACCTGTGCTGAGCGCAGCGAGGCACCTTGACCGAAGCATGGTGAGCGAAGCGAGCCATGCGAGGAGACACCGTGCACTAATTGGGGTTCCTGGTCACTTTACGAAGAAAACGACACCCAAAAAAGTTAAAAAACGCATGTCGACCGAGTGACCCTGTCGACCTAATGCATGTCGACCAATAGTGGTCGACCTAATGACCCATACCCACAAAAAATGCATATTAGTGATCTGTAGAAAGAGAAATCACTTTTACATAATAAAGGTGTCATCAGTATCTACATTTATTAGCAGCTTGTAATATGGTTCACGTCCACTTAAAATAAAAAGATTTACAAAAAGTGAACTGTTAATACATTGTCAACTTATCATGGTTTATAAATTAAGAAATGCATTCACTCAAAGGACACATCAGGGTATTAGCATTACATTAGCCTATGCCAGTGGTTCTCAAACTGGGTGCCTCAGGACACTTGCAGGGGTGCCCTGGGTTGTTGGTCCAGGACTAATTCAAATTATTTATGGTCAATGTAATAGGCAAAACCAGTGCTGGTGGCTTCCAGTAATAAAATGTGTGGCCAAACAGAAGCAAATCCGGTCCCTCACCACACAGTTGAACCTAATGGTGTGTACACACGGTGAGATTTTTTTCTTACGATTTTGACTATATAGTCAAAATCATAAGAAAGGTTAGTGCAGATCGCAAGGTGAAAGTCACCTTGCGATCCCGATTCGATGCCGATGCGCTGTCCCGCGCGGTCGGCATCACAAGAAAAGATAGACTGTGCAGGCAAGTCAATTTTGACTATCTCTATAGAAGAGACAGTCAAAATTGACACTTACCAAACAAATGGAAGATCGGGCGCTTTCAGGTGCTGTGTCTCTAATGCTGCTGCTATGAACGTTTGGGGGTAGTCACACCCCAAACATACAACAAAAGAAACCAAAGGGAAAAAATAGCAGCGCTAATTGGAATATTGTATAACAATTCTAATAAGAAGGATTGAGTGAAAAAATTCTTCAATTTAATAAAACATACATTTAGGCCTCATTAAAAATTGGATACAAAATCCACAAAAAAATTTGAAGACAATAAAACCAACAAATGTGGGTCAATTATTCATAACTGCCAATCACATTAGCATCCGTTCCTATTGTTGAACCTGGAACATATAGCAGATGGAGACAGACTGACAGTGCAGTCACACCAATGCACTTTACCCAAAGACCGCTAGAGGTGTAGTCCCTTAAGAGTGTCTCTGATGTTTTACTCGAAACCAGCCAGGTTTGGGATCCTCATTTAGTACGGTGTCCTCTTTATAGAGATGGGGTTGATGGTGTTCCTAGTTGTTGGATGTTTGTCCCGTTTTTTCTGCAGATGGCAAAGTCCAGTATTTGGTCCGGATGTGATGAGGCAGCAAAAAATGACACAATTGTTGACCCCAGTAACCTCCTCCTGACGCGTTTCGCTGCGAGCACTGCAGCTTTATCAAAGGTGACTTAGGTAGGCAACTAACAGGATATTTATACCTTAGGTAATTACCAAACACTGAACAGCTGTTTCACTCAATCCTTCAATTTAATCAAATTCCTCATAAAAACCTTCAAATTAACCCTTCTATGGGTTTTAGATGTATTCCTAGGACAGACTCAGATATCTAAATTGTGTTATTTAGGGAAATTTAATCCAAAAACGAATCAATTTGTTATGGGCAAACCCCTACCTATTGTAGTACTTCCGGGTCACGGGGGCATATGTTCCAATAACAAATATCTATTCCCACCACATACTTTCATAAATCTTGAATACAGGGGTTCTCCTCATGCCCACATACCCTCGCTTCAATCAGCACAGCACCCATAAAAGATATATAAATTACGAGCAAGAAAACTCACTTTAGTCTCGTGTTCTAAATCGGCACTGCTGTTACATTTCCGCCCCGTGGAGCGCATTTGCGTTCCACCATTCAGTTTAACGGAACATGTCCCTAGACATCATCCGTCTTTCCGGTCATGTGACCCCCGTTTCCCCGATGACTGTGGGAATTGTAGTAAAGTGCAGAGTAGCAGGGTAAAACTAGTGTATAACCCACGTGACGGGGCAGTCACGCCCGTTGGCATAGTAACCCGCAATCAATTCATTCAGTTTTTATGATCCAATTGTAAGAATTGGATATTTGGATATTTGTTTATTTCCATAAATATTTTTAGAGATGTTCGAATGATTAAACCCTTCCCGAAACAAAGAGATGTGACTAAAATATATCTTTATAATATTTGTTCTTACAATTGGATCCTAAAAACTGATGTCTAGGGACATGTTCCGTTAAACTGAATGGTGGAACGCAAATGCGCTTCACGGGGCGGAAATGTAACAGCAGTGCCGATTTAGAACACGAGACTAAAGTGAGTTTTCTTGCTCGTAATTTATATATCTTTTATGGGTGCTGTGCTGATTGAAGCGAGGGTATGTGGGCATGAGGAGAACCCCTGTATTCAAGATTTATGAAAGTATGTGGTGGGAATAGATATTTGTTATTGGAACATATGCCCCCGTGACCCGGAAGTACTACAATAGGTAGGGGTTTGCCCATAACAAATTGATTCGTTTTTGGATTAAATTTCCCTAAATAACACAATTTAGATATCTGAGTCTGTCCTAGGAATACATCTAAAACCCATAGAAGGGTTAATTTGAAGGTTTTTATGAGGAATTTGATTAAATTGAAGGATTGAGTGAAACAGCTGTTCAGTGTTTGGTAATTACCTAAGGTATAAATATCCTGTTAGTTGCCTACCTAAGTCACCTTTGATAAAGCTGCAGTGCTCGCAGCGAAACGCGTCAGGAGGAGGCTACTGGGGTCAACAATTGTGTCATTTTTTGCTGCCTCATCACATCCGGACCAAATACTGGACTTTGCCATCTGCAGAAAAAACGGGACAAACATCCAACAACTAGGAACACCATCAACCCCATCTCTATAAAGAGGACACCGTACTAAATGAGGATCCCAAACCTGGCTGGTTTCGAGTAAAACATCAGAGACACTCTTAAGGGACTACACCTCTAGCGGTCTTTGGGTAAAGTGCATTGGTGTGACTGCGCTGTCAGTCTGTCTCCATCTGCTATATGTTCCAGGTTCAACAATAGGAACGGATGCTAATGTGATTGGCAGTTATGAATAATTGACCCACATTTGTTGGTTTTATTGTCTGCAAATTTTTTTGTGGATTTTGTATCCAATTTTTAATGAGGCCTAAATTTATGTTTTATTAAATTGAAGAATTTTTTCACTCAATCCTTATTAGAATTGTTATACAATATTCCAATTAGTGCTGCTATTTTTTCCCTTTGGTTTCTAAAATTGACACTTAGCCAAAATCGCACATAGCCAGTATCGCAAGCACATAATGAGTGTGCTTGCGATACTGACTATGTGCCGATCTAGCCCCTCACGCATAGTGAGAATCGGGCATAGCCCGAATCTCACCATGTGTATGGGCCATAAGGATGACATATGAACACAATTTACTTAATTAAATTTTTATTTCTCAATAATAAACTTTTGGCCTAGGGGTGCCGTGTAAACAAATCTGATACTGTTGGGCGCCATGATTCAAAATAGTTTAGGAACCACTGGCCTATGCTGTCTGGCATTGCTATATCATGGTGTCCTGCACATCTCCTGGCCATCTGCAATATTCCTGAGAATCAGCATCTCCATTATTTACAGACATCCTGGCTACATGGGTGCAGCCATATTGAATTTGGTCATTTAAACACTCCAGTCCAATCGGATCTCAGAAGCTACGGTCATGTGACCACTGCTAGCAATAGAGGATGAGAGTGCCCTTTTTAAATCAGGTTCTGTGACTTACTCTTTGCCAGAACTCACTTCTTGGGTAGATGATTCTCCTTGCCTCAGGGCTTCAGTTCCTGTTCCTGTGTATACCTGCAAGCTCTCTTGTTTACCTGCGCTACTGTATTCTCCTGTTAATCTACGAGTGCTCTTGTCACCTGAAAACTTTACTGTGACTTCACTGGTGCTCCATCAAGGTCCACCTTTACTGCTGTCATTGCTTAACCGGGATTCCACATTCCATCTATTGGTTCTTCTCCATCAAGGACTCTGCATTACCATTCTACATCTGTCCTAGCAGTGTCTTGCTTCTATCTAGCACCTTTCCCGCTACTTACACCATCATATACCTGTCACCAGGCAGCATACCATTGGCGTAAGTATTTTGTACCTGTATTCATGTTATCTGGTAGCTTGGGCTAGTCCTGAGTTCCAGCTTGCATTTCCAGTTCTGCGTACTGGAGTGTGGGCCCTAGGTCTAGGTATCTATGTCAGATGCACAGTACTGAGCTTCCCACATCTAGCCTCAGTTCTGAGTTCTTGATTCCAGCCTAGTATTCCATTATGGTTTCTACTTGTTTGTTCCCCGAGGTCCCGTTAGTTGGTTCCAGCCCCAAATTCATGGACATATAGTAAGTGCTGTGAATAGGTTCACCATGATCGGTTCCAGGGTGGTAGAGACTAGATCTCCCTCTGTTTCAGTAACTGAAGAGGAACTAGACTATTTATTATGAGCCTTCTATTTCCACTTCTGTTTACGTACATTTTTGTTCCCTGCTGTTCAGATAGGTTTTTTCTTTTTGACTATGCACCAATGGACGCTCTCCACGCTTCGGGCTTGGTGCTTCGCTCACCACAGGTTACTATTCCAAATAGTTTGTTACATGGCTTATGGGAAAGGTCCTCTCCATGAAGGGAAACTAGATGCTACCCTGTTGAAGTGCATGCGTAAAATGGACTGTCACATGGCCTGTGATGTCACCGGCTAACATTTACGGAAGGGGAACTTAACGTTATCGTTCCGGGGTCTCATTCTGGTGGATTCCAGTTCCTAATGCCCAATGCAGAGTTTATAGGATGTTATTGACCGTTTACATAACAAACTAACTCACCTTTGGCCAAACTTATATGTACACCAATGATGAAGTATAAAGGTCATCCACTCCAACCCTGAGAAATGGCCAGTGACAGACACTGCAGAGCATCCTAACAAAGTTTATATATCATCAACGGATTAGAATAGAGCGACAGTGGGAGACTGGCTCTGAAATTATTTCAACTTTTGTACATACTGTTAAGGGAACAAAAAGAATTATTACGCAAGTGGTAACAATTTGTATGGTTATAATGTAGGTGAAGAGTGTTTATAGTCATAAACGACAGTTTAACGCAATTGACACTTCAATTGATAAATATACAATACTGTGCAAATGTGTTAGGCAGGTATGGAAAAAATTCTGCAAAGTAAGAATTTTTTAACAAAAATAGAAAAGTGTTAATAGTTTATTTTTAGCAATTAACAAAATGCATGAATGGCTACTCATCGAAGCTATATATCACATCGGACTGATGTACAGTAATACACTTTTTTTTTTTCTACATGAACAGACCTCTAGAGTGAGCGAAATAGATGGGGAAAATGAGTAGAGAAGGGCAACGGAAAAAAAGGAGTAGGCAAAGAATTGGCAGATAAGGGAAAGGACAGGAAGACCGGAAAAAAGTGACAACAGGAAAATTATGAGCATTGCAGCAATTGCCGCCCCTCCCAATCCCTGTGTACCCCAATTTCCCCCCCGAGTCTCACTGCCCCGGCTCCCAAGTAGTCTGTTAGTCTACTTGGCACCCCTCTGCAAGCCAGTTGCTCAAAGCATCTCCCTTCCCCTCCCCACATAGCCACCTGTGTAACCCAACTGTCCCAGGGCTTGCAATACCTTTTACCTCCACACATGGCCACTTATGCACCCCAAATGCCCCCAGTGTCTTCCTGCTCTGCCCCCTCCCCCCAAGGCAGAATGTTGCCACACCTTGCAACCTGTTTGCACCCAGCATCTCCCTTCCCTGCCACCCCCCCCTCTTCCCCCAGCAAGTTAGCCCGCATGGCCACCTATGTGTCCCAAATGTCCCCAATGTTCGCCTGACCTGCCCAAACAGGCAGCCTGTTAGTCCTCCCGCCCATATGGCACTGTGCCTTTCAAATCCCCCCAGCTGCTGCCCCAGCCTCTCACCTCAGTGCATCCCGCAGCGGTTCACCGCGCCGCAGCAGGAGTTTGATTGCGGTCAAGCGGTGGGTACACTAACTGAAGGGGATCTAGCAGCTACCAACATACTACATACTACTGGGGATCGGTGTCCATTTTCCTGTAGATGAGGAACACTATTCTATCCGGCGGTCTTCAACAAAATGGCCGCTGTAGTACAGACACATAATTTCCATCCGGTATGGCCTCCCGCGAATGTGCTTCTACCGGGTTACGCAGAAGTGATCGTTGACCAGCAGCAGCTGCAGCCGCCTCTTTGGGAGGTGGAATCCGGCGGTGATGTGTGAGCTGCGGGGCTAGTATGGAGCTGTGTCTGCGTGCTGTGCTCCTTTGTGGCCTCTGCGCCCTGTCCCTAATCCCGGGGGCCCCAGGTGAGAGCAGACCACACCCTCTCCCCCCCATGTCTCCTATCAGTGGCCAGACACACATGCACTGCCTGCTGTATACAGCTCTGCACCCCTGACACTGAGATAATATCTATATATAAAACCACACTATAGTCTACTTTACAACATAGTACAGGCAGTGATATCCATATTTTATATTAATTGTTCAAAGTTAATCACTCCTGAAACAATGGCTGTATCCAGGAGACCAGTGAATCATCTGTGCACCTATATTATAAAATCGGTTGATGATCTAAATGAGGTCATCCTGCATGTTTGCGTGATGACCTAATGGCTGTGGTGTGTGCCCCTGCTCCGACAGCAGAGAAGAGAGCTGGGAATGGTGATACCGGGTCGGGCAGGGACAGGGGGTGCTGCTGAGGGGGTAGCAGAAGTGGCCGGTATATGTATGTGTGTGTATATGTGTTGTACAACTATGACTACAACTAATGTGCCCTAAGCTAAATGTGCCCTAATCCTCTTTCAGACATAAGCCTAAAACCTGGGTTTCTGCACTTAAACCCGCATCATCCCGGGACCTGCTTATGTCTGCAAAAGTCTACCCAGGTTGAGCGTCCCAAGTCCGCTACCCTGATCGCTAGCATGGTTTTTCCCAGGACTTGCAAACCGGGTAGATGACCTGGCTTAGGTGTGACAGCTGCTACCCGGGTCTTGATGACCTGGCTAATGCCTAAAAGGAATTGATTGGCCAGGAACAGTAGTGGTAATAGATGCATTTTGCTCCCATAGGAATACAGAATGAAGACCTACGTCCAGAAGATGACAGCCAGAGAGTAATGCTGCAGAGCACAGACGCCATCCCCTCAGCAGTAAACAATGAAGACGTCCGCGGCTCAGAGAGTATTCAGTACAAGACTGCGGAGATTGCAGATGCGATGCAGACTACAGACATACAGGCAGACCCTGCTGTCATCCTCTCTATGGTACCGCCGGAGGTGAAGGACAGGCTCGTCACGGAAGCTCCTGACTCTGTGTGTGATGCAGCAAAGTATGACGCCAAATGCAGCGCTAACAATGATTCGCCAGCCCCATCAGATAACCAGGTTATAACAAAAACACAGAATACTGATACAAGTGCACCAGAGGCGGAACAATCCAGGGCGGATGACACGAACACTACCGATAGCGGTAAGCCCCTGAAAGTCAGCTGCGAAGAGCGCAATATCACCGGCATGGAGAATTTCACTTTGCAAGTCCTCAATGTGTCCCAGGTACGGCATGTCTCCAGAAGTAATTATAGCCTGTGAACGGCTCATTCTTCACAAGTTGCCTGTATGACGTTCGTTTATTATAGAGGTACATTGAAAACGACTCTATATTAGGTGTAACAAGAGACGCACATCACTGCTCTATATTGTTATAGCTGTTTTAGATCAGGACAGAGGTCCCCAAGATCTGTTGTCAAGGCCCCCTAACAGTCCAGGTTTTAAGAATATGCATGCTTGAGCAGAGGTGACTTAATTAGTACCTCAGTAATTTGATTTAACCATTATTATTATTATTAACAACAGTTTCTTATATAGTGCAGCAAATTCCATTGCACTTTACAATTGGAAACAACAGTGATAAAACAAAACTGAATATAATAGTCAGAGGTAGGAGGGCCCTGCTCGCAAGCTTACAATCTATAGGGAAATAGGCATGGATACACAAAGATAGGTGCTATCTATTGCTTAGTGGTCCACCAGATTGCACAGGTTCTTGGTGGGCTGCATGATATGGTCATACCGTGATGTTGGCCTGGGGTGCGGAGGGGATTAGTACGAGATCCCGGCGGTCAGGAGACAGATGCCGGGATCCCGGCGGCGAGCGCAGCATTTTACCCTTGTGGGCTCGCTGCGCTCACCACGCTTCGGTCGCCACAGGTTTCTATTCCCCTCCGGGTGGTGGCATGGACCACCACCCAAGAGGGGTAACCAGCTGGCAGTCAGGAGTCCGACCGCCGGTATTTCAGCTGGTGTCGGGATTCCGGCGTCGGTATCCTGACCGCCGGGATCCCGGCAGGCGGTCAATTGACTGCCTCCCGTGAGGAGGGTGGGAAAGTGAAGAAAGAGAAAACGTGAGGATATGAGTGGACTGTACAGTGGGGATGTAATTAGATAGGAAAGTTTATGAAGGTTATGTGGGCGGTTCTGGAATTTTATAAGGTTGCCTCAACCATGGATATCCTTAAAACCTGGACGGTTAAGGTACCTTGAGCAAAGGTGACTTAATTAGTACCTCAATAATTTGATGTAACCATGTGTGCTCAACCATGGATATCCTTAAAACCTGGACTGTTAAGGTGCCTTGACGACCAAGTTTGGGAACCAGTAGATCAGGGTTATTCCAATACCCCGAGCCTGGTAGTCAACCCGCCCACAACAAAAATACTACAAGACCTTTTTATTGATGTCACACTTCCCTTGCACATTCAAGTATTCTGCTGACTTCCAGGTTATCTTATGCGCCTCTGGTTTAGATGTTGATGGGTCCAGTTTTTTCAGATATGGCAACACAAAGTGCCATATTAGTGTTGTTCTGATTGGCAACGAGTTCAGTTAGCTTCTTACTCATCTGCGTTACCACTTCTTGTCGATTAAAAAAAACAAATGTGATCTCACACTATCCAGACATTCCGAGAGATTGCATAGTGACATTGGGGCAGATGTATTAAGCCTGGAGAAGTGATAAAGAAGTGATAAGTGCAAGGTGATAACGCACCAGCCAATCCGCTCCTGTCATTTTTCAAATCTGTAATGCTTGGCTGGTGTGTTATCACCTTCCACTTATTACTGTTTTATCACTTCTCCAGGCTTAATACATCTGCCCCATTATGTGATGTTAGGGTCACATCAACCACAGACAGAGGCAGGAGAAAAGAAGTAATTTCCCTCCATTCGGCTACAGCTTAGGGATCCTTTAGGCTTCTAGCCCACATGTAAATACCAGTTGTATTTACCTGTGAGCTTCCATTTTGTGTGCATCAAATATTTCCCAAAAGTCTAGAGTTTCCCTTCTTTGTTTAACGGTTTTGATCCAGGTTTTCTTTTCCTTTGGGGGAGATGTACTAAGCAGTGAAAAGAGTGGAGAAGTGAGGCTGTGGAGAAGTTGCCCATGGCAACCAATCAGCTGCTGTGTATAATTTTAATAGTATGCAAATTATAAATGTTACTTCAATGCTTATTGGTTGCCATGGGCAACTTCCCCACTGGCTCACTTCTGCACTCTTTTCACTGTATCACTATTTATTGTTTTGCAGATCACTTAGTCATTCTGTTGTCTGGAGCTTAGGTACAAATGTGTCCTCACTTCTCATTGCTGACTCTCTCGGAGCGCCAGGTCCCATGAAACTCAGCTAGCGGTGGCGTCTTTTTTTCATCTTTTTGTTGAAAATGCGTCTTTGTCGCAATGAGATATGACTGAGACCCAACAGTAGCAGTAGACAGTGCTGATTAATTTGATATGCGACACTTGTATCTCTCTGTGCGACTGAGTCTCTGAATCTGTATACAAAGTTGTACGATGCAGCGGCCGCAGCATTTTCCAAGCCAAGTTCCGCCGTGCTCCGTTTTCAGACTCAGTCCCACACGTATATAAAAGTGTTGCATATTGAATTATTCAGCACAGTCTGGTGGTGCGTCCTAGTCACATCGCTTTGCGGTGAGATGTCCTCTTGCGCTATATTGCTCATTGGCCGCAATCTGCTATATGCTCTCAGGCACTGTGTCGTCCCATCAGCCATGCCGTGTATTAGTGAGCATGGCGTAACAGAGTCGCCGTGTGCCGTACGTCCCAGCCCCCGTCCGTGGTAACCCCCACTTGTTGGCACGCCCTATAATTGCGGGTCCCGTGCCGGCTAGTGAAGGGAAGAGATTGAAGATACTCAAGGTGAGGTCGATGTGTGTTTCCCGGATTGCGGCGTTTTGTTGTAGTGGGGCTGTCGGTCCCTTTAGTAAGGGGCTGTAGGGACCCAGGGTGGTATAACAGCGGCTTTAGGATGATCCCTGGTAACCTGAAAAAGACCCATTTCTCCACTTTTGAATCAAGTGGGGAAGGGTAGACAGTGAGCCCTCATATAGATAAAGAAAAACTACCTAAGTGGATACTGGAGCTAGATCCAGTGTGACCAGCTCCCTAGGGCACATTTTTCTAACTGGGGATGATGGGTAGTTGAGGGGGAGGAGCTTCACACATCTAAATTTTCTTAGTGCCACTTACCGCTAGCCACACGTCAATACCCCAGTGTAATCTGCCAGTGTCCCCTAGTGGATGAACGAGAAATTACATTTATCAGCAGTCTACTGGTGCGTCCTAGTCACATTGCTTTGCGGTGAGATGACGATCGTGCACTATATCGCCCATGGCCGCAATCGGCTATATGCTGTCAGGCACCGTGTCATCCCATCAGCCGTCCAGCACAGCAGATGGGACGACCCCTGATGTCAGCAGGCAGGAGCGCGCGGTAATATGACAGTCCCATCCGCTGGACGAGCGACATATCTTCTAATATGTACACAGCCGAAGATGCATTTTCGGCGAAAAAAAGACGCCTGACACTAGCAGAGTAGCACGGGGACCTGGCGGCACACGTATCCCAGACATCTCGCGCTGCCAGGCATATTGAGGCTATATGTATGGGGACACAGCTGTAGCTTAAAGCTGCTCTACCACTTACATAAAGTATTTTATTCCGGTATCCCTTCCCCTGGAAATGTCGCCACCCCCTGGGGCTGCAAGTGTGCAAGCAGTAACACCAAGGCTGTAAAACGAACAA
The DNA here is from genome assembly GCF_028390025.1 of Pseudophryne corroboree. Taxonomy (NCBI): domain Eukaryota; kingdom Metazoa; phylum Chordata; class Amphibia; order Anura; family Myobatrachidae; genus Pseudophryne; species Pseudophryne corroboree. Next base: position 780,176,320 of record NC_086449.1, on the reverse strand, counting down.
TAACATGACATAAGAATGAATACCTATATGCAAAGGCTTTTAAGATTTTAATATTAATAATGCCCATATGTAATAGATTAGTATATTTGGTGTCTGCACGCCTGGAGTGCTTAATTTACCACATTGAAGTGTTCCAACTGTTGCAAAATGTCTCTTGTTGTTTAAAGTTTGGCAATAGTTCCTGCTTCATGTTGGCCAATAATTGTATATTGGTCTCTATTCTGCAGGACCTTATGGAGATGCTTAACCCAAACAGCAGTGAATGCACCATGGTCTTGTTCTTCACCCCTTGGTGTCGGTTTTCGGCTTCCCTAGCACCTCATTTTAATGCCCTGCCAAGAGCGTTCCCAACTCTGAATTTTTTGGCACTGGATGCTTCCCAGCACAGCAGGTATATATCTGTCTATTGCTCTGCGGCGTGATGTCATCTCATTGGCATGTATTGACAATTGGTCTGAACTCTGACCCCTCCCACCAGTACCAGTGATGTCACTTCCAGAGCGTTGCGACATAGCACACATCTACAGTCTCCAAACACTTCTGTTATTCCCCATACACAGACCTTCCTGATGACCACCTAATAGCTAACAACGGTATCCACAACCAAAACTGTATAATAGTACATAGGGATGCACAGGCCACATGCAGAGGAGGCGATGTATCAAACCTTGCAGAGAGATAAAGTACCAGCCAATCAGCTTCTAACTGCCATGTTACAGGGGTATGCGGTTAGCATTCCGCTCATCGGGATCCCGGCTGTCACAATCCCGACACCGGGATCCTGGCGGGGGGGCACCATACCGCTGCCGGTATACCGGTGAAGTAGGTGATTTCCCCTCTATAGGTGTCCACGACACCTATAGAGGGAGCATAGCTCGCCACCAAGCCCGAAGGAACTTCGTTGCACTCGTTCCCTGCTGGCATTCTACTGCTCGGGATGCCGAGGTTGGTATACTGACATTTGGCATCTCGTGCGGCGGTCAATCATACCGAACCCGTTACAGGCTGTGTTTGAAAAATGACAGTTAGGAGCTGGTTGGTACTTTATCTCTCTCCAAACTTTGAAACATCTTCTTCCGAGAGAGGGGAAAAAACAGTAATTAATAACAAATACTGGGTTCTGTGGTGTAATATATTGACAAAATAGTAATCTGAATATTTTTTTTGAACAAAAAGAGCAATGTCCCCCAGTCCATCTATTGCTGGGTTCCGTGTTGTGACGTTTTGGTTACACTATTATATTTGCATCCTTTATAGCTTGGTGACTATTGCGTGTTATTTGTTTCCTAGTCTCTCCACACGATTTGGTACAGTGGCTGTTCCCAACATCCTCCTGTTTCAAGGCGCGAAGCCTATGGCCAGATTTAACCACACAGAACGAACCTTGGAGGCTCTCAAGTCCTTTATATTCAACCAGTCAGGTACAGAGAGTGAGCGTAGACAGCGCTGAGCTGGTCTTATTCATTTGCTGACATTTTATGGGCATCATGTTTGTTTATGGTCGCTAAGTATATGCTTGGAATGGTGTATACGCTGTATTACACCTCGTATTGCACAGCTCATTTATCAAACATATATCATACCTTCTATATGATAAACTATTGATAACCTTGTTATCAGATAGAGCTTTGCGCCTGCATACAGCTATACATTTTCATAGTACAGCCATATGTCTCCTATTCCAGCAGTCTCATTAATAACCATTATTTTGTACTTATAGGTAAGTATTTTAACCATAACCCAACCCTACCACAGCCTAACCTTGACCTTCCCCTCCTGCAGCCTAATCCTAAGTGTCCCGCCCCCCTACCCTCACAGCATAACCCTAGCCCTCCTCCTAGTGCCTAACCCTAACTATCCTATACTCACCTCGGTGATCCATTGACATTCTCAGCGTCGACATTCCAATATAAAATAATCGTTTTGATAGTTTTGCAGCCTCTTTCCTTCAGTTCTCTATAGAGACTCTAGCTCCACATTAAACAGCCTGGCTGCCACCACCGTGAACTGGCCAAGGCTGTCTGTCTGAGAAAGGACTGGTTTCCACTGTTTTCGGAGACCACACACTCTTTGTCCCTCTATTTCATAGGGACAAACCTCAGGCTGCCCAACATGGGGCTACAAAGCAGATCCATGCCCGTTATCCCTCTTTTTTTCTTTCTATGTTTAAAAAAAAAAAAACAAGAATAATCTACAGTATTTTCTGGCAGAGCTTCTCTCATTCATTTCAATGACCCAGTAGTTTCAGTGGGGTTTCTACACACTGGAATCTAGTTGAAATGAATGGCCCATTGATATACATGGGAACAGCGCTGTTATATTTGCATTCTGAAAGCATTCATAAACACACAGGAATGCATCCAGTGTGTATCAAGTGATGTGAATTTTTAATGCATGTGCCAGCACCTGCAGGACAGTTCACACGTGATTAGTTCACACACTCGGCACCTCTCACAAACCTGCCGTTTTCATCTAAAAAATATTTCCAGGATCAGACCCTTTCTGACCCAGGATGCTACTAAGACTCTTATCCACTCACTGGTCATCTCCAGACTGGACTACTGTAATCTCCTCCTGACTGGCATTCCTGACAAACACCTCTCTCCACTCCAATCTATCCTCAATGCTGCTGCCCGGCTCATCTTCCTCACCAAACGCACTACGTCCACCTCTCCTCTCTTACTAGACCTTCACTGGCTCCCCTTCCCTTTCAGAATCCATTTCAAGCTTCTCACACTCGCTTACAAAGCCCTCACCCACTCCTCTACCATCTACATCTCTGACCTTATCTCCCTTTACACTCCCACCCATCCTCTTCACTCTGCTAATGTACCACGACTCTCCTGCCTACGGATTACTTCCTCCCACTCCTATCTCCAAGATTTTTCACGTGCTGCTCCACTACTCTGGAATTCCCTACCTCTCCCCCTCAGACTCTTCACCTCTTCTTCTGCCACCTGATACTTATTCCAGTGTCATCTGCTGATGTAACTATGTTTATTTACCCTGTACTTGTCCTATACTGTCATCAACTGTAAGTTGCTGTTTTCCTGTTTGATTATTTATGTTTGATTATTTATGTACTCTGTAATTGGGCGCTGCGGATCCCTTGTGGCGCCATATAAATAAAGGATAATAATAATAATTAGTGCTTCCTCTGTGACACAGTGGGTAATACATCTAGTGGGAAATTGTACATGGGAGAAAATGCTTGTACAGGAAACACAGTCTAGCTGTACAGTTCACTCTTACAGCAATCTCACTTAACGTCACTGGCCAGCCACATTCCCAGTTCGCTCCCTTCCGATCTGTTCTCAATGCTGTATCTAGACTTATCTTCCTCTCCCACCGTTCTCCCGCCAAAACCTGCACTGGCTCCCATTCCCTTACAGAATCCTCTTCAAACTGCTCAACTCATATGCAAGACCCTCTTTAGCTCCACTGCTCCCTACAATTCCAACCTCATCTCCTTAAATAACCTCTCTCGCCCTCTAGTCGGCTATCGACCATCTCCTCTGCCCTGGTTACTGCAACTTACGCTCGAATCCAAGACTTCACCCGTGCGGCTTCCCCTTTACTGGAACAAGCTCCCCCGTTCAGTCAGGCTCTCCCCAACCTTGCATAGCTTCAAACGCGCACTGAAAACCCACCTGTTCATCAAAGCCTACCCCTCCACCACATAAATTTGTCACCAGGATGCTTACCCCACCCTCCTACCTCAGTCATCTCTGCCTCGCCTTCCTCCTGCCCTCAGGTCTATCTCCCCTAGATTGTAAGCTCCTAGGTTCTCACAGTCCTCTTGTCTATCACTTCAATGGCTGCCTTCACCTATTAAGTGGCCATTTAGCCCAGAATGGTTGCTGTTACTGTAATGTAATGTTCTGTTTACCCTGTACTGTCCTACTGTTAAGAGTTAAGGATGACTATAGTACATATTTGCACATATCTATTTTTCTGTGTTTACATTCATGTCAGTGTTCTCCCCAGATTTCTTTTCCAGCTGGGCGGCATTATGAAGTAGCCTGGGAGGGGGAAGGAGGGGTGGGTTGAGAACTCAGGGGCTGGTCTGCCCCTATCACAGGAGGTAAGAATCAGCAGCAACACATCATGTGACAGCCCTCTGGCATTTCACGGTTTGGCGAGCTCTGGGTCAGAGAAGGGTGCCTGTGTGTCTGCACTGCTCGCCTCTGGTGCGGGGTGTGCCAGATCGAGGCAGAGTGGAGGAGGAGCCCCCCTCCCGGCAGGGGGGCGGCTCCATGCAGTGAGCATTTCTGTTACAGTGCCCTCTGCTGTCTGCCACCCTAAGCGACAGTGCACTCTTGTATAGTTCAGATCGGGCCGGACCAGGGTGACTGATGCTGCAACTGTTTGGCTGTCAAACAGCTAGGCCGTGCGCCCGTGAAAAAGGTTCCGGGGAGAACACTGGGGCAGATGTATTAACCTGGAGAAGGCATAAGGAAGTGATAAACCAGTGATATGTGCAAGGTGATAAAGGCACCAGCCAATCAGATCCTAACTGTTAATTTACATATTGGAGCTGATTGGCTGGTGTCTTTATAACCCTGCATATATCACTGGTTTATCACTTCCTTATGCCTTCTCCAGGTTAATACATCTGCCCCACTGTATGTTATACCATAATGTTGAGAAATGTTCTCTTATCTCGACTTCCCTTCCAGGAATTGAAGCAGAGCCGGATATTGTGTTGACGGAAGCAGATCATGAAGGACCGTTGCCCTGCAACCCTCAGGCTGGCATCGATTGGCTGCTTGCTTTCTCCATACTCTACGTGACCGTCTTCATACTGTATGCCACCCTACAGACTGAGAGCATTCGCTGGCTCATACCCGGGCAAGAGCATGAACATCAGGAGTAACGGCGCAGTGTGAACAAACAGCCGTAGCCTGGCTCGTGCGCCCAGCGCTGTGGGTCTCGGCGTCCCGTCATTTACCAACCAGTGTGACTTACAGCTTTCAGGATCAGCCAACTGTGAACTCCTCCGTAGGAATGTTATTAAGTTATTTGTCGGTAGAACTGTCCTATTCCTGAAAGTGGAAACTGGTGTACATACAGTATGTCACCAGCGTTTATCTCTTATGGAGATCCTATTCTGTAAATACCACATAAAACAATACGGTGTGGAGTTTTCCTCTGTCGTCAGATTGTGATTCTTATTTAAAAAAGTTAGAAACAAAAGACGCAGAACTTGAAAGGCAAATAATCATGTTTTAAATGGCTGTAACTTCTATTTGTACGCACCTGTCGGGAAGGCTGGCTTGTTCACTGCGATATACTGTGCACTGAATTAAGGTGGTCATTCCGAATTGATTGCTCGCTAGCTGTTTTTAGCAGCCATGCAAACGCTATGCCGCCTCCCACTGGGAGTGTATTTTAGCTTAGCAGAAGTGCGAACGAAAGGATCGCAGAGCGGCTACAAAGCTTTTTTGTGCAATTTTAGAGTAGCTCAAAACCTACTCAGCGCTTGCGATGACTTCAGACTGTTCAGTTCCTGTTTTGACGTCACAAACACGCCCTGCGTTCGCCCAGTCACGCCTGCGTTTTTCCTGGCACGCCTGCGTTTTTTCGAACACTCCCGGAAAACGGTCTGTTGACACCCAGAAACGCCCTCTTCCTGTCAATCACTCTGCAGCCAGCAGTGCGACTGAAAAGCTTCGCTAGTCCCTGTGTGAAACTACATCGTTCATTGTAATAGTACGTTGCGCGTGCACATTGCGCCGCATGCGCAGAAGTGCCGTTTTTTTGCCTCACGAATGTAGCTAGCGAACAACTCGGAATGACCACCTAGGTGACACGCACTGGTGGTGCTGAAGTAGCGGGAAGATCCAACGCGCCAGACTTAAATAATAACGGAAAGAAATATAGAGAAAATGTCAGCGTATACCTTGTCCGTTAAATAAACTAACTCCTTTATTAAATATTAAAACCAATTTATTAAGGTAAAAAACACCTGTATATTAGAAAACGATTGAAAGGCACTCGATATTAAATACCGGATAATTGCGTCACCTAATACTGGTATACAAAATAGCAGAGAATACGATATAACAAACAAGTGGTTCCGAGGGCAGGATCCAGTCACCACATGCAGACAAGGGAATCCCTGCGGGGAGGGAGGGTTAGGATTAGGCTGCGGGGGAGGGGGGGGGGGGGAGTTAGGAGGTTAGTGTTAGTAGATTTACCAAACAGGTGTTGGGATCCTGCGTGTCGTGATGCCGCTGTCTCGGCAATTTTAGCGCCGGCATCCCAAGCGCTGGGATCCTGATACCAACCCCCGAGGGCTGATAGAATTCCCCAGCTGGGGTAACAAGATCTAGCTCCTCCGGAAGTATTATAGTAAAGCGTTAAATATCTGACGCTAACTAAATAAACAGGGAAAATCCGCCTAGGCGTTTTACTTTCCCTATACGCAGGCAGGATACTATGAGGATTGTGTGTTCTCTCAGTAAAAACCTCCTAGCATTGCTCTGTGTACTCACTGAAACGTGAATCCAAAGTCCTAATTAAAGAGTATTCCTCCAATGTGACGTCAGGATTCAGAGTGTGCAGGAACATAAGTCAGTGTCAGTCCTGCTGTGTTTCAGTGTCTGAGTTGTGCTGGCTGTGAGATGGTATTCCAATATAGCGTTTGTGTGTAATTTCTCAAGCAGGCAATGCAAGTGTCACTTCAAAAAGATATGCACACACTGTGATCTTAGTCCGTGAGTGCAGGTGCTTTCCTATGAAGGAAGATATGCAGCGGATGTTAGTACCCTAGTGCGTGCCGCTCCACAATGTGGGTCCCAGGTAGATGAGGGTCTACCGGCAGACTTCCCGCCACGGCTCCCAGCAGGATCGATGATTCTGTAATCTACGCGTATCGCCTGGCAAGGCTTCTTTAGGATTGCAATAGTTAAATGTACACATTTCAAATGTCAACATCAGAATGTTGAGGTCGGCTGAAATATGCAAAAAAAAACGTAGGTCGACATTTGTGACGTTTTGCTTGTCGACTTAATGTCCATTTCTCTAACGTCCTAAGTGGATGCTGGGGACTCTGTAAGGACCATGGGGATTAGCGGCTCCGCAGGAGACTGGGCACAACTATAAAGAAAGCTTTTAGACTACTGGTGTGCACTGGCTCCTCCCACTAAGACCCTCCTCCAGACTTCAGTTAGATTCTTGTGCCCGGCTGAGCTGGATGCACACTAGGGGCTCTCCTGAGCACCTAGAAAGAAAGTATATTTAGGTTTTTTATTTTCAGTGAGATCTGCTGGCAACAGACTCACTGCAGCGAGGGACTAAGGGGAGAAGAAGCGAACCTACCTAACAGGTGGTAGTTTGGGCTTCTTAGGCTACTGGACACCATTAGCTCCAGAGGGATCGACCGCAGGACCCGACCTTGGTGTTCGTTCCCGGAGCCGCGCCGCCGTCCCCCTTACAGAGCCAGAAGCAACGAAGAGGTCCGGAAAATCGGCGGCAGAAGACTTCGGTCTTCACCAAGGTAGCGCACAGCACTGCAGCTGTGCGCCATTGCTCCTCATGTACACCTCACACTTCGGTCACTGATGGGTGCAGGGCGCTGGGGGGGGGGGGCACCCTGAGGGCAATAAATAACACCTTGGCTGGCAAATATACATCATATATAGTCCTAGAGGCTATATAGATGTAAAATTACCCCTGCCAGTATTACAGAAAAAGCGGGAGAAAGTCAGCCGAAAAGGGGGCGGGGCTTCTCCCTCAGCACACTGGCGCCATTTTTCCGTCACAGTTCCGCTGGAAGGAAGCTCCCTGGCTCTCCCCTGCAGTCTGAATACTACAGAAGGGTAAAAAAGAGAGGGGGGGCACTAAATTTAGGCGCAGTATAGATATTATATATATATATATATATATATATATATATATATATATATATATATATATATAAAAAAGCAGCTATAGGGAAAACACTCATTGATAGTGGGATCCCAGTGTTATATAGCACTCTGGTGTGTGCTGGCATACTCTCTCTCTGTCTCCCCAAAGGGCTTTGTGGGGTCCTGTCCTCTGTCAGAGCATTCCCTGTGTGTTTGCGGTGTGTCGGTACGGCTGTGTCGACATGTTTGATGAGGAGGCTTATGTGGAGGCGGAGCAGATGCCTGTAAATGTGATGTCGCCCCCTGCGGGGTCGACACCTGAGTGGATGGTGCTGTGGAAGGAATTACGTGATAGTGTCGACTCCTTACATAAAAGTTTGACGACATACCAAATGTGGGACAGCCGGCTTCTCAGCCTGTGTCTGCCCAGGCGTCTCAAAAACCATCAGGGGCTCTAAAACGCCCGCTACCTCAGATGGTTGACACAGATGTCGACACGGATATTGACTCCAGTGTCGACGACGGGGAGACTAATGTAACTTCCAGTAGGGCCACACGTTACATGATTGAGGCAATGAAAAATGTGTTGCACATTTCTGATGTTACCCCCGGTACCTCAAAAAAGGGTATAATGTTTGGAGAGAAAAAACTACCAGTAGCTTTTCCTCCATCTGAAGAGTTAAATGAAGTGTGTGAAGAAGCGTGGGCTTCCCCTGATAAAAAAACTGGTAATTTCTAAGAGGTTACTAATGGCGTACCCTTTCCCGCCAGAGGATAGGTCACGCTGGGAAACATCCCCTAGGGTGGATAAAGCGCTCACACGCTTGTCAAAGAAGGTGGCACTACCGTCTCCGGATACGGCTGCCCTGAAGGAATCTGCTGATAGAAAGCAGGAGGCTATCCTGAAATCTATATATACACACACAGGTGTTATACTGAGACCGGCTATAGCTTCAGCCTGGATGTGCAGTGCTGCTGCTGCGTGGTCAGATTCCCTGTCAGAAAATATAGATACCCTAGACAGGGACACTATTTTGCTAAACATAGAGCATATAAAAGACGCACTTTTATACATGAGGGATGCACAGAGGGATATTTGCCGGCTGGCATCCAAAATTAGTGCGATGTCCATTTCTGCCAGGAGAGGGTTATGGACTCGGCAGTGGACAGGTGATGCAGATTCCAAACGACACATGGAAGTTCTGCCTTATAAGGGTGAGGAATTGTTCGGGGATGGTCTCTCGGACCTCGTTTCCACAGCAACAGCTGGGAAGTCTACATTTTTACCCCATGTTCCCTCACAACCAAAGAAAGCACCATATTATCAGGTACAGTCCTTTCGGCCCAATAGGGGCAAGCGGGTTAAAGGCGCGTCCTTTCTGCCCAGAGGCAGAGGTAGAGGGAAAAAGCTGCAGCATACAGCCAGTTCCCAGGAGCAAAAGTCCTCCCCCACTTCCTCTAAGTCCACAGCATGACGCTGGGGCTCCACAGGCGGAGCTAGGTACGGTGGGGGCCCGTCTCAAAAATTTCAGCAATCAGTGGGCTCGCTCACGGGTGGATCCCTGGATCCTTCAAGTAGTATCTCAGGGGTACAAACTGGAATTCGAGACGTCTCCCCCCCGCCGTTTCCTCAAATCTGCCTTGCCAACCACTCCCTCAGGCAGGGAGGCAGTGTTACAGGCAATTCTAAAGCTGTATTCACAACAAGTGATAGTAAAGGTGCCCCTACTTCAACAAGGAAGGGGTTACTATTCCACAATGTTTGTGGTACCGAAACCGGACGGTTCGGTGAGACCCATTTTAAATTTGAAATCCTTGAACACATATATAAAAAAATTCAAGTTCAAGATGGAATCGCTCAGGGCGTTTATTGCAAGCCTGGACGAGGGGGATTACATGGTATCGCTGGACATCAAGGATGCTTACCTACATGTCCCCATTTACCATCCTCACCAGGAGTACCTCAGGTTTGTGGTACAAGATTGTCATTACCAATTCCAGACGTTGCCGTTCGGTCTCTCCACGGCTCCGAGGGTCTTTACCAAGGTAATGGCGGAAATGATGATACTCCTTCGAAGGAAGGGAGTTTTAATTATCCCGTACTTGGACGATCTCCTGATAAAGGCGAGGTCCAGAGAGCAGTTGTTGGTAGGGGTAGCACTATCCCGGGAAGTGCTACAACAGCACGGCTGGATTCTAAACATTCCAAAGTCACAGCTGGTCCCTACGACACGCCTGCTGTTCCTAGGGATGGTTCTGGACACAGAACAGAGAAAAGTGTTTCTCCCGGAGGAAAAGGCCAAGGAGCTGTCATCTCTAGTCAGAGGCCTCCTAAAACCAAAACAGGTGTCGGTGCATCACTGCACGCGGATCCTGGGAAAAATGGTAGCTTCCTACGAAGCGATTCCATTCGGCAGGTTTCATGCAAGAACCTTTCAGTGGGACCTGTTGGACAAGTGGTCTGGATCGCATCTTCAGATGCATCGTCTGATAACCCTGTCTCCGAGGACAAGGGTGTCTCTGCTGTGGTGGCTGCAGAGTGCTCATCTTCTAGAGGGCCGCAGATTCGGCATACAGGACTGGGTCCTGGTGACCACGGATGCCAGCCTTCGAGGCTGGGGAGCAGTCACACAGGGAAGAAACTTCCAAGGACTATGGTCAAGTCAGGAGACTTCCCTGCACATAAATATTCTGGAACCAAGGGCCATTTACAATGCCCTAAGTCAGGCAAAACCCCTGCTTCAAAACCAGCCGGTACTGATCCAGTCAGACAACATCACGGCGGTCGCCCATGTAAATCGACAGGGCAGCACGAGAAGCAGAACGGCGATGGCAGAAGCCACAAGGATTCTCCGATGGGCGGAAAATCACGTGTTAGCACTGTTAGCAGTGTTCATTCCGGGAGTGGACAACTGGGAAGCAGACTTCCTCAGCAGGCACGACCTCCACCCGGGAGAGTGGGGACTTCATCCAGAAGTCTTTCAAATGATTGTAAACCAGTGGGAAAAACCACAGGTAGACATGATGGCGTCCCGCCTAAACAAAAAGCTAGAAAAATATTGCGCCAGGTCGAGAGACCCGCAGGCGATAGCTGTGGACGCTCTGGTAACACCGTGGGTGTACCGATCGGTTTATGTGTTCCCTCCTCTTCCTCTCATACCAAAGGTACTGAGGATAATAAGGAGAAGAGGAGTAAGAACTATACTCATTGTTCCAGATTGGCCAAGAAGAGCGTGGTATCCGGAAATTCAAGAAATGATGTCAGAGGACCCATGGCCTCTACCGCTCAGACAAGACCTGCTGCAGCAGGGGCCCTGTCTGTTCCAAGACTTACCGCGGCTGCGTTTAACGGCATGGCGGTTGAACACCGGATCCTGAAGGAAAAGGGCATTCCGGAGGAAGTCATTCCTACGCTGATAAAAGCTAGGAAAGAAGTAACCGCAAACCATTATCACCGCATATGGCGAAAATATGTTGCGTGGTGTGAGGCCAGGAAGGCTCCAACGGAAGAATTTCAGCTGGGCCGGTTCCTGCACTTCCTACAGTCAGGGGTGACTATGGTCCTTAAATTGGGTTCCATTAAGGTCCAGATTTCGGCTCTATCGATTTTCTTCCAGAGAGAATTGGCTTCACTACCTGAAGTTCAGACTTTTGTTAAGGGAGTGCTGCATATACAGCCCCCTTTTGTGCCTCCAGTGGCACCTTGGGATCTCAACGTGGTGTTGGATTTCCTAAAGTCACATTGGTTTGAGCCACTTAAAACCGTGGAATTGAAGTATCTCACGTGGAAAGTGGTCATGTTGTTGGCCTTGGCTTCGGCCAGGCGGGTATCAGAATTGGCGGCTTTGTCATGTAAAAGCCCTTATCTGATTTTCCATATGGATAGGGCAGAATTGAGGACTCGTCCCCAGTTTCTCCCCAAAGTGGTATCAGCTTTTCATCTGAACCAACCTATAGTGGTGCCTGCGGCTACAAATGACTTGGAGGCTGACTTGGAGGCTTCCAAGTTGTTGATTGTAGTCAGGGCCCTAAAAATTTATGTTTCCAGGACAGCTGGAGTCAGGAAGACTGACTCGCTCTTTATCCTGTATGCGCCCAACAAGTTGGGTGCACCTGCTTCTAAGCAGACTATTGCTCGCTGGATCTGTAGTACGATTCAGCTTGCACATTCTGCGGCTGGACTGCCGCATCCTAAATCAGTGAAAGCCCATTCCACGAGGAAAGTGGGCTCTTCTTGGGCGGCTGCCCGAGGGGTCTCGGCTCTTCAACTTTGCCGAGCTGCAACTTGGTCAGGGGCAAACACGTTTGCAAAATTCTACAAATTTGATACCCTGGCTGAGGAGGACCTTGAGTTCTCTCATTCGGTGCTGCAGAGTCATCCGCACTCTCCCGCCCGTTTGGGAGCTTTGGTATAATCCCCATGGTCCTTACGGAGTCCCCAGCATCCACTTAGGACGTTAGAGAAAATAAGAATTTACTCACCGGTAATTCTATTTCTCATAGTCCGTAGTGGATGCTGGGCGCCCATCCCAAGTGCGGATTGTCTGCAATACTTGTATATAGTTATTGCTTAACTAAAGGGTTATTGTTGAGTTATCTGTTGAGAGGCTCAGTTGTTTTCATGCTGTTAACTGGGTATTGTATCACGAGTTATACGGTGTGATTGGTGTGGCTGGTATGAGTCTTACCCGGGATTCAAAATCCTTCCTTATTGTGTCAGCTCTTCCGGGCACAGTATCCTAACTGAAGTCTGGAGGAGGGTCTTAGTGGGAGGAGCCAGTGCACACCAGTAGTCTAAAAGCTTTCTTTATAGTTGTGCCCAGTCTCCTGCGGAGCCGCTAATCCCCATGGTCCTTACGGAGTCCCCAGCATCCACTACGGACTACGAGAAATAGATTTACCGGTGAGTAAAATCTTATTTTTACATTCTGAATTTTTCGTACTACATACGCTCAGACCTCCCACTAAATCTAAAATGCCCCACACGCCCCCCCAGATTGAACATGTATTCCGAATGCCAGCCGACACCTCTTCTGGAGATGCTCACATTGCCCCGTTCGGCTATCCAGCTGCAGATGCGTAATGCAAAGAAGAGACGATCACATGGCAGGGCTGCCTCATTAAAGGTAACTGGCTAATGCCATCTCATGATGGCGTCAGCCCACTCATGCGAGAGCCCCAAAAAATTACTCATCTCAAATCTTTTTTATATTGTCCTCATAGAACACTAAGGGGAGGGCTGGCAGCCGGAAAGCAAGAGTCCTCTGCATTATTACCTACTAGTGACACTTAAACCTGCGGAAACTAGTTTCTGTATAATTTAATGGCAGAATTGCTTGATAATCAGGCCCCTAAATAGTATAAGATATTTCTCCTTCATCCACTAGGGGCCACTGGAGCGCAGTTACAATGGGGAAATAGTAGGCAGTAATTGGGAGCTGGCACTTTAAAATTCTAATACTGTGGCTAGCTCCTCCCCTACTATCTCCCCTCCAAGCCAGTCTTAGTTAGTGCCCGAGGGAGCTGGTTCACTTGGGTTTTAGCTGAAGAATTTTTTCTTTATTATTTTTATTTTTCTTTCTTACACACACAGACTGGCAGCTTTGCCACTGCCAGTCTGCACCGCGGGAGCTGCCGGCGGGGTCCCATCGCAGCTGCATGCGGCTCGGGATGGGCCCCGGCTGAGGGAGACACTGAGCTCTCCTGAGCTGGCCGGACACCGCTGCATGCGGCGCGTGTCGGGGCCGCTCCACCAGCAGAAGTTTCCGGCAGCATGGCAGCGGTAAGTTTACGTGGCCGGACACCGCTGCGTGCGGCGTGTGTCGGGGCCACTCCACCACACGCTGAAAAGGTGAGTGTGTGCTTTATCCTCCACCCCCCTCTTCCCCCCAGGCTCTCTACAGTGTTGGGATCACAGGGTGGCAGGAGGGCTTGAATAACTTGAGGGCAAGTGACGGGTTAATTTTTTTATTTATTTATGGAGCCCTGCTCTGTCTCCCGCCCGCCCGCTCGCCCCCCTCTCCGCTCGCCCCCCTCTCAGCTCGGATCCCCGCCAGCGCGGCTCACAGAGCCGCTACGGGGATCCGGCAAAAGGCGCTAAGCAACTTTGAATTTGGCGCCTTTGCGGAGTGGGGCGGATCTTAGTCCCGCTCTGCACCGCCGGAAGCAGCGCATGCTGGCGGCCATTCCCTTTGATGCAGCGCGGGACGGAGGAGCGCCACGGACACAGTGAGACTGTTACAGTGGGGAAGGGGGGCACTGTGGGACACCTAAATCGTCCTGCAAGCCTGTCACTGCACAGTATCGTGCAGGATAGATCGGGCTGCTGTGGCTGCATTTTTCCCTGCTTTCCCCCCTCCCTCCCCTTCTGCCTATTGCTGTTTTACTGTGGGGAAGGGTCAGAAGTGTTAGGTGCTGCCATGGCCAGTAAAGGCTCCAAGGCAACACAAAAGCAGGGTCAGATTTTATGTGAGGAGTCACAGCCATCGGCTCAGCCCTGCTCAGAACCCCAGAGCGCCCCGACATGGACAACACAACTCACAGAGGTTATGTCCCTGCTGACTGGGGAACTTAAAGCCTCTCGGGAAGATAGGGAGGCGGCCCAGTTCCGACAGCTTGTCCAGGTACCGGAGCCAGAACCTGCATGGGCTGTCTCATTGGCAAAGTCAGTGGAAGGGCTTTCTAGGGCTGTAATCCCTTCCCAAGCCCCGTCCTTTAGCCCCCCTCAACAGACTTCTAAAAAGAGATTGCTAGCCTTTGTGTTGCAGGACTTTGACGATGATATGCCTCAATTAGATGAGGCGGGGTTAGATATACAGGATGTTGATGTACAGGATACTGATGAGGATCAGGTATACGGGGACTCTGAACCAGTAGCTCAGGGTATAGAGGCTCTTATTACTGCTGTTCGCTCAGTATTACAGGTGGAGGAGACGGAGGACGCCTTACGCCCTTCAAGGTTTGGCACCAACCAATGCCTGCCGGTGACCTTTCCAGTTTCGGAGGAGCTGGATGCGCTTATAACGGCAGCCTGAAAACATCCAGACGCAAAATTTCAGGTATCAAGAAAACTGTTGTCTTCCTATCCTTTTCCCGCAGATAGCAGGACACGTTATGAGACCTCTCCGATTGTGGATCCTTCGGTATCTCATCTGTCCAAAAACACGGTCCTACCGGTTCCGGGGGAATCTACCTTAAAGAATATTTACTCTGCGGCAGGGGTATTACATCGCCCGGCGCAGGTAGGTTGTTGGGTCAACAACGAAGCTTGGGCGGAGCATTTGTCCTCTGGAATTCGTGACGAATTGCCGGCGGATCAATTGATAGAGTTGGCGGAACACATCCGTGAATCAGCCCTTTATCTTTGCGAAGCGTCCAAGGGCATAGGTATTCTCGGAGCTAGAATTTCCGCTTTAGCAATTGCGGCCCGTAGAGCTCTCTGGCTCCGGCAGTGGCAGGCGGATACGGAATCCAAAAGGGCGGCAGAAGCGTTGCCCTTTACGGGTGAGTTTCTGTTTGGTAAGGATCTGGATGCCTGGATCTCTCAGGAACAACCGCCCCAGCGTTTTTTTACCACGGGTTTGCCAGTTTCCGACGACTTATCTTCCTTCTGCTGCTCCAGCCACTCGCAGGCCCTATAGGGGTCCCTCTTTTCGATCCTTTCGTGCCCCTTCCAGGTTTCGAGGCTAGGGGTGGAGCTTCTACCTTCCGTGGTCATAGAGGTAGAGGCGGCGGCAGGGGTAGAGGTTCCGCAGCCTCAGCCTAGTCAGAGGTTAAGTCCTCTACCACTACCACCGCATGACGGGCTTCCCTCCCACCTGGGAGATCACAGGGTGGGAGCTCGTCTGTGGGATTTCAAGGAGGTCTGGATACAGTCCTGCCCAGACGCTTGGGTCCGGGATCTAATCACTTGCGGTTACGAGCTCGATTTTCAACTTCAGCTATTCGGAAGTCAGATTCCTTATTTGTTCTCTACGATGCTGCTCGCCGTGGTTGGCCGGCTTCTAAGCAGACCTTGTCTCGATGGATTCGACTGACCATCAGACAAGCTTATTTGGCAGCTTCTCGGGAACCTCCATCGAGGAGTTGCCTTACAGGCAGCGGTCCAGAAGCTTCTATCCGCAAGGGTGGTGATCCCTGTTCCTTCTCATCATCGGAAACAGGGCTATTACTTAAGCCTGTTTCCAGTACCGAAGCCGGACGGCTCGGTCAGGCAAATTCTGAACTTGAAAGATCTCAATCCGTATTTGAAGGTATTCAAGTTCAAGATGGAGTCCCTCCAGTCTGTTATTGCGGGGTTGGAAAAAAAACGAGTTTCTGGCATCCTTAGACATCAAGGATGCATACTTACATGTTCCCATTTGGCCTCCTCATCAGGCTTTTCTCCGGTTCGCAATACAGGATGCTCATTTACAGTTCCAGGCCCTTCCTTTCGGTCTCTCTTCTGCTCCCAGAGTGTTCACAAAGGTCATGGCGGTCATGATGGCCCTACTTCGGAAGCAGGGTGTGACAATTGTTCCCTAGCTGGACGATCTGCTAATAAAAGCAAGCTCAGCAGAACGGTTACTTCAGAATATCCGGATGACACAGGACCTTCTGATTCGACACGGGTGGATCCTGAATTTCCCGAAGTCTCACTTATGCCCCTCACAACGGCTGTTGTTTCTGGGGATGATTCTCGACACGGTCCGTCAGAGGGTTTTCCTTCCGCAGGACAAGATCCTGTCTCTCCAGACACTGGTAAGGTCGGTTCTTCGACACCGTCGGGTGTCAGTGTATCTGTGCATTTTCCTTCTGGGAAAGATGGTAGCAGCGTTTGAAGCTCTTCCGTACGGTCGCTTCCACTCTCGACCGTTTCAGCTGTGTCTTCTACATCAGTGGTCAGGATCTCATCTGTTCCTTCATCAGCGGGTGACGCTATCTCCAAAGGCACGGTCGTCGCTGCTCTGGTGGCTCCAGTCGACACATCTGTTGGAAGGAAGACGGTTCGGTATATGGGATTGGACTCTCCTCACCACGGACGCGAGGCTGGGGGGCAGTGACCCTGGAACATCGGTTTCAGGGGCGCTGGTCAATCCACGAATCCGCTCTCCCCATAAACATTTTCGAACTAAGGGCGGTGTACAATGCCCTGCTTCAGGCACATCACCTACTGCGCGGTCGAGCGGTCAGAGTTCAGTCCGACAACGCCACGACGGTAGCGTACATCAACCGTCAGGGCGGCACTCGCGGCGATGAGGGAGGTCACCAACATCCTTCTCTGGGCGGAGAAGTATGCTCTGTCCTTCTCGGCGATATTCATTCCGGGAGTGGACAATTGGGAAGCCGATTATCTAAGTCGACAGGACATGCACCTGGGAGAGTGGTCACTACATCCCCAGGTGTTTTGGCAACTGGTACGCCGGTGGGGAAAACCACAGATCGACCTCATGGCGTCCTGCCGGAACCATCAGTTGCCTCTATATTACTCTTGTACAAGGGACCCGGCGGCGGCGGGCGTGGATGCCCTCACGGCTCCTTGGAATTTCCTGTTCGTTTACCTCTTTCCTCCTTTCCCGCTGTTGCCGAGGGTTCTGCAACGCATCGAGAGAAGACGCTCTGGTCCTCCTGGTGGCTCCGGATTGGCCACGCAGGGTTTGGCACTCCACCCTACACCTGTTGTCAGTGGCCGAGCCTTATCCAGACTTACGCAGGCTTCGTTTGACGGCGTGGCTGTTGAGAAAGCCATCTTGAAAAGGAAGGGGATTCCTCGTACAGTTATCCCTACTATGCTTCGGGCTAGAAAGTCAGTCACATCTTCTCACTACTACCGCATTTGGAAGGCTTATGTAGCCTGGTGTGAACGTCGAGAATTTTCTCCTTCCGTGTTTAGCTTAGCCCGTCTTCTCCGTTTTTTTGCAGGTGGGTTTTTCAGCAGGCCTAAGACTGGGTTCACTAAAGGTGCAGGTCTCTGCTCTTTCGGTTTTCTTCCAGAAAAAGTTAGCCTTGCTGCCTGAGGTTCAGACTTTCTTTCAAGGGGTTCTTCGAATACAACCTCCCTTCCGCCCTCCGACAGCGCCATGGGACCTCAGTCTGGTCCTTTTTTTTCTGCAGTCTTCATTGTTTGAGCCCCTGGAATCAGTGGAGATAAAATATCTCACCTGGAAGGTGGTTCTTCTCCTGGCGCTGGCTTCAGCTAGACGGGTGTCAGAACTTGGGGCTCTCTCTTGTAGGTCTCCTTACCTGGTGTTTCATGCGGATAGGGCCGAGCTTCGTACTCGTATGTCTTTTCTACCTAAGGTGGTGTCTGATTTTCACATCAATCAGCCACTTGTGGTCCCGGCCCTCTCGGGGGACTCTCCGGATTCGAGATCATTGGACGTTGTCAGGACACTCAAGATCTATGTGGATAGGCGCACTCCACGCGCTCTGTGGGACCTTCGTGGGCGGCTGCCCGTGGGGTTTCCATGACTACTTTATGTCGGGCGGCTACTTGGTCGGGCCGTCATACGTTTGTCAAATTCTACAAGTTTGACACTTTTGCGGCCTCTGCATCTCAGTTTGGCCGAGCGGTTTTACAAGACTCTCAGCGCTCTCCCACCCGTTTTGGGAGCTCTGGGACGTCCCCATTGTAACTGCGCTCCAGTGGCCCCTAGTGGATGAAGGAGAAATCAGGATTTTGGTACTTACCGATAAATCCCTTTCTCCGATTCCACAGGGGCCACTGCACGCCCACCCAGCGCTGTTTCCTCCTTGTTTTTTGCTTAACGGTTTGCAGATCAATATGACTGCTTGTTGAGTTCAGGTTAGCCTGTTTTTTGTTAGGTTCTGTTCCAGGTTTGGTTTGTGTTATCCTGGTTTACAGGGCGTCATTAACCTCCTCTACATTAAGGTTTGTTTATTACAGCTCTCCTCTGGCACAGTTTTACGTAGACTGGCTTGGAGGGGAGATAGTAGGGGAGGAGCTAGCCACAGTATTAGAATTTTAAAGTGCCAGCTCCCAATTACTGCCTACTATTTCCCCATTGTAACTGCGCTCCAGTGTCCCCTGTGGAATCGGAGAAAAGGATTTATCGGTAAGTACCAAAATCCTGATTTTAGTTTTCCATGATCGGCGATTATTAAGTCTGGTATGCCTAATCCTAATGTGTTCTGTACTAAGGGGGAGATTTATCAATGCTTGGCGAGAGAGAGATAAAATACCAACCAATCATCTATCATTTTTCAAATGCAGCCTATAATAAGACAGAAGCTGATTGGTTAATGCTTTTCACTCTCCAAGCTGAGATAAATCTCCCCCAAAGGAATCTATTCATGAAGCAGTGAAAAGAGCGGAGACGTGATCCTGTGGAGAAGTTGCCCATGGCAACCAATCCGCTGTTATGTATAGTTTTATGGAATGCACTTTATAAATGTAACCTCAACACTGATTGGTTGCCATGGGCAACTTCTCCACTGGATCACTCCTCCACACATTTCACTGCTTCACGAATAGACTGCTAAGTGAGAAATGACCATGTGGCTAGTGATTGGGTGAAGTGATGGAAAGCACACGTGTCAGCTTCAACCTTCTCATTGTCTTAAAGTATTCTGCGATTTTATTTCCTATTATGGGGCCTTATGCTTCATCCCCGCTTTTTGTCCATTAATAGTTAATGTGGTCTCCCTCCTAATTGTTCAACTTTAGAATTCCATAACCCAGGCCATTAGCTTTGCCAGAATGGGTTGAGGTTTAGTAGTTTTTCTCTTACGTCCTAGTGGATACTGGGGATCTGTACTTTAGTACCATGGGGTATAGATCGGGTCCACTGGAGCCTGGCACTTTAAAAACCTTTAGTGCGCGCTGGCTCCTCCCCTCTATGCCCCTCCTGCCAGACTCAGTTTAGAAAATGTGCCCAAGGAGCCGGGGTGCAGTTCTTTGGAGCTCCAGAGAGTTTCCTTTAATTTTTGTTTTAGTTTATTGTTTTGAAGTAGTCCTGGCTGGCAACCTGGCTACCTGCTTCGTGGGACTTAGAGGAGGGACCGAACCAACCTCTTGAGGGTTAATGGTTCGTAATCCCAGCTGACAGGACACTCAGCTCCTGAGGTGCTGATCACACATCGTTAGTATGTATGCCCATGCCAGCAGCAAGCCGCCACCCTCTTAACAGATGCCGAAGATCAAGGTGCAGTGAGTGTTAACACGGGGTCCCGGTTAGCGGGTCCCTGGTGCAGTTTTGGTGGCATGTCACACGGCAGTCACGGGCCATGAGCTGCAGTGCCTGCCGAGGACTAAACTGGCTCAGGGCTCATTCCCCGCAATGCTCACTGCCCCTTAGGGCGTGTCTGTGCTGTTATCTTTATGCCAGTATAATAAGGTGAGGCACCGTGCGCCATTGCAAGAGGCAGGGCTTCCTGGAGCTGGACCAAAGGCGGGAAGGCGCCATTTCCTGCTGCTGCGGATCATCAAGGCTGCATGCACGCTGCTCCTCCATGGACCCACGCGGTTACAGACTCTGTACTGGTACCAGGGGGTCATAGCAGGGTGGGAGCATGCCAGCAGTAGCACTGCTGCACTTCTATCAGGTTATACACATAATTCTCACACTGTGCTGCTGTGTTTCTGTGTGCTGGTCTCTGCTCCTCAGTGTCACTCCAGGGGATCTCTAAGGTCTGTGTGGAGGAGTTTGTAAGTGAGCTGCACTGTATTACAGTTGTGGAAAGATGTCTGTTGACATGGTTATGTGTGCTGATTGTAGCTCTACCCCGTCCTCTGGGGTCACTCATGTGTGAACAGTGGGGGTAATTCCAAGTTGATCGCAGCAGGATTTTTGATAGCAATTGGGCAAAACCATGTGCACTGCAGGTGAGGTAGATATAACATGTGCAGAGAGAGTTAGATTTGGGTGAGTTATTTTGTTTCTGTGCAGGGTAAATACTGGCTGCTTTATTTTTACACTGCAAATTAGATTGTAGATTGAACACACCCCACCCAAATCTAACTCTCTCTGCACATGTTATATCTGCCTCCCCTGCAGTGCACATGGTTTTGCCCAATTGCTAACAAAAATCCTGCTGCGATCAACTTGGAATTACCCCCAGTGTTCCTTATTTCCACAGGGACACAGTTCACAGGCACCTGACTGGTTGGATACTTTTAAAAGCATGATTCAGAATGTAAATTCAGAATTAGCTGCAGCTAAAAAGGAGAGACAGGTGTTAAAGCAGTCTATTGACTGTATGGCAAAAGCAGCAGATACCAGAAAGGCTTCTCAGCCCCCTTTGTTGGTTTCAGAACCAGATGAGGAGTTGTACTTTAATGTTAGACCAAAGACCTCAGCAGCCTTTCCTGTGTCAAAAGAGTTAAACTCCCTGGCCAGGGAAGCATAGTTAAACCCTGATAAGAAATTTAAAATTCGTCAGAGGTTTTTAGCTACCTTTCCCCTCCCCACTAAGGACAGGAAGGTATGTGAAAAAGCCCTGTCAGTCTATACGTCTATGTCCAGACTATCTAAGAGGCCCTACACACTGGGCGATATTACTGAAAGATATGAACGATCTCGTTCATTAATGAACAAGATACCATTCATATCTTTCAGTGTGGAGGCTGCAACAGTGAACGATGCGCGGCCCCGCACTCGTTCATCGTTGGTGCCCTGTCGCTTGTGCATGCAGGCCAATATGAACGATCTTGTCCATATTTGCATGCAGTGCTATGGAGATGGGTGACGGGGGGAGTTGCCAGTGCCAGGTGCTATATCCCTAAAAGAGCCGGCTGACTAAAATTGAGACCACTCTCAAGGCAATATATACGGCAGCAGGTGTAGCACAGCTCCCCACAATTGTTTGTGGGTGGATTTCCAGGGCGGTAGTCAAGTGGTCTGATACTGTTATTGATGGTTTAGACTCTCTGACCTGGCAGGAGGTCATTACTCTGCTGCATCATATACTGGATGCTGCAAATTTTATGAGCGAGGCTATAAAGGATAAATGGCCGCACTACTGCTATGGCTGTTTCGGCACGCAGAGCTTTGTGGTTACGTCAATGGTCAGCGGATGCTGATTCCAAAAAGGGTGTAGAAAGTCTACCTATTTGGGGTTGGCTGCGCCACCTGCTAGATGTTCTTACACAGACCTTGCAGTCCTTTTGTGTGGCAAGGTTCAGAGGCAGGGGCCGAGGGGTCTCCACCACTCCCAGAGGATTTCGTGGTAAGTCCCGTAAACCCGCAACTGATGCCTCCCTGGACCAGACCACCGGATCCCCTGCCGCTAAGCCTTCCGCGTGACGGTTGGCCCCAGCAGCAAGACTACTTTCATGTGGGTGCTCGCCTTCAACACTTCGCCCATGTGTGGGCGAAGTCCTGCCAGGATCCTTGGGTGAGGGACCTCATTTCCCAGGGATACTGGCTGTAATTCCAAGCTACTACTCCTCACAGATTTTTAAAATCAGGCTTGCCAGTTTTACCAGCAGCAAAAGTTACCTTGCAAAGGGCTATTCAAAAACTTTTGTGGACAGGGGTGGTTGTTCCAGTCCCTCCTTTGTTACGCAACATGAGTTTTTACTCCAGTCTTTTTGTTGTTCCAAAACCAGACGGTTCGGTGCAACCCATCTTGAACCTGAAATCTCTAAACCTGTATCTACGGGTGTTCAAATCAAAATGGAATCTCTGCGGGCAGTGGTGTCCGGTCTGGAAGAGGGGGGGGGAGTTCCTGGTATCACTAGATGTCAAGGATGCCTATCTACAGATTCCCATATGGCCCCCTCATCAGGTTTACCTCAGGTTCGCCATACTGGATGACCATCTCCAGTTTCAGACCTTGCACCTTGGCCTGTCCACAGCTCCGAGCTTCTTCACCAAGGTCATGGCGGAAATGATGCTGCAACTGTACATGATGGGAGTAGACATAGTCCCCTACTTGGATGATCTCCTGATAAAGGCTATGTCCAGGGAGCGTCGGCTGCACAGCATCGATCTGATGACTCGCCTACTTACGGATCATGAGTGGATCCTAAATTTTCAGAAATCTCATCTGGAACCGACCCAATGTCTTCAGTTCCTGGGAATGATACTGGATACGGTGTCTCAAAAGGTGTTTCTTCCGATGGACAAGGCCTTGGCTATCCAGGCTATGGTCCGCTCAGTGCTCCGTCCTCGCAAGGTATCCATACATCTTTGCATCCAATTGCTGGGCAAGATGGTGGTTGCTTATGAGGCAATACAATACGGCAGATTTCATGCCCGGCCATTTCAGCTGGATCTGCTAGACAAATGGTCGGGGTCTCACCTTCATTTGCATAAGGAAGTGACCTTATCTCCGAAAGCCCGGATTTCTCTATTATGGTGGCTTCAAGTTTCTCACCTGCTAGATGGCAGGAATTTCAATATCCACTCGTGGATTCTCCTGACAACGGATGCCAGCCTCCGAGGTTGGGGGGGTGTTACCCAAGGGGCCCAGTTCCAGGGAATATGGTCAAGTCAGGAATCTGCTCTGCCAATCAACATCCTGGAACTCAGGGCAATTTACAGTGCTCTTCTGCAAGCTTCCCATCTCCTGAAGGATTGGGCGATCCAGGTTCAACCGGACAACGCCACGGCGTTGGCGTACATAAACCGTCAAGGAGGAACGAGAAGCAGAGCGGCAATGTGAGAAGTGTCAAAAATACTCCTCTGGGCGGAGGCCAACACAAGGGCCATCTCAGCCATATTCATTCCAGGAGTGGACAACTGGGAAGCAGACTTCCTCAGCAGGCACGACCTCCATCCGGGGGAATGGGGCCTACATCCCCAGGTTTTTAACAGTTAATTCACCGGTGTGGCTGTCCGTAGATAGAGCTGATGGCTTCTTGTTTCAACAAGAAGCTATGCCGTTACTGTTCCAGAACGAGGGATCCGCAGGCTGTAGCAGTGGATGCGCTGACGACACCTTGGATGTACCAGTTTGTGTACCTGTTCCCTCCTCTACCGCTAATCTGAAGGGTTCTAAAAAGACTAAGAAGGGAAAGCGTTGGCTTGGCCGAGCATGGAGTAGAAAGCTAGGAGTTAGAGCTCCGTATATCCTGCCTTTTATATCCTGCTTTCCCCGCTAGTGGCTACCAATAACCCGGCTCAGACGTTGTGGCTTTTGACCCTGCTCACATTGAGGGGTCTGTGGGACGGTGTTTCTGCTCTGGGAAGCCGCTGGACGCATCGCGGCCTACACCGCTCGGCATCACTCCTTCCGCCCGGCGCCATCTTGGGAATCAGCGGCGGAGTCCGGAGCCGCGCTGGGACGGGGCTCCCTCCACTCGCACCATCTGCTGTTTTCGGCTGAACCGGAGATCGCTGTGTGCCCCTGTCTCCTTTCACCTTGCGTTTGGCGGACTGCAGGCCCCTCTGTGGCGGTGATAGCTGCTGGCGGTGCGGGGGTACATCTGCCTACACGGGCCGTCTCTCCTCACATCCCCTGCCTTTCTGCGCTGCTGATCGGAGCCTCCCAGCCTGCATTACTCTGCCTGCAGGGCTGCCTTGATACCTACAACTACCCTGCTCTACCCACACTGCTGGGTGACGTTTCCATATCTACACTACTCTCTGAGAGGGTCCACTCAAAAGCCTGCTGTTGATTATACTGCCTGACTGCTGACATTACAGATTTCCTTTCCCCTGCCTGGGTTTATTCAACTGCGTGAGACTCTGGAGTCCTGGGGATTTTACAACCTGTGGTGAGCACGTACTGTTTATTCTATATCATTGAATCTGCCCGTCTCCCATCATGGTGCGTGGGGGCAGTGCTGCTGCTGCTACCGCTGCTGCTAAACTTGAAAAATATGCTAGAGGCTCTCAATCCTCCTCCCAACCCACCAGGGCTGCTGCTCCCCCATCCCCCTCTTCCCCCTCGGAATCACCACCTCGGGAAGACGACACGTCTCAGTCGACGCAGCAAATTCTCTTAGCCATATCCACATCCGAGCACAGAGTCATGGATAAAATTGGCCAAGTACAGGTGGATATCACTTTAATCAGGCATGACATGCAAAAGATTCGTGAACGGGTGGGGGAGGCGGAACACCGTATCTCCGACCTAGAAGACGTCACCAATCCTCTTAAAGACACAGTTTCCAATCTCACAACCCAGATGTCGGCAGTTAAGGCGAAGCTCTCCGATATTGAAGGAAGACTGCGTCGTAATAACGTTCGCTTTGTGGGCCTCCCGGAGAGAGTGGAGGGCTCCTCCCCAGAATCCTTCCTTGAAACATGGCTTCTCCGTCTATTTCAACGCGATGACTTTGGTCCTCAGTTCTCTGTGGAGAGGGCCCATCGATTGCCTGCCAGGGCTCCTCCCCCGGGCGCACCTGCACGCACTTTCATAGCCCGTTTTCTACATTACAGGGACCGGGATGCAGTCCTACGGCTGGCCCGCACGCAGGGTCCTTTGAAATTTGACAACCATGATATTGCTGTCTACCCAGACTTTGCCGTGGAAGTCCAGAAGTCGCGTACGCAGTTCCTACAGGTCAAGAGAAAGCTTCGTGATCATCAAATTCAATATGCCATGTTATTTCCGGCACGGTTGAGGGTGGTGTATGATGGCTCCACACACTTCTTCAATACCCCTCAAGAGGCGGAGGCCTGGCTTGAGCGCAGACCCAGGCCCCCTATTTAGGGACTGGTTCTCCCTCAGAGGACGCATTGACTGCTGGGTTCTGTACTCCTTCTAGTCCTATAGCGGGAATGATCTTTATTTCTAGGAGCTGAATGCTAGGATATAGCCTTTTTTGTAGAGGCATTAGTTGTCTCTACTCCCTAGGGTTGTTATAGGTTCTCAGCCTTAGTTCAGTTAACGGTTTTTCTGGGATCCAGGCGTGTCTAGTTTGGGATGGATATGCAGGGAGGGGGGGGTTTGGGTTGTTCTGGGTTTGTTCTTTTTTTTTGTACATGTATTGTCTTATGTGTCACTGTGCTATTTTTTTTTCTCGAACTGTAATGTGTCCATGATTTCGTTTATGTATGCCTTCTGCTCTCCGTATGCTCCGCCTGTGTGCTGGCGGGGGGTCGTAGTGATCCCTTTGCTTCTCTCCCCTCTATGTTATGGGTTCCTCTCTTTTGCGCGCCTTGCTTGCCTTGGATTATCTTCTTCCCCTCCCTCTCCGCATTTGCCCCTTGCCCTTTTTCTCCTCCTGTCCTTTCTCTTTTGTATCTATGGCTGCAGGGGTTGATGGGCTCCGCATACTCGGCTGGAATGTGAGGGGCCTGAATGACCGCATTAAGCGGGCGCTGGTTTTGTCTCAGGTGAGAAAATATAGGGCAGATATCTTATGCCTTTCCGAAACGCATCTAGTTGGTACTAAAACCTTGGCTCTCAGGAAGCCCTGGGTGGGTCTCTCCTATCACTCCACCTTCTCTGCTAACTCCAGGGGGGTTTCAGTTTTGGTGCGGAAGTCGGTTAATTTCCACTTGGTTCATAGCCAAATTGACCAATATGGCAGATATGTATTTCTTAGGGCCTATGTTAACCGTACACTTTTACACATACTTGCTGTCTACGTCCCTCCCCCCTACAATAATGAGGTACTCAGGCAGGCGATGTCGTTTCTTGCTACTTCTCCCTCGGCTCCGGTCCTTTGCATCGGTGACTTCAATAATGTTTTGGATAAAGTCTTAGATAGATGGACTGAGCTTCCCCCTTCCCTACCCTCTGCCTCCCCGTCCCCCACTCCGTTCGCAAGGTTGATTTCCGAGCTTGGACTCCTGGATATTTGGAGGTTGAGACACCCTAATCAACTCCAATACTCCTGCCACTCGGCCAGCTTTCACTCGTTTTCGAGAATAGACTTGGCCCTCGTCTCCCCTGATCTCACTGCTAGAATACTGGATGCCCAGTACCTTCAGAGAGGAATCTCGGATCACTCACCTGTGCTGGTGGTCCTGGATTCTGTTCCTCCCCGTGGGGCTAAGCTCTGGAAGTTGAATCCCTTCTGGTTGACCTTGTTAACTGACCACGAGGCCTTGCTTAACGAATGGAGTGATTTTGGGGTTCATAATGCGTCCTGTTCTGATCCACTGGTTAAACATGACGCATTTAAAGCTTCACTAAGGGGCTCCTTCATACGACAAATAGCTAATGTCAAGAAATCTAGTAGAGAAGAGGAGATGCGCCTGGAGCTTGCCTGTTCCCAATCCGAATCTACTTACCTCACTACTAGGACCCTTGATGATCGGGCAAGTTGGGATTTGGCCAGGAAAGCCTGGTCTGACCACTTGCTTGATAAATCAAAGCGCAAATTACTTTTCTCCCAGCACGCCCTGTATTCACAATCGGACACGGGGGGTAGTTACTTGGCATTTCTGGCTAGGGGAGAGAGAACGGGGGGTTCCATTCAGCAGATCTGTGATACTCAGGGCGAAATGGTATATGCCACTCCTGAAATAGCCCAGGTCTTCCAGTCCTTTTATTCCTCGCTATATGCCTCTAGAGTCGCCTATACCCCCACTCAACTACAGCAATATCTTTCAGACATTACCCTGCCACAACTATCTCAACAATCTGTAGATATTTTGGATGCTAATATTACCCCAGAGGAAGTTGAGGCTGCTATTGCCTCCTTCCCTAACAAAAAGGCCCCGGGTAGCGACGGTATACCAGTTGAAGTTTATAAACAATATCGTGCATACTTTGTCCCCTATCTTTTGACTCTCTTTAATACATTGCTGGAGGG
Organism: Pseudophryne corroboree; assembly: GCF_028390025.1. Classification (NCBI taxonomy): domain Eukaryota; kingdom Metazoa; phylum Chordata; class Amphibia; order Anura; family Myobatrachidae; genus Pseudophryne; species Pseudophryne corroboree. The sequence goes on along the minus strand of NC_086449.1, from coordinate 780,148,813 downwards.
CGCTCGTCTACCTCCCTCTATGTCTGAAGCTATTATCGTGGTGATCCTTAAACCGGGTAAAGACCCTACGGCCCCGGAATCCTACCGCCCGATCTCATTGCTACCTACTGATGTCAAAATCTTGGCCAAAATTCTGGCACTTAGACTCAATAGTGTTATCACTTCGATCATACATGATGACCAGACAGGATTTATGCCAGGCAAGTCCACCCTCCAAAATTTGAGGCGACTGTTCTGTCACCTGCAGATGGGGGACCGCCCCGAGTCGGAGGCTGTGGTAGTTTCCTTGGATGCTGCCAAGGCCTTCGACTCTGTGGAGTGGGTGTATTTGTGGGAAGTACTTAGACGGTTTGCTTTTGGCCCCAAATTCATACGCTGGGTACAATTACTCTATTCCTCCCCCGTGGCTCGGATATCTGTCAATGGCTATGTGACCTCCCCGTTTGCCTTGTCCCGTGGTACCAGACAGGGCTGCCCACTCTCCCCTGCCCTTTTTGCCCTGGCTGTAGAGCCATTGGCATGTTTCATCAGAGCGTCCCCTGATGTTAGGGGCATCACCATTGACGGACATGAGGATGTCATTGCATTATATGCCGATGACATGCTCTTGTTCCTCAGAGACCCTGATACTTCCCTGACCTCCCTTCTGGGTATTGTTGATACATTTGGTCTCTACTCCGGCCTGACTATCAACTGGAATAAGTCTAATGTCTTTCCCATCTCTGGTATTCTTCCTGACCCGTTGCCAGATGTGTCCTCCTTGACCTGGACCCTTCGCTTTCAGTATCTTGGTGTCTGGATCACTCCTAATGTTAAGTCTTTTGTACATCAAAACATTGACCAGGTCACGATGGATCTGAAGCGACGGGTTCATGTATGGAAGAAGCTTCCCCTTACTGTCACGGGTCGCATTAACCTTATTAAGATGGTGATTCAACTGAAGTATCTTTATTTATTGCAGCACTCTCCTACTTATATCCCCAAGAAAATATTCACTAATATTGATAGTGTACTTTCCTCCTTTGTTTGGGGCGACAAAACGCCTAGGGTTGCCCTGAGAGCTCTGGTTAAGGCTAAATCGGATGGAGGCTTGGGCTTTCCCAATCTCCAGGCTTATTATATAGCTGCTCAGCTTGCACACCTGTCTAATTGGATTCTCAACAGGGATAGTCTCACATTTGAGAGATTCTTTGCCGAGTGTGTGGGGTCTCATTTCTCCCCTCTCCAGTTTCTTCTTTCTGCCTCTTCTACTGCTGGTCTTCCTCCTTTGCTACGACAATCGCTACTTGTGTGGCGTCAGGCTCACTCCTATTACTCATGGCAGGGCACAGACTCTGACACGCCACTCTGGTTCAATCCAAGATATAGGGAGTTGTTGCAACTCTCACAGGACAACATATGGATTGGGGCAGGCCTTACCACAGTCTTGCAACTATTTGATAATGGTGTTCTCAAGTCTTTCGCACAACTGAAGGAGGAGCTTGAAATATCCAATAGATCCTTTTATCGCTATCTACAGCTCCGCCACGCGGTGCAGGCACAGTTTGGGGCCTCACCCCCGCCCATTTCTGACTCCCCGATTAAAGATATGGTTAGGAATTTAGGTGCAAGACACCAAGTTTCCATTCTATATAGTAGTCTGAATGCACACATCTGTCCGAATATATTTGATCAACTTAAACTCAAATGGGAACAAGACATTGGCTCAATTACAGATGGCTACAGGTGTTGAGCTCACTTAAATACTCCACTCAGTGTATCAAATATCAGCAGGTTTATTTTTATGTTCTGCATAGGACATACAGAACTCCAGTTTCTATGTATAAAGCAGGCCTACGGCCTGATAGTACCTGCCCCAGATGTGGTGCCCCTGAATCTACTTTTTGGCACCTATTATGGCTGTGCCCCACTGTGTATGCCTTTTGGGAAGCAGTTTGGGCGGACGTTCTGCTCACTGAACCTACGCTCCCCCCCCTCTCTCCTACTATATGTATGTTTGCGCTAGACTTAGAGGAATCCTACTGCCCTGCACTATACAAATATGTTCTTTGCCTGACTACCTTAGCTAAGGTGATTATAGCGCGTAACTGGTTTGCTACCTCTTCCCCCAATGTGTACAACTGGCGAGCCCTAGTAAATGAGGTGTCAGGACACGAGAGGTTTACACATAGATCTAGAGGGACCCTACCCCATTACTTTAGCAAGTGGGATAGGTGGAATACCTCCCGTCTGGCTACAACTGGAGCAATATTCTCTGACTGATTGAGGCTTCGTATTTGAATTTACAATGTTGCCGTGACGCTTATTCCATGTGACACAGATGGTATTAATTACTGTATTTTTTCTGCAATGTGTGTTTTTTTTTTTTCTTTTTTCTTTCTCTTCTCTTTCTTTCTCCCTCTGTTTTGATTGTTGTTCTGGTTTTGTTCTGCATTTAATGTTGTTGTTTTGTTTTTTTTACCTTGTCCCTGTGCAAAACTCTAATAAAAAATTACACAAGTAAAAAAAAAAGAAGGGAAAGCGTTCAAGCAATTCTAATTGCCCCGGATTGGCCTCGACGGGCGTGGTACTCGGACCTCCTAACCATGACTCTGGAGGATCCCTGTCCTCTACCGCTCCAATACGATTTTATTCAGCAAGGTCTGTTCGTCTATCCAGACTTACAGAGGCTACGTTTGTTACAGAGGCTACGTTTGACGGCTTGGAAGTTGAGAGGGAGATTCTAGCAAGAAAGGGTCTTCCCTTCCGGGTTATTTCCACCATGGTCCAGGCCAGGAAGATGGTTACGTCTAAACATTATCATTGTATCTGGAAAAAGTATGTTTCTCTATCGTCCTAGTGGATGCTGGGGTTCCTGAAAGGACCATGGGGAATAGCGGCTCCGCAGGAGACAGGGCACAAAAGTAAAGCTTTCCGATCAGGTGGTGTGCACTGGCTCCTCCCCTATGACCCTCCTCCAAGCCAGTTAGATTTTTGTGCCCGGCCGAGAAGGGTGCAATCTAGGTGGCTCTCCTAAAGAGCTGCTTAGAAAAGTTTAGCTTAGGTTTTTTATTTTACAGTGAGTCCTGCTGGCAACAGGATCACTGCAACGAGGGACTTAGGGGAGAAGAAGTGAACTCACCTGCGTGCAGGATGGATTGGCTTCTTGGCTACTGGACATCAGCTCCAGAGGGACGATCACAGGTACAGCCTGGATGGTCACCGGAGCCTTGCCGCCGGCCCCCTTGCAGATGCTGAAGTAAGAAGAGGTCCAGAATCGGCGGCAGAAGACTCCTCAGTCTTCTAAAGGTAGCGCACAGCACTGCAGCTGTGCGCCATTTTCCTCTCAGCACACTTCACACGGCAGTCACTGAGGGTGCAGGGCGCTGGGAGGGGGGCGCCCTGGGAGGCAAATGAATACCTATTTTGGCTAAAAATACCTCACATATAGCCTCCGGAGGCTATATGGAGATATTTAACCCCTGCCAGAATCCGTTAAGAGCGGGAGACGAGGCCGCCGAAAAAGGGGCGGGGCCTATCTCCTCAGCACACAGCGCCATTTTCCCTCACAGAAAGGCTGGAGGGAAGGCTCCCAGGCTCTCCCCTGCACTGCACTACAGAAACAGGGTTAAAACAGAGAGGGGGGGCACTAAATTGGCGTTAGAAATATATAAAAAAGATGCTATAAGGGAAAACACTTATATAAGGTTGTCCCTATATAATTATAGCGTTTTTGGTGTGTGCTGGTAAACTCTCCCTCTGTCTCTCCAAAGGGCTAGTGGGTCCTGTCCTCTATCAGAGCATTCCCTGTGTGTGTGCTGTGTGTCGGTACGTGTGTGTCGACATGTATGAGGACGATGTTGGTGAGGAGGCGGAGCAATTGCCTGTAATGGTGATGTCACTCTCTAGGGAGTCGACACCGGAATGGATGGCTTATTTAGGGAATTACGTGATAATGTCAACACGCTGCAAGGTCGGTTGACGACATGAGACGGCCGATAAACAATTAGTACCGGTCCAGACGTCTCAGAAACACCGTCAGGGGTTTTTAAAACGCCCGTTTACTTTAGTCGGTCGACACAGACACGGACACTGAATCCAGTGTCGACGGTGAATAAACAAACGTATTCCTTATTAGGGCCACACGTTAAAGGCAATGAAGGTGGTGTTACATATTTCTGATACTACAAGTACCACAAAAGAGGGTATTATGTGGGATGTGAAAAAACTACCGTAGTTTTTCCTGAATCAGATAAATTAAATAAAGTGTGTGATGATGCGTGGGTTCCCCCCGATAGAAAATTATGGGCGGTATACCCTTTCCCGCCAGAAGTTAGGGCGCGTTGGGAAACACCCCTTAGGGTGGATAAGGCGCTCACACGCTTATCAAAACAAGTGGCGGTACCGTCTATAGATAGGGCCGTCCTCAAGGACCAGCTGACAGGAGGCTGGAAAATATCATAAAAAGTATATACACACATACTGGTGTTATACTGCGACCAGCGATCGCCTCAGCCTGGATGTGCAGAGCTGGGGTGGCTTGGTCGGATTCCCTGACTAAAAATATTGATACCCTTGACAGGGACAGTATTTTATTGACTATAGAGCATTTAAAGGATGCATTTCTATATATGCGAGATGCACAGAGGGATATTTGCACTCTGGCATCAAGAGTAAATGCGATGTCCATATCTGCCAGAAGATGTTATGGACACGACAGTGGTCAGGTGATGCAGATTCCAAACGGCACAAAGGTGTATTGCCGTATAAAGGAAGAGGAGTTATTTGGGGTCGGTCCATCGGACCTGGTGGCCACGGCAACTGCTGGAAAATCCGCCGTTTTTACCCTAAGTCACATCTCTGCAGAAAAAGACACCGTCTTTTCAGCCTCAGTCCTTTCGTCCCTATAAGATCATATCTGCCCAGGGATAGAGGAAAGGGAAGAAGACTGCAGCAGGCAGCCCATTCCCAGGAACAGAAGCGTTCCACCGCTTCTGACAAGTTCTCAGCATGGCGCTGAGACCGTACAGGACCCCTGGATCCTACAAGTAGTATCCCAGGGGTACAGATTGGAATGTCGAGACGTTTCCCCTTCGCAGGCTCCTGAAGTCTGCTTTACCAAGGTCTCCCTCCGACAAGGAGGCAGTATGGGAAAAAATTCACAAGCTGTATTCCCAGCAGGTGATAATTAAATTACCCCTCCTACTACAAGAAAAGGGGTATTATTCCACACTATATTGTGGTACTGAAGCCAGAAGGCTAGGTGAGACTTATTCTAAAAAAATTTTTGAACACTTACAAAGGTTCAAATCAAGATGGAGTCACTCAGAGCAGTGATAACGAACCAGGAAGAAGGGGACTATATAGTGTCCCGGGACATCAGGGATGCTTACCTCTATGTCCCAAATTTGCCCTTCTCACTAAGGGTACCTCAGGTTCGTGGTGCAGAACTGTCACTATCAGTTTCAGACGCTGCCGTTTGGATTGTCCACGGCACCCCGGGTCTTTACCAAGGTAATGGCCGAAATGATGATTCTTCTTCGAAGAAAAGGCGTCTTAATTATCCCTTACTTGGACGATCTCCTGATAAGGGCATAGTCCAGGGAACAGTTGGAGGTCGGAGTAGCACTATCTCGGATACTGCTACAACAGCACGGGTGGATTCTAAATATTCCAAAATCGCAGCTGATCCCGACGACACGTCTGCTGTGCCTAGGGATGATTCTGGACACAGTCCAGAAAAAGGTGTTTCTCCCGGAAGAGAAAGCCAGGGAGTTATCCGAGCTAGTCAGGAACCTCCTAAAAACAGTGCATCATTGCACAAGGGTCCTGGTGAAAATGGTGGCTTCCTACGAAGCAATTCCATTCGGCAGATTTCACGCAAGAACTTTTCAGTGGGATCTGCTGGACAAATGGTCCGGATCGCATCTTCAGATGCATCAGCGGATAACCCTATATCCAAGGACAAGGGTGTCTCTCCTGTGGTGGTTATAGAGTGCTCATCTTCTAGAGGGCCGCAGATTCGGCATTCAGGATTGGATGCTGGTGACCACGGAGCCCAGCCCGAGAGGCTGGGGAGCAGTCACACAAGGAAAAAATTTCCAGGGAGTGTGATCAAGTCTGGAGACTTTTCTCCACATAAATATACTGGAGCTAAGGGTAAACTTATAATGCTCTAAGCTTAGCAAGACCTCTGCTTCAAGGTCAGCCGGTATTGATCCAGTGGGAAAAACATCACGGCAGTCGCCCACGTAAACAGACAGGGCGACACAAGAAGCAGGAGGGCAATGGCAAACACTGCAAAGACTTTTCGCTGGGCGGAAAATCATGTGATAGCACTGTCAGCAGTGTTTCATTCCGGGAATGGAAACTGGGAAGCAGACTTCCTCAGCAGGCACGACCTCCACCCGGGAGAGTGGAAACTTCATCGGGAAGTTTTTTCCACATGATTGTAAACCGTTGGGAAATACCAAAGGTGGACATGATGGCGTCCCGTCTGAACAAAAAACGGGACAGGTATTGCGCCAGGTCAAGAGACCCTCAGGCAATAGCTGTGGACGTTCTGGTAACACCGTGGGTGTACCAGTCGGTGTATGTGTTCCCTCCTCTGCTTCTCATACCTAAGGTGCTGAGAATTATAAGACGTAGAGGAGTAAGAACTATACTCATGGCTCCGGATTGGCCAAGAAGGACTTGGTACCCGGAACTTCAAGAGATGCTTACAGAGGTCTTATGGCCTCTGCCGCTAAGAAGGGACTTGCTTCAGCAAGTACCATGTCTGTTCCAAGACTTACCGCAGCTGCGTTTGTCGGCATGGCGGTGGAAAGCCGGATCCTAAGGGAAAAAGGCATTCCGGAAGAGGTCATTCCTACCCTGGTCAAAGCCAGAAAGGAGGTGACCGCACAACATTATCACCACATGTGGCGAAAATATGTTGCGTGGTGTGAGGCCAGGAAGGCCCCACAAAGAAATTTCAACTCGGTCGTTTCCTGCATTTCCTGCAAACAGGAGTGTCTATGGGCCTCAAATTGGGGTCCATTAAGGTTCAAATTTCGGCCCTGTCGATTTTCTTCCAGAAGAATTGGCTTCAGTTCCTGAAGTCCAGAAGTTTGTCAAGGGAGTATTGCATATACAACCCCCTTTTGTGCCTCCAGTGGCACTGTGGGATCTCAACGTAGTTCTGGGATTCCTCAAATCACATTGGTTTAAAACCAGTCAAATCTGTGGATTTGAAGCATCTCACATGAAAAGTGACCATGCTCTTGGCCCTGGCCTGGACCAGGCGAGTGTCAAATTGGTGGTTTTTTCTCAAAAAAGCCCATATCTGTTGTCCATTCGGACAGGGCAGAGCTGCGGACTCGTCCCCAGTTCTCTCCCTAAGGTGGTGTCAGTGTTTCACCTGAACCAGCTTATTGTGGTGCCTTGCACCTACTAGGGACTTGGAGGACTCCAAGTTGCTAGATGTTGTCAGGGCCCTGAAAATATGTTCCAGGACGGCTGGAGTCAGGAAAACTGACTTGCTGTTATCCTGTATGCACCCAACAAACTGGGTGCTCTTGCTTCTAAGCAGACTATTGCTAGTTGGATGTGTAATACAATTCAGCTTGCACATTCTGTGGCAGGCCTGCCACAGCCAAAATATGTAAATGCCCATTCCACAAGGAAGGTGGGCTCATCTTGGGCGGCTGCCCGAGGGGTCTCGGCTTTACAACTTTGCCGAGCAGCTACTTGGTCAGGGGCAAACACGTTTGCTAAATTCTACAAATTTGATACCCTGGCTAAGGAGGACCTGGAGTTCTCTCATTCGGTGCTGCAGAGTCATCCGCACTCTCCCGCCCGTTTGGGAGCTTTGGTATAATCCCCATGGTCCTTTCAGGAACCCCAGCATCCACTAGGACGATAGAGAAAATAAGAATTTACTTACCGATAATTCTATTTCTCGGAGTCCGTAGTGGATGCTGGGCGCCCATCCCAAGTGCGGATTATCTGCAATACTTGTACATAGTTACAAAAATCGGGTTATTATTGTTGTGAGCCATCTTTTCAGAGGCTCCGCTGTTATCATACTGTTAACTGGGTTTAGATCACAAGTTGTACGGTGTGATTGGTGTGGCTGGTATGAGTCTTACCCGGGATTCAAAATTCCTCCCTTATTGTGTACGCTCGTCCGGGCACAGTACCTAACTGGCTTGGAGGAGGGTCATAGGGGGAGGAGCCAGTGCACACCACCTGATCGGAAAGCTTTACTTTTGTGCCCTGTCTCCTGCGGAGCCGCTATTCCCCATGGTCCTTTCAGGAACCCCAGCATCCACTACGGACTCCGAGAAATAGAATTATCGGTAAGTAAATTCTTATTTTCCTGGTGTGAAAGTAGAAAGGTTTCTCCCGTGGAATTTAGAATTGGTCGTTTTGGTTTCCATCAAAGTCCAGATTTCGGCGCTCTCTATTTTCTTCCAGAAACAACTTGCTATGTTGCCGGAAGTACAAACTTTCTTAAAAGGAGTTCTTCATATGCAACCGCCCTTCGTACCTCCCATGGCTTTGTGGGATCTTAATGTGGTTCTGTCCTTTCTTCAATTGGACTGGTTTGAACACTTACATATGGTGGAGTTTAAATTTATCACCTGGAAGACTGTGATTATTAGCGTTAACATCTGCCAGACGTGTCTCTGTATTGGGGGCCTTATCCTGTAAGAACCCTTATTTGATTTTTCATGAAGACAGGGCAGAACTCGGGACCCTTCCTCAATTTTTGCCAAAAGTGGTTTCAGCTTTTCATGTCAATCAACCCATTGTGGTTCCGGTATTGTCTGACGCTTCCATTGGACCTGAGTCTTTGGATGTATTGAGAGCTCTGAAGATTTATGTCAAGAGGACGGCTCGTCATCGGAAATCTGATTCGCTGTTTGTCCTTTATGATGCCACCACGATTGGTCGTATAGACAAAAGACAAAATATACACTTAGCGCACCCTGCTGATGAAAAGGCTGCTGAATTCAAACGTGGATTTCACCAATCCACAAAGATAGACGGCACAATACAAAATAGACTCCTGAGCACTTTTCCAAAGGTATTCCTAAACGTGAATCATTAATATCCGAAATGAGTTCTAAGTATAGTCAATCGGCAGTGTACAGTTCCAAATGAAAAAAAACTGTTAGGTGTGTCCAACCAGGCGATCAATGATCCCAATCACTTATTCCTTTTCGGTTATGGTTGTGTGTTGGCTTAGTGCCTCATCGCTGTTGTACCTGTTTTCATCTCTCGTGGTATGCCATCTCCTCGGGCACAGTTTCCTAGACTGAGTCTGGTAGGAGGGGCATAGAGGGGAGGAGCCAGCCCACACATACACACACTAAAGGTTTTTAAAGTGCCAGGCTCCAGTGAACCCGATCTATACAACCTTGGTACTAAAATACAGATCCCCAGTATCTACTACGGACTACGAGAAAAGGAATTACTGGTAGGTATTAAATTCCTATTATTTACTCTAATTGGTGGCAGCAAAAGCTACCGCTTCCCAGCAATTTTGAGCCCAGAATTTAATAGGGCAATAATTTTAGTAGCACAATGCCCTGTGTTTCGCTATTGAAAGTATTGCCCTTTTAAATTTCGGGCTTAAACATCCCAGGAACAGGCGGCTTTTGCTGCTGCTGTTTAGTAAATAAACTCCTTAGAGGTAACTGGAATATAAATATTTGAATGTCATTTTTTTCAAATCCTTTTAATACCTTTCTGAAATTATACTCTATAGTAAAAGACTAACACTGCTCCTCACCTCTGTGGGGGGAATTCAAGTGTTTTGCAGACCGGCGGCCACTACATTGTTTCTCCGTTTGGGAGCACACAGCCGCTTGCACTGATATTACTGATGTGTTGTTCCATCATTTTGATTGGCTGGTAACTAATATAATGGGCAACAGTTGATTTACCGACGGTCATAATCCCGACAGCCATTGACCGAATACTGACACGGTCAAAATACCGACATACATTATACCGACATGTTCAAAATTACGGCATAGGTTTTTAAGGATTTTTGCCCAAAAACAGACTTGGTCATACTTAACCATCCCAGTGGACTTGGAGGGGGAATATAATAGTGTGCCAAGCGCAGCATGGCGAGCGGACGCGGTACACTTACACGGTGTCCATGTCGACCTTGACACCAAAAAGAAAAGAACAACTCATGTTGGTATTTTGAAATGTCGGTATTCTGACCATGTCGGCATAATGAATGTCTGTATATTGACTGTGTCGGTATTTTGACTGTCGGTAAATCATACTGAACCCAATATTACAATAAAAGGATTTATAGAAACTTTTAGTTGTTAAGCTATTGCTCTGAACTATCCTTACTGCAAATGTATGTGCCAAGAGTTTCTCAGCCAGCGTACTTCTGGATCAGCCACTGTAACGCTCACTGTGTACGAGCAGATAAGAGAACATTCCCTTCTCCCTGAACTTCAATAAGATCAGTAAGGGAGGCAGCTTGTATCTAGGTCCATGACACTTGGCTCTGACAAAAAGTAATATAATCCTCCTGTTTAATACCTGAATTCTGAAAAAGCAACTTGTCCAAACACCAGGAATTTGATGGGAGGAAGAGGAGGAGGAGGAGGAGGGTGGGGATCAATACATTTCTTGATGCAGAGGTTAATCCTGCAGCTGCATTGTCTGTCCTTAAGAAATTGCATAAGATTATGTGGGGAGTTGATGCTCTTCTGTAACACTTGCTGGAACTAAAACTCCCACAGCTTGCATTCCACAGAATCCGTGCCAACCCAGATTCAGTGGTATCCGGACTCTGGGTCGACACCCATTGGTCGACAGTGAATAGATCAACACTAGAAATAGGTTGACGCAACCGTTAGGTTGATATACAAAAAGGTCGACACGAGTGTCTCACATTTTTTAAAACTTTTTTTATACTTTACGATCCACATGGACTACGATTGGGAACGGTAACCTGGCGAGCCATGCGAGGGGACACGGTGCACGAATTGGGGTTCCCGGTCACTTTACGAAGAAAAAAAAAACATGAAAAACTCATGTCGACATTTTTTTCATGTTGACCTTGCTCATGTCGACCTTATGGCCGTGTCAACCTATTTCTAGTGTCGACCTAACCACTGTCGACCAATAGGTGTCGACCTAGACGCTGTCGACCATGAGTCCCATACCCGATTCAGTAGCAGGTCACATCAGCAGGTGTGCATTTCACTGACAATGAAGATACTGTGCTTGGTTCTTGGTCGCCCCGCATCTGTGATAAAGTGGAAGGTGATAACGCGCCAGCCAATCAGCAACTAGCTGTTAAGTTAGAGGCTGGGTTTGAAAAATAACAGGAGCTGACTGGCTGGTGCGTTATCACCTTCCACTGTATCACTTCTCCAGGCTTAATACATCTGCTTCCATGTGCCCATGACACGGATCTGTCCACACAGTAACCACTTAGGAACATTTAATGCAGTGATTGGACGGATCAAACTGCCCGCTCTTTCATTCCCCGCGATTGCTTTCTTTGGCGCAAGCGCAGTTTGCAGATATCCAAGAAACTTGTCCCTATATGGACTTGTGTCCGACTGTTGCTTTATGCAACCTGTTCTGAGAACTCAGACAGGGTATATTAGGCTTGACAGTGGGGTCAGTAGAGCAGGTCTTCAGTGGATGCTCAGTGTCAAAGGATAGGCACAATGATAATAAAGATCCTATTAGTGGTTATATAATTGTCTGGGTATAACAAAGGTGGTAGCCATGAGGCTCCTCCTACTATATTATTATAAAAGCATCATCGTCACACGCAGCCGTTCTGATACACAAAAAATGGCGTCTGACCACCTGCCAGCACAGCCAGGCTGCGCAGGAAGGGGTCAACCTGAAATCGACTGCGGATGCATCGTGAGGCGGCGCTCCACACATGCTGGGTGGCCTTGCCCTGTGTTGGGCTGTCCCCAGCATGTGAGTAGGTGGACGCAGGTCTTGCTATCTCTGAATAACCCCCAGAGTGAGGTATTGATGCTTCTCCATGACAGTTACCCAGGATCTAGTTGGACAAGATGTGCTGCCAGAGTGCCAGTCCACGGTCCTCGATGGCTGCTGTATACTGCTGGACCCGAGTTCTCCTTGGTAGACTTTACAGTACACTCTTCTGAGGATGTTTGATGGACAGAGTAGACGCTGCCATATGGGGCTGGCGTGAGAGTGGCTCTCAGAAGGAAAGCAGAGCATCCAAAAGTACTTTAGTCTGGTCTCCTGGTTTGGAGAGGTAATGAGGTGGGTGGCTTGTGGCTAGGGAACATAACAAGCACAAATAAAGCTCCTGATATGAGTTCCAGAATGACGAGTAGATCTCTGGGCTCCTGCGGAGGTTGGTTGACCTCAGCTGTGGAATATTTGGATGTGGTCACACGTGGATATCAGGGAGAAGGCAATCAGTGCTCGTTGCTTATGTGTGGATCTGAGTTTTCACCAGATCCTTCTGTAGCGATGCTCATATAGTGGGACTGCACTCATAAGGGGCAACGGGGATCCCCAAAATCACATTTAGTAGCTCATGGGTCTGTGGATGACTGCCATTTTTTTTTTTTTTATTGAAAGGGTTTAGTTATGATAAGACGCGCTTATTGCTCTGGATAGTGAGGAGCTCCAGAAAAAGTCCACACGGTTTACAGAAAGGAAAAGGAAGCTGGGCCAGTTTAAGGCTTGTGGTGGCCCCCCAAAAATAAAACTGTCAACATGCACATCACCACTACCTGTATGCCCCTTGCCTTGAGAGCACTGACTGGCAGTGTTGCAGCATATTGCACCATGCATGCGTTGCTCCCTGCGACCATTACTAGTATGCACTCCTTGCCTTGACCAGTGTCACAGTGTATTACATCATCTGTGTGATGGTGCAGGGAACTGGCTCCTTGCAGCAGACACAACTGCAACACTGCTGGGAGCCGCCAGGTTAGGGCACTATTTGCAGCAAGGCGGGGCCCATGGACAACTGCCCCACCCCCACATATAATCTGGCCCTGAAAGGAAGCCAGAGTTTACTATATGCAAATATAGATTTTATATATATATATATATATATATATATATATATATATATATATATATATACTTCTGTGGTCAGTTTAATTATTACCGGTAAGAAAATAGTTTTCTTTTACTCATATTTATTATGAGTATTTTTTAGCTCCTGGGATTTCTTTTTTATTTTTGTAATTTATTCTATTAGTCCGACAGTCTCATAGCATCCAACGGCCATCTTATTCTTAATATATGTAATTCATTTACAAGAGTCAAACATGTATTTAGGTAGCAATAATCCAGGAGTGATCAACACTCCGCTATATGTACTAAAAGGTTGTTTTGTTTAGATCGATTAAAATAGATTTTAATCGATGTTAGTCTGTCCAAGGTTAAAAATAAGAATTTACTCACCGGTAATTCTATTTCTCGTAGTCCGTAGTGGATGCTGGGGACTCCGTAAGGACCATGGGGAATAGACGGGCTCCGCAGGAGACTGGGCACTCTAAAGAAAGATTCAGTACTATCTGGTGTGCACTGGCTCCTCCCTCTATGCCCCTCCTCCAGACCTCAGTTAAGGAAACTGTGCCCGGAAGAGCTGACATTACAAGGAAAGGATTTTGGAATCCAGGGTAAGACTCATACCAGCCACACCAATCACACTGTACAACTTGTGATAAACTTACCCAGTTAACAGTATGAACAACAAACAAGCATCACTCAACCGATGCTACATAACCATAACCCTTTGTTAAGCAATAACTATATACACGTATTGCAGAAAGTCCGCACTTGGGACGGGCGCCCAGCATCCACTACGGACTACGAGAAATAGAATTACCGGTGAGTAAATTCTTATTTTCTCTAATGTCCTAGTGGATGCTGGGGACTCCGTAAGGACCATGGGGATTATACCAAAGCTCCCAAACGGGCGGGAGAGTGCGGATGACTCTGCAGCACCGAATGGGCAAACACAAGGTCCTCCTCAGCCAGGGTATCAAACCTGTAGAATTTTGCAAAAGTGTTTGAACCCGACCAAGTAGCAGCTCGGCAAAGCTGTAATGCCGAGACCCCTCGGGCAGCCGCCCAAGAAGAGCCCACTTTAGAAACATAGAAACATAGAATTTGTCGGCAGATAAGAACCACTTGGCCCATCTAGTCTGCCCCTTTTTTTTTTATATATTTTTTTTTTTATCACTAACCTTATTTGATCCTTATTTCTTTGTAAGGATATCCTTATGTCTATCCCATGCATGTTTAAATTGCTCTACTGTCTTAGCCTCTACCACCTCTGATGGGAGGCTATTCCACTTGTCCACTACCCTTTCTGTGAAATAATTTTTCCGCAAATTTCCCCTGAACCTCCCCCCCTCCAGTCTCAGTGCATGTCCTCGTGTCCTATTGCTTCTCTTCATTTGGAGAATGTTTCCCTCCTGGACTTTGTTAAAACCCTTCATATATTTGAAAGTTTCTATCATGTCCCCCCTTTCTCTTCTCTGCTCCAAACTATACATATTGAGATTTCTTAGTCTTTCTGGGTATGTTTTGTGATGTAGGCCATGCACCATTTTAGTTGCCCTCCTTTGTACAGTTTCTAATGTATTAATATCCTTTTGAAGATATGGCCTCCAGAACTGAATACAGTATTCTAGATGAGGCCGTACCAATGACCTATACAGTGGCATTATTACTTCTTTCTTTCTGCTGCTGATTCCTCTCCCAATGCAGCCAAGCATCTGACTAGCCTTCCTCATTGCCTTGTTACATTGCTTACCTGCCTTTAAGTCATCTGAAATAGTGACTCCTAGATCCCTTTCCTCCTCAGTAGTTTCCAGTATTGTGCCATTAATACTGTATTTAGCTTTAGGATTTTTGAGACCCAAGTGCATGATTTTGCATTTTTTGGCATTAAACTGTAATTGCCAGACTCTTGACCATTCCTCTAGTCTACCTAGATCCTCAATCATTTGTTTTACCCCACCTGGTGTGTCTACCCTGTTGCATACCTTTGTGTCATCTGCAAAAAGGCATACTTTCCCTTTAATCCCATTTGCAATGTCACCAATAAAGATATTAAAAAGCACTGGTCCAAGTACAGATCCCTGGGGTACTCCACTGGTAACATTTCCCTCCTGTGAATGCACTCCATTTACCACAACTCTCTGTTTTCTATCCTTCAACCAAGATCTTATCCATTCAATAATCCTAATATCCAATCCCAAACTTTCAAGTTTATTTAGCAGTCTGCGATGTGGAACTGTGTCAAAAGCCTTACTAAAGTCAAGATAAGCTATATCCATGGCTCCACCTTTATCCATCACTTTAGTCACACAATCAAAAAAGTCAATAAGATTTGTTTGACATGATCTTCCCCCAGTGAATCCATGCTGTTTGGGATCCAGTAAATTGCCGGATTTGAGATGATCTACAACTCTTTCTTTTAAGAGTGTTTCCATCAATTTCCCTACTACTGATGTAAGACTCACTGGTCTGTAGTTGTTTGCCTCTTCCTTGCTTCCACTTTTGTGCAGTGGGACTACGTTTGCTCTTTTCCAGTCCCCTGGAATTTCTCCTGTAGCTAATGACTGGTTGAATAATTCTGTCAATGGTGCTACCAGCACCTCTTTAAGTTCTTTTAGTATCCTTGGATGTATCCCATCTGGCCCCATAGATTTGTCCACTTTCAGCTTTGAGAGTTCTGTTAGGACCTTCTCCTCTGTAAATGTACTTGTTTCATTTTCCTGAATATCCCTGCAACTTAACTGTGGCCCCTTCCCCTCTCTTTCAGTAGTAAATACTGAGCAAAAATAATCATTAAGATGATCTGCTATTAAATTGTCTCCTTCAACAAGATTCCCAGTGTCCATCTTTAGTTTTATAATTCCGCCTTTTGTTTTTCTCTTTTCGCTTATATACCTAAAAAAAGTTTTGCCTCCTTTACCCACTGACTGGGCCATTTTCTCCTCAGCTTGTGCCTTTGCACATCTGATTACCTTCTTTGTCTCCTTCTGTCTAACAAGATATATCTTTTTGTCATCATTATTTTGTGTCTGCTTATATTTCCTAAAAGCCATCTTTTTTGCTCTCACAATATTTGCTACTTCTTTTGCAAACCACACTGGCTTCCTTTTCCTTGTGTTTTTCCTAACAGTTTTGATACAAAGGTCTGTTGCCTTCAATATTGCACATTTGAATGTTTTCCACCTCTCCTGCACTGTTTCCAAGTTCCTCCACTCTGCCAAAGAATCGCTTACACATTTTCCCATCCCTACAAAATCAGCCTTCCTAAAATCCAACACCTTTGTTTTTGTATGGGACGAGTCAGTCTCTGTCTTAATGCTGAACCATACTGCTTGATGATCACTGGATCCGAGGTTTTCACCCACTTTTACGTCTGATAATCTGTCTCCATTTGTAAGTATTAAGTCTAATATTGCGTCTTTCCGAGTGGGCTCCCTCACCAATTGGTGGAGGGATGCTCCCTGAAGGGAATTTAAAATGTTCCTACTTCTAGTGGAACTAGCAACAGACACCTCCCAGTTTACATCAGGAAGATTAAAGTCTCCCATGATTATTACCTCTCCTTTTAATGCCATTTTAGTTATGTCCTGCAATAGGTTCTTGTCAAGTTCCTCTTCCTGACCTGGTGGCCTGTATATCACGCCAATACGAATAATCAACTTTTCCCCTGTTTCTATGGTCACCCAAAGGGCCTCAGTTTTTTCTTCAATACTTTGTATTAATGTAGTATTTATGGCATTTTTTACATACATTGCTACCCCTCCTCCGATTTTTCCAATTCTGTCCTTCCTAAACAAAGTATATCCCGGTATAGCTACGTCCCAGTCATGATTTTCATTGTACCATGACTCTGTAATTGCCACAATGTCTAGATCATCCCTTGTCATTATTGCAGTTAGTTCTGGGATTTTATTTCCTAAGCTCCTAGCATTTGCACACATAGCTTTTAGAGTTTTGTTTGTGCTTTTTCTGTTCCTAGCTATGTTCTTCTCTCTGCCTATTTTTATTTGGTTTTGATCTGAATTATCTTCTGTTGCTGTGGATATGCTTCCTTGTGGAATGGGCTTTCACTGAATTCGGCTGCGGCAATCCCGCCGCAGAATGAGCCTGCTGAATCGTGTTACAGATCCAACGAGCAATAGTTTGCTTTGAAGCAGGAGCACCCAGCTTGTCGGATGCATACAGGATAAACAGCGAGTCAGTCTTCCTGACACCAGCCGTTCTGGTTACATAAATCTTCAAAGCCCGGACTACGTCCAGCAACTTGGAGTCCTCCATGTCACGAGTAGCCACAGGCACCACAATAGGTTGGTTCAAATGAAAAGATGACACCACCTTTGGCAGAAACTGCGGACGAGTCAGCAATTCTGCCCTGTCCATATGGAAAACCAGATAGGTGCTTTTACATGACAAAGCCGCCAATTCTGACACACGCCTAGCTGAAGCTAAAGCCAACAGCATGACCACTTTCCACGTGAGATACTTTAGTTCCACGGTCTGAAGTGGCTCAAACAAGTGGGATTTCAGGAAATCCAACACCACGTTAAGATCCCAAGGTGCTACTGGTGGCACAAAAGGGGGCTGAATATGCAGCACTCCCTTAACAAACGTCTGAACCTCAGGCAGTGAAGCCAGTTCTTTTTGAAAGAAGATGGATAGGGCCGAAATCTGGACCTTTATGGACCCTAATTTTAGGCCCATAGTCACACCTGACTGTAGGAAGTGCAGGAATCGACCCAGCTGGAATTCCTCTGTAGGGGCCTTCCTGGCCTCACACCAAGCAACATATTTTCGCCATATACGGTGATAATGCTTTGCTGTCACATCCTTCCTAGCCTTTATCAGCGTAGGAATAACTTCATCCGGAATGCCCTTTTCTGCTAGGATTCGGCGTTCAACCGCCATGCCGTCAAACGCAGCCGCGGTAAGTCTTGGAACAGACAGGGCCCCTGTTGCAACAGGTCCTGTCTGAGAGGCAGAGGCCATGGTTCCTCTGTGAGCATTTCTTGCAGTTCCGGGTACCAAGTCCTTCTTGGCCAGTCCGGAACAAGGAGTATTGTTTTCACTCTTCTTTTCCTTACGATTCTCAGTACCTTGGGTATGAGAGGAAGAGGAGGAAACACATAGACCGACTGGAACACCCACGGTGTTACCAGTGCGTCCACAGCTATCGCCTGAGGGTCCCTTGACCTGGCGCAATACCTTTTTAGCTTTTTGTTGAGGCGGGACGCCATCATGTCCACCTGTGGCAGTTCCCACCGACTTGCAATCTGCGTGAAGACTTCTTGATGAAGTCCCCACTCACCCGGGTGGAGGTCGTGCCTGCTGAGGAAGTCTGCTTCCCAGTTGTCCACTCCCGGAATGAACACTGCTGACAGTGCTTGCACGTGATTCTCCGCCCAACGAAGAATCCTGATGGCTTCCGCCATCGCCACTCTGCTTCTTGTGCCGCCCTGGCGGTTTACATGAGCCACTGCGGTGATGTTGTCTGACTGAATCAGCACCGGTTGGTTGCGAAGCAGAGGCTCCGCTTGACTCAGGGCGTTGTATATGGCCCTTAGTTCCAGGATATTTATGTGCAGACAAGCCTCCTGACTTGACCACAACCCTTGGAAGTTTCTTCCCTGAGTGACTGCCCCCATCCTCGGAGGCTCTCATCCGTGGTCACCAGGACCCAGTCCTGTATGCCGAACCTGCGGCCCTCGAGAAGGTGAGCACTCTGCAGCCACCACAGAAGAGACACCCTGGCCCTGGGGGACAGGGTGATCAGCCGATGCATCTGACAAGTGGTCTGATCCGGACCACTTGTCCAACAGATCCCACTGAAAGATCCTCGCATGGAACCTGCCGAAGGGAATGGCTTCGTATGATGCCACCATCTTTCCCAGGACTCGCGTGCAGTGATGCACCGACACCTGTTTCGGACCACTTGTCCAACAGATCCCACTGAAAGATCCTCGCATGGAACCTGCCGAAGGGAATGGCTTCGTATGATGCCACCATCTTTCCCAGGACTCGCGTGCAGTGATGCACCGACACCTGTTTCGTTTTAAGAGGTCTCTGACTAGAGTCACGAGCTCCTGAGCCTTCTCCGCCGGGAGAAACACCTTCTTCTGGTCTGTGTCCAGAATCATGCCCAGAAAGGGCAGACGCGTCGTAGGAATCAGCTGCGATTTTGGGATATTCAGAATCCAGCCGTGCTGTAGCAACACTTCCTGAGAGTGTGCTACGCTGATCAGCAACTGCTCTCTGGACCTCGCCTTTATGAGGAGATCGTCCAAGTATGGGATAATTGTGACTCCTTGCTTTCTCAGGAGCACCATCATTTCCGCCATTACCTTGGTAAATATTCTCGGTGCCGTGGAGAGCCCAAACGGCAACGTCAGGAATTGGTAATGACAGTCCTGTACCACAAATCTGAGGTACTCCTGATGAGGTGGATAAATGGGGACATGCAAGTAAGCATCCTTGATGTCCAGAGACACCATAAAACCCCCCTCCTCCAGGCTTGCAATGACCGCTCTGAGCGATTCCATTTTGAACTTGAATTTCTTCAGATAAATGTTCAGGGATTTTAAATTCAAGATGGGTCTGACCGAACCGTCCGGTTTCGGTACTACAAACATAGTGGAATAGTAACCCCTTCCCTGTTGAAGGAGAGGAACCTTTACAACCACCTGCTGGCGGTATAACTTGTGAATTGCTGCCAGCACTACCTCCCTTTCCATGGGGGAATCTGGCAAGGCCGATTTTAGGTAACGGTGAGGGGGCGTCACCTCGAATTCCAGTTTGTATCCCTGAGACACAACTTGTATAGCCCAAGGATCCACCCGTGAGCGAACCCACTGGTGGCTGAAATGTCGGAGATGCGCCCCCACGGCTCCTGGCTCCGCCTGTGGAGCCCCAGCGTCATGCGGTGGATGTAGTGGAAGCCGGGGAGGACTTTTGTTCCTGGGAACTAGCTGCGTGGTGCAGCCTCTTTCCTCTACCCCTGCCTCTGGCAAGAAAGGATGCACCTCTGACTTTCTTGCTCTTTTGCGAACGAAAGGACTGCATTTGGTAATACGGTGCTTTCTTTAAACAGACTTCAGGATAGCTTCCTGCTTTCTATCCGCAGGATCCTTTAGGGCGGCCGTATCCTGAGACGGCAGGGCCACCTTCTTAGATAAGCGTGTCAACGCCTTGTCTACCCTGGGGGAGGATTCCCAGCGTAACCTGTCCGTTGGCGGGAAAGGATACGCAATCAGCATTCTCTTGGAAATTACTACCTTCCTATCAGGGGAATCCCACGCTTTTTCACATAATTCATTCAATTCATGTGACGGGGGAAAAGCCACTTCTTGCTTTTTCTCCCCATACATATAAATCCTCTTGTCAGGGACAGCATTTTCCTCAGAAATGTGTAACACATCCTTCATTGCCACAATCATGTAGCGGATGGCTTTAGTCATTTTAGGCTGCAACTTTGCATCATCGTCATCGACACTGGAATCAGATTCCGTGTTGACGTCTGTGTCAACTAACTGGGATATTGGGCGCTTTTGAGACCCTGACGGCCTCTGCGCTGTGGGAGCAGGCATGGGTTGAGACCCCGACTGTCCCAAGGCTACAGCTTTATCCAATCTGTTATGTAAGGAGCTTACATTATCATTTAACACCTTCCACATATCCATCCAATCAGGTGTCGGCCCCGTCGGGGGCGACACCACATCTATTTGCACTTGTTCTGCCTCCACGTATCCTTCCTCATCAAACATGTCGACACAGGCGTACCGACACACCACACACATACAGGGAACGCTCTGACTGAGGACAGGACCCCACAAAGGCTTTTGGGGAGACAGAGAGAGAGTATGCCAGCACACACCCCAGCGCTATATAACCCAGGGATTACACTGTACCTTAGTGTTTACCCAGTAGCTGCTGTTTTTATATATATATATATATATATATATATATATAAAATCTCTGCGCCTAAATTTATGTGCCCCCCCCCCTCTCTTTTTTACCCTCTATTGCACCTGTATACTGCAGGGGAGAGCTTGGGGAGCGTCCTTCCAGCGGAGCTGTGAAGAGAAAATGGTGCTGGTGTGCTGAGGAAGAAGGCCCCGCCCCCTCAGCGGCGGGCTTCTGTCCCGCTTCTCATGTGTAAAAATGGCGGGGGCTCGCACATATATACAGTGCCTGACTGTATATATGTATACTTTTGCCATCAGGTGTCTTAATTGCTACCCAGGGCGCCCCCCCCCCCCTGCGCCCTGCACCCTACAGTGACCGGAGTGTGTGGGTGTGCGGCGGGAGCAATGGCGCACAGCTGCAGTGCTGTGCGCTACCTTAAGTGAAGACAGGAGTCTTCTGCTGCCGATTTCGATGTCTTCTTGCTTCTGCTGCTTCTGTACTTCTGGCTCTGTGAGGGGGGCGGCGGCGCGGCTCCGGGAACGGACGATCAAGGTTATGTACCTGTGTTCGATCCCTCTGGAGCTAATGGTGTCCAGTAGCCCAAGAAGCGCAACTTAGCTGCAGTGAGTAGGTTTGCTTCTCTCCCCTCAGTCCCACGTAGCAGAGAGTCTGTTGCCAGCAGAAGCTCTCTGAAAATAAAAAACCTGACAAAATACTTTCTTTTCTAGCAAGCTCAGGAGAGCCCACTAGGAGCACCCAGCTCTGGCCGGGCACAGATTCTAACTGAGGTCTGGAGGAGGGGCATAGAGGGAGGAGCCAGTGCACACCAGATAGTACTGAATCTTTCTTTAGAGTGCCCAGTCTCCTGCGGAGCCCGTCTATTCCCCATGGTCCTTACGGAGTCCCCAGCATCCACTAGGACGTTAGAGAAATACACATTTACTAACATAATTTTTTTATATTATTTTTTTTCATGTTAGCAAATGTGTGTGTGAGCCCAGGAAGCCCAACATCGATTAAGATCGACTTCAATCGATCTGAATGAATCGACCTTTAATAAATAGAATCCTGAGTCTCATCAGAGTCCCTGACCCAGACCCTCCAACATGACCCGCCCCACTAGGTACAAAATGCTCTGTTCCTGGACTTCCCTCTTAATTAATGATTTCCATCACCTGTGTTGAACTAGTTAAATGATAAGAAAGCTGTTTCTTCACAGGTGATGGCAATACTAAATTAAGAGGGAAGTCCAGAAACAGAGCATTTTGTACCTAGTGGGGCGGGTCATGTTGGTCGGAGGGTATGCAGTACACATGTATAATAATATAATGTCCCTGTGATGACACATGATATAACAGGCCGGGAGGGAAGGAGCACTTCTTGTCTATAGCTACACTGTATCTGTCAGTAACAGCAGCCCCTCCCCCGGCAGCACATGATACATTGTGTGTATGTGAGTAGGAGAGAGAGAGAGAGGGATCCCTGCCAGGTGCTGCTGTACTGAGTGCTGGGCCCGGGGTGGGGATCAGTGTCCCCCTGGGTCAGGGAAGTGGATCAGTCATGCTCAGCTTCCTGTCTATGAGACTCCCAGCCAGGCTCACACCCCCTGCATGCAGCAAGGAGCTGCTCTGTGCAGCCTTCAGCAGCATGGTGAGTACAGCTCTCTGCCATACAGACACAGGCTGATCCCTACACCTGCTCCCTACTCCTTTGCTACCATAGCACAGCTGTAATAAAGGCTGCAATGTGTCACCAAGCACCTGACACGTGCTCCTCATGTGTTTACTTGTTATTACAACAAAATCTAGTTCTATCAGTCAGTGTACAGTGCTACATTCACATTACTGTGTCAGTGCTGGCATTAGGTGACTGGGTATTATAGGGGTGTAGCTGCTGGCATCTCTGGGGGTTTTATTACTAATCGCATATCATTTTCTCTGCAATTTGACTTACTTGTATTACATCTATAATGCTAACGGGACAGCAGTAACTTGGATAATATACTGGGAATTGGGTCCGGTGCGCTGATTGGGAGCATTGGATGATATAATGAGAATTGGGCCTGGTGAGCTGATTGGGAGCATTGGATGATATGAGAATTGGGTCCAGTGCGCTGATTAGGAACATTGAATGATATAATGAGAATTGGGTCTGGTGCGCTGATTAGGAGCATTGGATGATATAATGAGAATTGGGTCAGGTTAGCTGATTAGGAGCATTGGATGATATAATGAGAATTGGGTCTGGTGCGCTGATTAGGACCATTGGATGATATAATGAGAATTGGGTCCGGTGCACTGATTGGGACCATTGGATGATATAATGAGAATTGGGTCCGTTGCACTGATTAGGAGCATTGGATGATATAATGAGAATTGGGTCTGGTGCGCTGATTAGGAGCATTGGATGATATAATGAGAATTGGGTCTGGTGCGCTGATTAGGAGCATTGGATGATATAATGAGAATTGGGTCTGGTGCGCTGATTAGGAGCATTGGATGATATAATGAGAATTGGGTCTGGTGTGCTGATTAGTAGCATTGGCTGATATACTGGGAATTGGGCCAGTGTGCTGATTGGGAGCATAGGATGATATACTAAAGCGATTTTTTATTTTTTTTTTATTTTTTTAATGATTTTAAAGATGTCTTTGGAATTGGCACCTTATTTACATATTGTAATATTGGGGAGGCATTTCTGGGTGTGTGGGCAGGGCTGTAGCATTAAAGGCATTGAAACGTTGTGACTCTTTTATGCTGCAGTAACGTCTTTTGTATATGCTGCCAAGAGTGCCGTACCATCCCAGAGTCTGTGCTGTCTTTCAGTGCAGGCACCCGGCGCATGACTGATTATATATACCCATTATATGGAGGTTTAATAATTATATTGGTGGAACAGTGGAAATCATTGGTGGCATAGTGCAAATGGGTAGGGCAGTGGGTGAAATTAGTCACATACAAAGTGAGGGACACGTGTGGGCAGGAGAGCTGTGCGGCATATGCTGCATTCAGATCGCAAATGCCGGATCCTACCCGGTAAGAGAAACGTGTACTTACCGGGTGGGATCCGGCATTTGCGCTCCATTGCTGGCTTTCCGACCCGGCAATATACCGGGTCGGTTGCCATAGCAGCGGAGGGCGCAGCAGCAGCGGGGGTGGAGGCGGCGCTGGGAGATGAGCTCATCTCCTGCGCCGCCTCTCCCTATGCTGTGAATGGGAGACGTGTCGCATCGGAACGGCTCCCATTCACACTGCGCCTGACCCGGTAATCAACCCGGTAATAACCCTTCTTTTTTACCGGGTTGAATTACCGGGTCAGGCGACCCGCTAATTCTGAAAAGGAGCTTTCACATCGCACACTGACCCGTTTCGACACGGCAATATGCCGTGTCGATACCGGGTTTTTAGTGGGATGTGAAAGGGGTATCAGCTACAATGGAGACAGGGGAGGGTCCGGGAGGAGGAGCAGTGGCACATTGTGCTCATCGCTCTTCACGGCTCCGTACACACATGCCGCGATGAGCGATGTCACAAGTGACATTGCTCGCATTGAGCATGCTGCACGGTCAACTGCAGACCGTCAATTAACGAGCGCGGGTGCGTGCATCGTCCATCGCTAGGGCCATACACAATGTGAACAATATATCGTTCACAATAGTCGTCTAGTGTGTATGGCCCTTTAGAATTGGGTCCAGTGCGCTGATTAGGAGCAATGGAAGATATACTGGGAATTGGGCCCTGGGCATTGATTATAATCATTGGATGATATAATGAGAATTGGGTCCTATGCAATGAATTTGACCATTGGATGATTTCATGAGAATTGGGTCCTGTGCGAAGGACCTTGAACGTATACTGCAAATAAAGCTACACAGAATAAGCCATGCCTGATCACTATATATATATATATATATATATATATATATTGTAAAATGTATAAACACATCATTTTAAATATTCCCTTGTTAGGCCACTATAAACTGTGAGCTATGGAATAGTTTATTGTAGGGTCAGATTGATTTTGTCTTGCTTTACAAATTCAGAATATTATTTGTGATGTGGCACCATCTAGTGGTCATATGTGATGCCAACATGCTCCTTCCATAACCAATTTCTTTATTGATGATGATGATGATGATGATGATGATGATAATAATACATTTATTTTACTCTTATAGCGCTCTTTCTCCAACAGGACTCGATGCACTTTAGAAACTCCTATAGTTCTCTAGCACAGTAAATATAAAGGGTCAATGCTGAGTTTGTCACGTCAGTTCCAAAAAAAGCTCTAAAGATTATAAAAAGAAGTTATATACACCCATATACTGAGGTGTACACATTGCAAGATACACCCTGCTTGGCATCTGGTTTGGGAACCACTGGCATACAGCATAACAGGTCACAGTCACAAGTTTAGAATTTGCTGTAATAATGAAAAACACATTCTCTATTTGGCTTGATTTTTTTTTTATTGAAATTAAATAAAATAAGACTTTAATACAGCAAATATAATATTCCTTATGACAATGCTAAATTCCTTTGCCTTATAACAACCCTTTATGAAGCTAAGAACACTGTACGCTGTTTACTTAAGAAGTACCGTAATGGTACGCTAGTTGCGTAACGATCGCTCAGCCGTAGGCGAGACGCTCAAGCGTCACGTTCGCTCACGGCCCAGCGATCACAGGACACGTTATTGGTTATGTCTAGGGTAATGATTCGCTATGGCGTAGCTTACGCTCGAGACCACGAGGAGGTCACCAGCGATGCAGACGCTCACAACACTATACCTTTATGATAAAACCTTATACCAATGAAATACACTGAATACCTTAATGTGAGTACAGGGTGTAAGTGCAACCTTGTGTAACCTGACTAACTACAAAGCTGCTTGAGCGTCACCGACGCTCAAGTGAACACTTAACACTATAGGAAATACACAGATGCTGGTTTAGGTTCCAAAGCCTATTAACTGTATTATATCTAATATACTTGTAAAAGGGGATAACAGTACAAATGATACACTACAATATAACAGAGACTTCCTAACCACAGAACTAAACAATAAATACAAAAAGACAATACTACACTGACCTAAATGCAATACAATACAATACTATCTAATACAATACAATACTAGCCTAGTCTAGGGGAGATATGAGAGAACAGAGAGAGAGAGAGAGAGAGAGAGAGAGATGAGATGAGAGAAATTGGCTCACAGAAAGACAATGATAACGGAGAGAAACTTACGCACAAAGGGTATGATCGCCTGCGCCTCGATATCCAGCTCCCGGCTATCAGCAGATAACCGTTGATGAGAGAGTGAGAGCTGGATGTGGTCGGCCTGCCTATTTATGCCCCACACACACAATGCAATCTCCTGGTCCTACAATCCCATTGTCCATTGGCCGAAGGAATTCGGCCCTGCATCATAACAAAAGGTCATAGGGTGATTCATACAGGTGGGCTGTGACGATTTCCAACAGCTCAGGTGGGTGGGAAACTGGGTTTCCCGCCGCATACCTGAGTATGTGTAATTAATAGAAATGGACATAAACTTCTTATGTCCATAACTATTCGCACGAGCGATTAATACGCTCCAAACCAACACCGGAATATTGCTAATTAAATACTCTTCCGATGGGTACCAAACACTGCTGTATGATTCCTGTTAGACCCTTTGTACGATATAAAGAGGGATTCCTCAGCTCTGGGACATTGTATTTTAACCAAACTTTCAGAATCTATCAAAGGGACCATGATCTATAAACTACATTAATTGTGAACATTTGTAACGAATGAGTCGCACGCTACGACTACATAAACTCTACCGTAAATACGCATACCGCGCCTGCGAGTGCACGTTATTGCGGGTATGCGAATCCACGGGAGAGCGCATGCACGCGCAGCGCGGACCAGTGTGCGGTGCAAATATGGCAACGTGCATTGAGACATTTTTCTGACTTTGACAGTCCACCCTTTGGCAGTCAATAATAACTGCCACAAAACATTTAAGGAGAAAAATGTAAGTCAGGGGTTAATTGATTTCCATGGTTGGGTAGGGGAGGAGAGAGGAGAAGGTGTGAAGAGGGTATGACCTAGTGAGAAAGCAGAAGCATGTGTGTATGAGTCCATGTTTGGAGGGTCATGTATCATCGTGCCGTACGTGTGGTAAATCAAGCTTCGAGGTATTGCGAAGTATACATTTGAATTCCTTCTTATCCTGTGGTACAGGTCTGTGGATGGGCTGTCAAACTTTACCGAGCTCATTTCGGCTGTGGTTGTAACAAAATGGGGATGCACATTTTAGTTGATGATACATGAATGGGGGAGGTATGTGGTTGCTGATATCTGTGCCTGTATTCCCTATCGTCTATGTGTGTCGTTACCTGAGGGTTGTAGAGATGAAGATAAAGAACACTTACGAAAAATGCAATGATATTCTATGTCAGGGAAATGTACATCTGTCGTCGAAGTTGTGTTCGGTATCTGTTGAGAGTCGTCTTCTTTGCGCTGTTTTGCTCCTTAGGCATGAGCAACAAGCTTTGTCAGTGCCATCAGATTTACAAAAATGTTGGGCTAGCGTGAGTTTAAAGATACTAGGGAAACTGGGGATCCATGGCAAAGTTCATCAAGTGTCCATATTTAAAGTTGTCAAATCTTCTTCTTTGGTGCTTGTCTGTTGTCTGTATACATCTCGTCTCGTCAGCTTCCTCGTCCAAGGGGGTCTTTGTATCTGGGAGAAAAGCAGAAAAACAGGTGAAAGAAACGGACCGTATAATCGCATTTTCATCACATTCTGGTTTCTATCATTGGGTCATAAATCAAATCCAGGTTAATTACAGTTTCCTCACTCCTCAAGCTCATCACTTTTGTACTTTGTTTGCACCTCATTAAAGCCTGCCCGCATCTAAATATCAATCCAATCGATATAACGACACCCAAGATACATAGTAGAAACTTTCCAACATCCATTATGACTCCTTGAGCCCAATCTCCTAAACCGGAGAACCAATTTCGCGGGTTCAACCATGACACCCAACCAGTCAGCTCATTACCTACAGCAGCAAGGGTGAGATTGTGTTTTCGACGAAATTCCCACTTCAATTGGAGAATATCGTCCATCTTTTGGTCTATGACCTCTACCGGATCCTCGGTGCTATTTGTGATATACGTGCAACACTTTATGCCGTACTGTGTTGCCAATGTAACACAATATCCGCCTGTTACTGCTGTAAGATAATTAAGAACCATCCTATGCTGAACTAGTTCTGTTTTGTAAGCTTGAAGTTCTCTTCCAGTGTATCTAAACGTGTCATCATACATTTCAGTGATATTATCTAACAAATTGGCGAGTGCGGAAATGTATCTATAATTCATCACTCCCCGAGCGGTACGAGTGAAATCTAACGCTACCAGAACCTGAATCCCGGTGGATTCATGGATAAGATCAGAGGCCGGATGCTCTAACCTTTCTGACAGTTGTCTTTTAACCCGGTGCTCGTAGTGAGTGTGAGTATAAGGAGCTTGGGCACCACGGTGTATGTCCTTCATTTTGTCATGTGTAACAGTCATCACTTCAGGCAATACTTTTCCAATATAACACAATCCTTCAGAGTTTGGGGCAAGCCATTTGTACGCCTTTCTCCCGCATATGAAATATGCATCATCGGGGAGAACATAAGGGACGGAGAAGGACATGACCATGTTACAAACCTTCCAGGTGAAATCTCCTGACCCTAATTCTTCCAACTGCTTAATGCACGTATCAGTTTGTATGACATGTGCACAGTATCCTGGTGATACCTCTCCAACTCTAGTAATCCTATTTCCTAAGGTATATCGATACCGAAAAGATTTTCCTCTACTGGCTATGTGGCGTACGAGC
This sequence comes from Pseudophryne corroboree, assembly GCF_028390025.1. NCBI lineage: Eukaryota > Metazoa > Chordata > Amphibia > Anura > Myobatrachidae > Pseudophryne > Pseudophryne corroboree. Next base: position 780,120,004 of record NC_086449.1, on the reverse strand, counting down.
TCTGTATCTGTAGGCATTCTATCTGCTCTGTGTGAAAAGGTCATGGTAAGGTTGCTCCATGACACTTCCCAATTTCCCGGTTTTCTGGGATTGGAGATGTTAAAACATAAGAGGGACCTATCCACATGGTATTGGTGGAGCTTCAAACTAGGAGGGCTGGAGATATTAAACCTCCGGTCCACCGGTCTCCCACCACTTAGCTCAAGTACCTCCCCTAACGTTAAAGGAAATGGTACTAGCCCTGATTTGCTGTGACCCTGAGGTACTTGAGAGCATACCCAACAATCTGTTTGGTTTAATACGTTACCCACTAAGGAGTGATAGTCACTCAATGGATGCCGGTCTATATGGATATTAAAACTAGATTGGCATTTCTTTATGCATCCATCTTCAACCAGATTATCACAGAGCCTACAGATACAATTTTCTTCAGCTAACAATCCATCACAATTTCTTCTATCGGATCGTTTTCTGATACTCGCCTTTGCTTGTTGGTTTGGTTGATCTTGGAAAACTACGCCTCCATCATCATAATCGGAACCCATTCCAGAACCTCTTTCGACCTCTATGGTACTCTCGCCGGAACAGACTGCTCTGGTCAACATCATGGTTAACATCAAAATCCGGATCACAGTCTCTTGGGGCAAGTCCATCTTTGAGGAGGAAATAGAGAAGAATGAGGAGGGGGAAAAAGAAATTTTAAGGGAGAGGGGCTGGGAAGTGGAGAAAAACAATAAAAGGGAGAAGGGAGTCGACCACTGCTTTCGGTCTTCAAGGCTCAGGTGCCGCCTCAATCCTCCTGGAACAGACACTCCAGTGATACAACCTCTACCGTCTGTTCCTTATCGCGGGACTTCTCTGGATCAGCAACCTTTTTGCAGTGGGATGAATGGACCCAAGTCTCTCTCTCAGCAACCTTCAATGCTGTGGTGCTAGTCAATAAGACCTGGTATGGTCCTTCCCATCTATCAATAAGACAACCTGAGCGTAGAAAATTTTGTATCATTACATAATCCCCAGGTTCAATGTCATGACAATTACTATCTGGTAATTCAGGAATCGCCAACTTCAGATTATCATTTTGATTCCTCAACTGTTTACTCATGTTAATCAAGTACTTTACAGTTACTTCATTGTTACATTTCAAATCATCCTGAGGGTTAATCATGACATGCGGTTGTCGACCAAACAAGATTTCAAAAGGAGACAGATTAAGAGGGGACCTGGGAGTGGTTCTGATGCTATACAAAACAATGGGTAAAGCTTCTGGCCACGTCAATCCTGTCTCTGCCATTACTTTACTCAATTTATTTTTAATAGTGCTGTTCACTCTTTCGACCTTCGCACTCGCCTGTGGACGGTACGGAGTGTGCAGCTTGCTATCAATACCCATCAATTTACACATTCCTTGAAAGACATCACCTGTAAAATGGGTACCCCTATCACTTTCAATGATTCTAGGGATACCATATCTACATACAAATTCCTGCACAATTTTCTTAGCTGTAAACATAGCGGTATTTGTAGCTGCTGGAAAAGCCTCGACCCAATTCGAGAAAACATCTATACAGACAAGTACATATTTCAAATTTCGACATGGGGGTAATTGAATGAAGTCAATTTGTATTACCTGGAAAGGGCCGCCGGCAGGTGGGATATGGGATGGTTCTGTAGGTATTGCTTTTCCAATATTCTTTCTCAGACAGGTAAGGCATGACATTGCTCTTTTACTCGCATGAGAGGAGAATCCTGGGGCGCACCAGTATGCTCTTACCAATTTGCACATCCCCTCCTTGCCTAGATGAGTCAGCCCGTGAGCTGCTTCAGCCAGACATGGAAGGTATGCCCTGGGGGCCACCGGTTTACCATGTCCATCCGTCCAGAGCCCTGAGGACTCCTGGCCATATCCCTTTGCCTTCCAGACTGCTCTTTCCTGTGTGGAACACAGATTCTGCATCTCACACAACTTCTGTGTGTTGATGGTATTAAATACCATCAACTGTGTGGTGTTTGTCCGTGTGGGGGTAGCAGCTGCAAGCTTTGCGGCTTCGTCTGCTCGGCTGTTACCAAGGGATACTGGGTCTTGGCTATATGTATGTGCTTTACATTTGATAACAGCCACTCTGTCGGGTTCCTGTATCGCTGTTAGAAGCCTTTTTATGTGAGCTGCATGCGCTATCGGTGTACCAGCTGCCGTCATGAAATTTCTGAGCCGCCATAGCGCTCCGAAATCATGGACTACCCCGAACGCGTATCTGGAATCGGTGTAGATATTGGCTGACTTACCCTTAGCCAATTCACATGCTCTGGTTAGGGCGACCAGTTCAGCAACCTGGGCTGAGTGAGGTGGGCCTAGCGGTTCCGCTTCTATGATGTCTTGGTCATCTACGACTGCGTATCCAGTACACAAGTCTCCCGAGTCTGACTGTTTGTGACAACTACCATCCGTGTAGAACGTGAGTTCTGCATCTTCCAGTGGATTGTCACTGATGTCAGGCCTTGCGGTAAAATTTTGGGTCAAATATTCCATACAATCATGTGTATCTTCCTTTGCATTAAATCCTCCTTCCCCATCACTCTCACCTTCCACCCTTTGTGTCTGACCAGGCACACCTGGGAGAAATGTTGCAGGATTTAATGCGCTGCATCTCCTTATGGTGATGTTTACGGGGGCCATTAATGCCAATTCCCATCTTGTAAACCTCGCTGATGAGACGTGTCTGGTTTGGGCAGAATTCAATAAGGCAGATACCGCATGCGGTGTATGGATTGTGAGGTTGTGGCCTAGCACGACATCTTCGCTTTTTGTCACTAGCAATGCTATCGCCGCAACGCTACGCAAGCATGTGGGGAGGGATCGCGCTACCGTATCTAGCTGGGCGCTGTAGTATGCAATTGGCCTGCTGGCATCACCGTGTTTTTGTGTTAGTACACCTGCTGCGCACCCAGCACTTTCTGTTCCGTATAGTTCAAAGGGTTTCCCATAGTCTGGCATACCTAGTGCTGGTGCCTGCGTTAGGCACTGTTTGAGTCTCTCAAATGCTGTTTCAGATTCGTCTGTATGCGAAATCCGATCAGGTTTGTTTGAAGAGACCATTTCCTGCAAAGGTAGCGCCAATATGGAAAACCCTGGGATCCAATTACGGCAATACCCACACATTCCTAAAAACGTCCTGATCTGTTGCTGGGTTTGTGGCAGTGTCATGTCTCTAATGGCTTGGATTCTATCAGTGGTCAGGTGTCTCAGTCCTTGTGTTAGACAGTGTCCCAAATATTTTACCTTAGCTTGGCATAATTGCAACTTGTCTTTGGAAACCTTGTGACCTGTGTCTGAAAGATGAAACAGGAGCTGTTTCGTATCCTTCAGAGATGCTTCCAGTGAATCTGAACACAGTAATAAATCGTCCACATACTGTATCAATACTGATCCACTGTCTGGTTGGAAAGACTGTAAACAATCATGCAAAGCCTGAGAAAATATACTTGGACTATCTATGAAACCTTGGGGTAACCGAGTCCACGTGTATTGGACTCCTCTGTATGTGAATGCAAACAAATATTGGCTGTCAGGGTGCAGAGGTACCGAAAAGAAAGCGGAGCAGAGGTCAATAACAGTGAAAAATTTGGCAGTGGGAGGAATTTGCATTAGGATGACAGCTGGATTAGGCACTACGGGGAACTGACTCTCAACTATTTTGTTAATCCCCCTTAGATCCTGCACTAGCCTGTAACCCCTCCCCCCACTCTTTTTAACAGGGAAGATGGGACTATTTGCGGTGCTGGACGTTCTTACTAGAATGCCCTGTTGTAGCAAGCGCTCTATTACGGGAAAAACTCCTAACTCCACCTCTGGCTTCAGAGGATACTGTGGGATTTTTGGAGCTATCCTACCATCTTTTACTTGTACAACTACTGGAGCTACGTTTGCCATTAATCCAGTGTCCTGTCCATCTTTTGTCCAAAGTGACTCTGGTATCTGAGATATCATCTCTTCTACTTGGGATGGATTCCTATTTGTCATAATGGAATGTGACATTAATTTTGATGGGGAGTCTAACATGTCTCGTACTTCCTGAGCGTGATTCTCAGGGATGTCCAAGAATACACCTTCAGGAGTACAATAAATGACGGCACCCATTTTACATAGTAAGTCTCTCCCCAGGAGATTAGTTGGTGCCGATGCAGCCAGCAAAAAGGAATGCTTGGTATGCAAAGGCCCTATTGTAATCTCGGCTGGTTTGCTAACAGGGTAGTGCTGGACTACTCCTGTTACTCCCATGGCTGGAATTGTCCTACCAGTGGTTCTCATGCCCACTGTCGAATTTATCACTGACTTGGCCGCCCCTGTGTCTACAAGAAAGTTTAAAGTTTTACCAGCTACATTGATTGCAATTTCTGGTTCGTTTCCAAGACTAGCAATCAACTTAACTGGCTGCAGATTACAGGTATGGCCACACCCCTATTGGGTATGCTGACCTCCCTGAATCCCGCTGGCAGCAACTACTTGTGAGGGAGTTAGCTGGGAACTACCAGAGGCATGCCAATCTCTGTTCGGGGAATATCTTTTTGTTTCCCCTGTATGTGGCTCAAAACTCCGCCTCTGTGGACCCTGCTCCCAATGTCGTGTGTTGTGTTGTTGTCTAGGGGGTTGAAAAGATCTTTGTACATTCTTTGTTCTACATTCTCGTGCAAAGTGTCCCGGTCTGTTACAAGAAAAACATGTTATTACACTTGCCTTACCCACAGGATTCGGTGGTACATACGCAGGCTGCCTTGTGGTCAGCGCCTGTATACTTACGGACATCAACTTATCACTTTGCGATTCCCTGTGCCTAGTGATGTTTCTGTCGTGATCAATAGCAGCCTCTCTCAAGCCGGACACTGACAGACCTCGCCAGCATGGTTGCGTGGTCTGAACCCTAGTCTTTAATGTTTCCTTTAAACCATCCATCAGTACAGATACTGCTACTTCCCGATGGTTTGGGTTGGTCTTAATGTCTTCTATACCAGTGTACTTTGCCATTTCTAATAGTGCCCGGTGAAAATATTCTGTTGCCGTTTCGGACTCCTTTTGCTTAATGGAAAATATTTTATTCCATTTAACAACGGCTGGGAAATACTCTTTTAGCTGTAAATTTATCCTTTTTACATTATCCTTGTTGTACACGTCTGTAAGCGGTACATCTTTATCCAATGCACAATCAGCTAAAAACTGAGTTGCATCAACATTGGAAGGTAAACAAGCTCTTAGCAGTATCTGCCAATCCTTGTTGTTGGGTTCTACAGTGTTACCTAGATCCCTGATGTATTTTTGGCTAGCAACTAAATCCTTCCTGGGGTCAGGAAATTCGGACACTATTGTTCTTAATTCCATTCTGGAAAATGGAGTGTACATGGCAATGTTCCTTATGGGAGTGGCTCCAGACACATCTGTTTTTCCATTGGGAACTGCTATTACCCTTACAGGAGCAATTCTAACAGCCTCTTCCTGTGTAGATTCTACAGCTTGTTGTGGTACAATTGTTTCAGTGTAGTGCATGGTGCCGTACTTACCCGTTGACACGACCTCACCTATCCCTCCGCTAGGGGCTTTCACTAATCTCGTGGGTGTCGCTGTGCCTACTGTGGTCTCTGCTATGGTGGCTGCAAGAGAGAGAGCTGAAATTGTTGCTGAATCGTCTTCTTGATCACACTCCTGAGGAAGGTTCAAAACAGGGTACATCTTGCACGGGTTAATACTTGCATGAGTTATTTGGTTAACATCATTAACATTTACAGGGTTACTAAGAGTTTGTGTTTTACAACCCAGTGCGTTTCTCTCCGCAATCAACTTCTCTCCTGCAATGTATGGTGGAGGAGGAGCTGTGGCAATCAACTTCCTGACTGCCCCAGATCCTGCCGCCAGAGCCAAACCTCTCTGTATCTCACCTTCCTGGTGCCATAACTGTAAACAATCATGATGTTGAATTCGTCTCTTTGTTGATTTTACGAGACATATCCTCCTCCTTAAATTTTGTAACACTTCTGGACTAAAGCTACCTATTCTTGGGAATTTGTCCCTGTCTTGTACAGTCATTCTCTCCCATTCATCACATAAAGATTCGGTGTGAATTCCATATTTTTCACACATTACATATCGTGCCGACCCAACTGGTCGGTTCACAGAATCAACCTGAACCAGGGTTGATCGCCCCCTACCTGAACAAATGGCCCCCATAATCTGCAGGCGTTGCTTATTCCTCCTTGAATATCAAGGCTTTCAGCGAACCCTTACAAACAAACCAAGATGTCCTTGGGCAGGCCGGCGGTGGTGGTTTATCAAGTACCCCACTTACTTCTCGCCCACGTTGGCCTGTGCTGCAATCACTGTAGCCAGAGCTGCTGTACCCAACCTAGGGCCCCTGTGAACCTTTAGTTTACTGGAACATATGAGGGTTACCCGCAGGACACTTACTCTTTCCAGTAAAGTTGGGGTTGTTAGATAGTTCCTGAGTGACCAGCGAACTTCCCTTCCAAAAATAAAAAATTACACAAATCACGTCAGAATGTACAGATAGCGTTTGTGACCACTTTACTCTAATGGTATTAGGTCAGATTACTAACTACTGCACACAATAACGTGCGGTCCAATCGTTCAGTATACGAGCACTACTTGTCATGTACTGAAAGATCAATGGAATCTATGTTTCCGGCTGCGATTCCTTCAGCCAGAGCTTGTATGGCCTATATGGGTTCTGCACCAACACCCCAGGCGTTGTGCCACTGGACTTTTATAGCGGACCTTTTACCTTACGACCTCCTGGTCTTGTTTATGACCTCCGGGTCTTGTTACCTTATGACCTCCTGGTCTTGTTACCTTATGACCTCCTGGTCTTGTTACCTTATGGTCCGCTATACTCTAATGCTCAAATATTATTTAACCAGAGATGCCTCCCTAGCCACCGTATATGTCACTTACACGTATGTCCCTTGACGAGTACCCGGCTTTCCTTTTGGTTCCACCTTAAAGTTATATAAACTTTTGTATACAAGACACACTCACTCAACACAAGTACACTTTTGTTTCTATATCTATTTCTGCGCAGAAATTGTCTTTAGGCCAAAAGTGTTACCAATTAGGAGCAGGATCTGTTAAACTAAATTTCAGATTTCCAAAAATAGATTTGCGTTATTTACCGCTTCGCGTTATCTACCGCTGTGCGTTAATTATCGCCTTTGCGTTACTTCACTTTATCGTGACTTGAGCTACGTGAGCGTAACCGGACGCTACGTTGCGTAATGAACGCTGCGTGCGTCTGCCTTTTGGATTGCGTACGCTAGTCTTTGTTAGCGACACGTGTACGCAATGCAAAGGATCCACCGTAACACAATATATTTTTATCAATGTAAATGATCCCTGATCATCTACCGCAATCCACACTGACTGCCTTGTATCTCAGACAAACCGTGTGTTTGTTCTATACTTTAACTATCACCTCTACTATTAAATAACAGCAAATCTCTTTTTAGCACTTTCTATCAACTATAAAATTGGCAAACAGGAATAGTGATATACGAAAATGAAACAGAAATGCAGATATATGCGTGCGTACGCAAGACAAAAGAAAAAAAATAAACAGTTTTAAAAGGACACAAGCGTTTTGTTCTTACTTCCGGTTCCCGGATTCCTTCAGCACTCTTTATCTAAGCGAAGCAGACGCTTATCCCGCCAGCACTTATGAGACAATCTCCCACCCTTTGCTGGGGGATAATGTCTGCTGATCTACCTAGTGCAGATGTGAGAAGTATAGGACGAGCCCGCAATTGACAATGCTAAATTCCTTTGCCTTATAACAACCCTTTATGAAGCTAAGAACACTGTACGCTGTTTACTTAAGAAGTACCGTAATGGTACGCTAGTTGCGTAACGATCGCTCAGCCGTAGGCGAGACGCTCAAGCGTCACGTTCACTCACGGCCCAGCGATCACAGGACACGTTATTGGTTATGTCTAGGGTAATGATTCGCTATGGCGTAGCTTACGCTCGAGACCACGAGGAGGTCACCAGCGATGCAGACGCTCACAACACTATACCTTTATGATAAAACCTTATACCAATGAAATACACTGAATACCTTAATGTGAGTACAGGGTGTAAGTGCAACCTTGTGTAACCTGACTAACTACAAAGCTGCTTGAGCGTCACCGACGCTCAAGTGAACACTTAACACTATAGGAAATACACAGATGCTGGTTTAGGTTCCAAAGCCTATTAACTGTATTATATCTAATATACTTGTAAAAGGGGATAACAGTACAAATGATACACTACAATATAACAGAGACTTCCTAACCACAGAACTAAACAATAAATACAAAAAGACAATACTACACTGACCTAAATGCAATACAATACAATACTATCTAATACAATACAATACTAGCCTAGTCTAGGGGAGATATGAGAGAACAGAGAGAGAGAGAGAGAGAGAGAGAGAGAGAGAGATGAGATGAGAGAAATTGGCTCACAGAAAGACAATGATAACGGAGAGAAACTTACGCACAAAGGGTATGATCGCCTGCGCCTCGATATCCAGCTCCCGGCTATCAGCAGATAACCGTTGATGAGAGAGTGAGAGCTGGATGTGGTCGGCCTGCCTATTTATGCCCCACACACAATGCAATCTCCTGGTCCTACAATCCCATTGTCCATTGGCCGAAGGAATTCGGCCCTGCATCATAACAAAAGGTCATAGGGTGATTCATACAGGTGGGCTGTGACGATTTCCAACAGCTCAGGTGGGTGGGAAACTGGGTTTCCCGCCGCATACCTGAGTATGTGTAATTAATAGAAATGGACATAAACTTCTTATGTCCATAACTATTCGCACGAGCGATTAATACGCTCCAAACCAACACCGGAATATTGCTAATTAAATACTCTTCCGATGGGTACCAAACACTGCTGTATGATTCCTGTTAGACCCTTTGTACGATATAAAGAGGGATTCCTCAGCTCTGGGACATTGTATTTTAACCAAACTTTCAGAATCTATCAAAGGGACCATGATCTATAAACTACATTAATTGTGAACATTTGTAATGAATGAGTCGCACGCTACGACTACATAAACTCTACCGTAAATACGCATACCGCGCCTGCGAGTGCACGTTATTGCGGGTATGCGAATCCACGGGAGAGCGCATGCACGCGCAGCGCGGACCAGTGTGCGGTGCAAATATGGCAACGTGCATTGAGACATTTTTCTGACTTTGACACTTATGAATGAAAGAAGTGAAAAGTAATATTAAAATATGCCCATAGAATTCCATAATATATGCACCATAAATGTAGCAAGCACCAATCGGCTTTAGAGGTGAATCTACAATCCACCAATCAGAAGGGCCTAGCTAGTTGTGCCAATTGTCATCAAAGTATATTTGCAACAGCACTCCGGTGTCGGCATTTAATATTGTTACTGACAGTTTGCCGTGTGGGTCGGCATCTGTTTACAGTTAGACAAACACTCATGTGACTGTACACATATCAGGCAGATGAGAAGTTGCCCATAATAACCAGTCAGTTACTACCTATCTTTATAAAGAGATTGATAAATGCTACTGCTATAGGCAATATCGCCACTTTTCTCACTGCTTTCCCTTCTCATCTGTCTCTGCAGTTACATATAGGCCATACTTGCCGACTTTTGGGCTGCTCTCTCCGGGAGAGAGCAGCCTGTCGGCTCAGCAGGGCAGGTGGGCAGTGAGGTGACATGAAGAGGGGGGCGGGCCAGAGGCAGAATGTAGGCGGGCCAGAGGCGTAATGGGGCGTGGCTGCTGGATCGCACCATGTAAGCTACGCCCCCGGCATTATACAGCAGGGGGCGTGGCTATGATGACGCGATTCAACAAGAATTGTGTCATCGCCTGCCCGGACTGCCCACTTTACTCGCTAAGTGGGTGGCCGGGCAGGGGGTGACCCCTGAAATCGGGAGACTTGCCTGCTCTTCCAGGGGGCTGGGAGGGTCACCCGATTTTCGGGAGCCTCTCGGCCTTTCCGGGAGGGTAGGCAAGTATGATATAGGCGCACGTATGCATAAACTTTTGCATGTATATGCTATGCAGACTTTCATATATCAAATGGAGCCTCAGTCCCATAGTATATAAAGAAAACAATGCTTATTGGCCCCTAGTGTCCAAAATATGGGGTCTATTAACTAAGCCTTGGAAAGATATAAAGTGGAAGGAGATAAAGTACCATCCAATCAGCTCCTAAATGCCATACAGGCTGATTTGAAACATGACAGATAGGAGCTTGTTGGCTGGTACTTTACCTCTCTCCGCTTTATCTCTATCCAAGGCTTAATAAATAGGCCCCTATATTCTCAAGATGTAAATAAATAAAATACACATGTGACTATGTATAGAAATCTATAAAATAATAGGTATTTGCACAATAGTGAAAAGTAAGCTTTGCACCTTCTGGGGCATATCCAATTACCTGTGGGCCACTGCCCCCCCTGCACTGCACACGGTTTTGCCCAACTGCTAACAAACTTGCTGCTGCGATCAACTCTGAATTACCCCCTTAATGCACAGGGAAACTCATTAGATTTTACATTTTACACAGTATCAGTGGGTTTCAGCAAGTTTATAGATGTTTTACTGCACGGTGCAATGGCCAAATTGTTTACTAGCTCCGGCGCAAAACACAGAGCTTTCCCTCCATGGTAAAACTCACAATTAATTGAACATGCCTCTCGGTGTTTAATCGGGATGTGAAACGCGTATATATACAAGTAGCATTTGCAGGCATGCAGATTCGCCGTGCCAGGATAACACTTTCTGCTTCCTCCTAATCCAAGACTTCTTCAGGTGACATTAACTGCACGTGTGCCACTTTCCAAAGTTAAAATCCAACGCGTTTAGTCATAATTAGACTTCATCAGGGGTTGTAAGCCTAAGAAATGCTTTTTGATGTATAATTCCTTTTGAATGTGTAAATGTACTTTTCACTAAGTGAGAACAAGGAAATATACTATACTTTTTGCTAGACACCTGAGACATATTATATATTAGCACAATTAAATGTTGTGTTCTCCTTTTACGTGTATGGTTATAGTAAATATAGGGTTGGCTTGCATGCTGCACACATTTTTCATCCTGCCTAATTAGTTATGAGAATGTCCATATTTCAGTGGAATTATAATGACCAGCTGTGGAGCACGATTCCACTGTACCAATTAGTAAAGTATTTCTTAGTGCTCAAAATCACAGCTATTGTGAGTTCTTAGAAATTGAAAAATTATGTTAATCTGTTATTTGTCCTTTGAAGGCAATTGTGCTGTTATATTTTATGGGCATTTTACTGAGCCTCGGGCTCAATTTTGCCAACATCTGCTCTCCTTTTGGCGTTTTAAATGTATTTAGAATCTTTTATTTTTTCTTGTTCTCTATAGCTAGACTTATTCATTAGGATAATGCGGAGTGTAGGCATCTGGCCCCTTCCAGGATTTTGTATGCGCGGGGTTCTATGCTAATGCAGAGGTGTAGTGTCTGCTCATTTCTCGTCTCCCATGAGACATCAGTTGTAACGCTGCTGTTTTAAACAGGATTCAGGAAATTGTGAGTCACTGGCAGTTACAGCTCCTATCATCCAGCGCATCGGGGGATTATGGGAGATTTAGTTTCTTCGCAGCTTGGTAGTTGCGGAAGACATACGATGTTTGCATGCAGTGTAAATGGCTCGCATCATCCTGCTGTCTCATTGCAAATACAAACATGCAGTTATTGGTATATCCTGGTGATTTTTACGGAAGACATTCTGTAAGCTAAATGTGAAAATGTGACTCTTAATTCTGCTTTCTGATTGTAATACTCGGTGCCTTTGAGGTATCCCTTTCAGGAGCTAAAATTAAAGATAACAAATTAGCGCTGCGTCTTTTGTGCCATCAAAGCAGTGACACATTTATCAAACGGAGGTGTTGTTTTACCGACTGTTTGACATACACTAGGTAGGCAACCTTAAAAAAATATAAAATATAATACTGTATAAACAGCGAATGTTAAGGGGCACTGGTAAGAATGATCGACCACTAGTCGACACGGGACAGGTCAACACATGGAAATGTCGACGTGGATTTTTATAGTGTTTTTGGTGTAATTTTTTTTCCATAACATGACCAGGACCCCCAATTAGTGTACCGCATCCCTTTGCATGGCGAGCGAACTGCGAGCAAGGTGCCTCGCACCGCTACCGCTGCGCTCGGTACAGGTTACTATTCCCAATTGTAGTCCACGTGGATGATAAAATATGAAAAAGTAAAAAAAAAAATTTTTTAAATATAAAAAGCCATGTCGACCTTTTCATGTGTCGACCATGTCAGTGTCGACCTAAGTAGGGTCGACCAGCCAAACGGATACCATGTTAAGGTGCATACACATGGTGCGACGTGTGGTTACAATTTTGACTATATAGTCAGAATCATAAGAAAGGTTACCATATATCGCACCGTGTGTATACAACTTGCGATACCGATGTGGGATCGGTATCGCAAGAAAATATAGACTGTGCAGGCAAGGTAATTTTGTCCAAATTGTATATAGTTAAAACTTTACATAGCCAAAATCGCACCGTGTGTGCAGTCAGTATCGCTGGTTCTGTGCCCCGGGGAGTTCAAGGGAAATTGCATAGTCAAAATCGGCCTTTAGCCAGAATTGCACCGTGTTTATACACCTTATGTTTTAATTATTACAACACTTGTTAAGATGACCAATTGCGTTAAAGTCTTCCCCACAGTAATGTTATAGCAATTGCTGTGTTAGAGCTGGACTGAATTGAAAATGGCATTCCCTGTTGATACAGTATAGAGTATAAGGCGAGCGCAGAACTTCTGTGATTTTTATTTAAAAATAAATATATATATATATATATATATATATACACACACACACACACACACACACTGATCTACGGTACTCGCCTCTCCTATATCTGGGGTCCATGTGTTACGTGACCACATTGTTTAAATAAGAATCATAGAAGCTCTCCGCTCGCCTTATATATTACAGACACTCCAAGCTGTATACTGGATCAACAGGGAATGTTATTTTCAATCGTTGCAACATTTGTTAAGCTGACTAACTGCGCCAAAGACTTCCCCATCTGCTCAGTCCAACTCTAATATATATATATATATATGTCTGTTGCATTATAGTACCATTATAAAAATAAGACTCTTTTTAGTATCAATCTAGAAATAGCAGGTTCTCTTTAAACTAAATTGTTTATACATCTTCATAATTTTTCCCAGTACTGCATACCCTCCATGTGTACCTTTTTAGCATGTACAGTACATTTATTTTATTTTTATTTAAGGTCTGTACCGATTTTTGGCTCTCCATACTTCCACTGAAAGTATAGGAAAAGGGATGTGGCCACGCCCCCTTTTCTAATTTGTACCGATTTTTATGTGTCAAATGTTGGAGGGTATGGTGCTGTATATGGGATCATGATACAAATGAATGATCTATTCTGGTAAATAACAAGTCCATTCAGGATAGTTTGTCCCGTTTTTCCTTTTGAAGACACTTACAAAGTTTCGAAAGGTAGAAGAAATATAAAACATCTAAGCTTAAGTAAGCTTAGATGTTTTATATTTCTTCTCCCTTTCGAAATACACATTTTATATGATGGCACAGCCTGCACCTTGGGGGGGTCTACCATTCTATAACAGTCTGAGCTGCAATATACAGGTACTAACGTGCCTTCCGTTCCTGAGTTCTAAAAGTGTACGCCGCGTTCTATGTAATACAGGCATGGGGCACTATGGGCCTAACTTAGGTTCTACGCAAGTGCGATTCTCTAGGTTAGGAAGGTGCTAATGTTAGCAAGTGACGCCTACATGCAAGAACAAAGAGCATCCCGGTACATAGGTTGTTCATCATACTATAATTACAGAGCTACCCAGAACATGCCGCCCGTCACGCTGAGTGTAATAAGGTGGCAGCACACAGTAAGTGTCGCACATTGCCGTTAATGCTCTCTGTTCAGATGTCTGATGATATGTGCGGTGATGGAATGTTCTTATTACTTGTCAGATGTCTCAGTCACACGCGCTGACTCCGGAGGAAAGGACACAAGCTGTCCAAGAGCTCCAGGGTTTGGGATGGACCGAGGTCCCGGCGAGAGATGCCATTTACAAAGAGTTTGTGTTTAAGACCTTCAACCAGGTGAGTGTGACCTAGAGCGGCATAATCATTGCAATCATTTCTAATTGTACTGCAATGTGTATTATAGTGTACCGGCAGTGACGCACAGGGTAACACTTGCAGGTCTTACAGGAACTAACACGGACAGGATCCACTGGCAGGGAAGCTCAGTTCAGGGGAACTCAGAAAGGTCCAGAAGTCATTACTACACCAGGAGAGTGAGAACAGATGTTAAAGGTCGAGTAGAGAATTTGGTATTTGACTTCGATGTCCAGCCAGGAGAGAGTTGGGGGGGGGGGGAGCGGTTTACCAAAATGGTCAAAGGATCACAGTTCATGGGCAAGTGTAGGTCTTTCATAGGTGTGCTGCCTGTCCCCAGATATCAATATATTGGGCTTTTGCAATAAATGGCCTCATTTCCACTTAGCAGCAAACTCAAATATAAGGTGAAGATTTATGAAAGCTTGGAGAGAGAGATAAAGTGGGTAGCGACAGTTATGATTGGTTGGTACTTTGGGGCCTGTTTACTAAGCCTTGAAGAGAGATAAAGTACCAACCAAGCAGCTCCTTACTGTCATTTTCAAACACAGCCTGCAACATGGCAGTTAGGAGCTGATTGGTTGGCACTTTATCTCTCTCCACTTTATTTCTTTCCAAGCTTTGATAAATCTCCCCATAGGGTGCAAACATGAACAAAAGACCGACTGTAACCCCCCCAAAAAAAGAAAACAGCGCCCAGGTCAGGAAGTAAAACCTGTAATGGGCATCTAAGAAGGGCCTTTCCTTAACTTGGGTGTAGTACGGTATGCCGGCGCTCGGGCTCCCGGCGACCAGCATACCAGCGCCGGGAGCCGGACCGCCGGCATACCGACAGCGTGGCGAGCGCAAAGGAGCCCCTTGCGGGCTCGCTGCGCTCGCCACGCTGCAGGCACGGTGGCGCGCTTCGCACCACACTATTTTATTCTCTTTCCAAGGGGGTCATGGACCCCCACGAGGGAGAATAGTTGTCGGTATGCCGGGTGTCGGGATTCCGGCGCCGGTATACTGTGCGCCGGGATCCCGACATTCGGCATACAGAAGACCACCCCCTTAACTTATGTCACCCATTGTCACCTTAAAGTACCATCACAGGTATTTGAGCGCCCGTGACAACACATACAGAAGACTCTATAAATAAATAAGTCTCTCTAATTCAGCGGGGGTTGCTTATGTGCATTACCCCTGGATACAACACGCACATCTGCTGTATTGTCTTCGCGGGATACAGTTGCGTCAGAAGAATAGGAGAGGGAGGGAGGTGTCCCAAAGGGGGAGAAAACAATAATCCACTTTGCACAGACGATGTAGAGCGCAGTATGATGGCCGAACATAATAAAATAAGTGTATGTAGTAAAAGTTGCATGGGGGCATCTACCAATAAATTAAAGTCGCTTGGCGTTGGATACCCTTTTAACAACCACGATAATGTACTAGCATTACTGCCTACTCAGAGGAAATCATACGTTTTAGAGCTAAAACATATATTAGAGTGAACCTGTCATCGATATATAAAAAAAAAAAATTGCTTCTTTAGAATGTCAGATGAAAATTTATCTCCTCTTCTGTGTTAAAAACAGAAAAGTGTAATTTCCTCTCCTATCCTCTCCGGCAGTCCCAGTGGGACGAGCCATCTTTCTTTGTGCTCTGGGAGACTGTTGCGCATTCATACTGGAGCCACGGAGAGATAAAACAAAATGACTAGAACATAAACCATTCAGAAAGAAGTTAAATTAATCATATGTTGGTATATTTCTAAGGGGGAGATATACTGAGAAGTGATAAAAGTGGAGAAATGAGCCAGTGGAGAAGTTGCCCATGGCAACCAATCAGCAGCTCTGTATATTTTTATAGTATGCAAATTATGAAAGGTACGTCAATGCTGATTGGTTGCCATGGGCAACTTCTCCACTTCTAAAAAGCCACACAATAAGTATCCCCCCTATATCCCTCTTGTGGGCAGAACCAGGAAAATGCAGCCACATATTTTACTAGAAACCAATGAATAAACCACATTCCACCAGTAGCTGGATCTGCGGGTGTGAGGTCACTGGAGCCTAGTGAATTGATTGGTTGCATTATGATGTTTGGTTAATCCCACAAAATGGCTGCCTCTTCCATGTCACTGAAATGGAACTTTTTCTTTCACTTTTTTTATTTTAGTCTTCGTGATTCAAAAACTACTTCTGTGCTCATCCATATTATTCACCCTTATTTTAACTATTTCTACTCTATCCTGTTATTTTCTTTTGTATTTTTTTGCTTTTATCCTTTACACCCCCAAAATGGGCAGATTACAAGAACCTATAAATTGTTCTGTATTTACACACCGGCTTGAGTCCTTAATAGCCAGACTGTGGCACCTAGTCATCAAGGTGAACGTGTCCGTTATTATAAGGGCCTGATTAATGTTTGTAAATACAGAAAAAAGCAAGCAACTTTGCAAAACCATGTTGCAATGCAGGTGGGGCAGGTGTAACATGTGCAGAGAGAGTTAAATTTGGGTGGGGTGTGTTCAAACTGAAATATAAATTGCAGTGTAAAATTAGAGCTGTGTAACATTTGTGCGCTACATGCAAAAGCAGCCAGTATTCTGTGCAGCAAAAATATAACCCACCCAAATCTAACTCTCTCTGCACATGTTACATCTGCCCCACCTGCAGTGCAACATGGTTTTGCCCAATTGCTAGCTTTATTTCGTGGCAGCAGTACAAGCATAGGTGCAATATTGAATTTCTCCAGTGTGTTATCTGCTGACACAACTAGCGCCATGCTGGATAGTCCACAAAAAATTATTACAACAAATTGTGGCACCAAAAAAAGTACTTCATATGGCCCCAAAAAATTATCACACAGAAGCCTTGTGCCACAAAGAAATATTATACAAAAGCCCAGTGGTTGCCAAACTAGGTGCTGCGGGGCACTTACAGGGAAGCCACAGGTTGGTGGTTCAGTACCAAATTATTTCTGGTCAGTGTGACAGGAAAAACCAGTGCTGGTGGCTGCCAATCATAAATTATGTAACAAACGGAAGCGCAACCCTGCCCAAAACCACATAACTGAACCTAAGGATGACGGCAAAGCCCACTTTACTTAATTTAGTAACTTTGCTGAATTTCTTAACTTTTGTCTGGCATGACGGCAGCTTGTCTAGTCCGCTTTAGTTTTAAACAGTGGCGGCTGCTGCCCGTGGACTGCAGCGCACACCATACTTTGTGGGTGGGGGGTGGTGGGGGGGGGGGGGGGGTTGATTAGCACATATAAACATACATGCAATGTTGTATGTAATATGTGTGCTTGTTGTCTGACCCCTGTGTGTTTCACAGCGGCTGCTGCACTCAAGACGCAGCATTTGGCTTCACTTCTTCTAAGCCAATTCCCAGAATCCCATTGGCTAATTTCACAGGAGTCTGGGGGCGGGCTTAGAAGGAGAAGTGAAGCCGATTGCTGCGTCCCATGTGCTGCAGCCGCCATGAAACGCACAGTACTGCCGATCCCTGGAGTCAGACATTCAGCACATACTGTATATTACGTACAACATTACATTACAACATTAAAGTGGAAAGAGATTAAGAGGCTAATGGCCTAAACTTTCGAGAGAGTTAAAGTGGACAGAGATTAAGGGGGACATTTACTGAGCAGTGGAAAGAGCGGAGAAGTGAGCCAGTGGAGAAGTTGTCCCATCAACCAATCAGCAGCTTTGTATAATTTTATAGTATGCAAATTATAGCTGTTACTTCAGTGCTGATTGGTTGCCACGGGCAACTTCTCCACTGGCTCACTTCTCCGCTCTTATTACTGCTTAGTAAATGTCCCCCTAAGTACCAGCCAATCGGCTCCGAACTGCCATGTTACAGGCTGTGTTTGAAAAATGACATTAAGGAGCTGATTGGTACTTTATCACTCTCCACTTTATCTCTCTCAAGTCTTGGTACATCTGCCCAATCCTCTCCTGTCGTCATTTTTCAAACGCAACCTGTAACATGGCAGGTAGGAGCTGATTGGCTGGTACTTTATATCTCTCCACTGCATCGATCTCCAAGCTTTGATGAACCTCCCCCCATAGCCCCACGTTACGTTTATACTGGTGATTTATGTGCAGCACCGTGCCATGTGTCCATAACGGCTGGGGCTGGTTCCGCTTTAAGATGCAGCATCACTTACGATAACGTACATTATGATGAATGTGGTGATCATACAGTAGGTGTTCCTCATTCGGGCTTCACATGCGATTCCAATTAGATTACTGCTTTCAATTCATTTCTAACTTGTCAGTGATAACACGCATGGAAAATTGCGTCGTTTTTTTTTTTTTTTAAATGCTTGCCAGACCCTCAGAAGCCCTGCACTGTGTATCAGCAGATGTGAATCATTCAGGAAGATCGGGGCCTTGAGATCATGGACATCGAGAGGTATTTGTGCGAAAACACTTTCAGATGTAGGGTAGAACCTTCTGATAGATAAGAATAATTCATTCTGGAATGATTGCCATTGTGCAGAAGGGTCTTGTAGGTAAAAGTGACTGCATTTCATGTGCTCCAGTGCGCTCTCTTGGCAGTTTAATCACGTCTTGTGTTAATTTAAGGTTTTAATGTGCACTATTCAAGCCAGTGAACCATGCTTTGACACTTAGGGGGAGACGTATCAAACCTTGGAGAGTGCTAGAATGGAGAGAGATTAAGCAACCAATTAACTTCCAGCTGTTCTTTTTCAAGCACAGCCTGTAACATGGCAATTAGTAGCGGACTG
This sequence comes from Pseudophryne corroboree, assembly GCF_028390025.1. Lineage (NCBI taxonomy): Eukaryota > Metazoa > Chordata > Amphibia > Anura > Myobatrachidae > Pseudophryne > Pseudophryne corroboree. The sequence continues at coordinate 780,101,029 of NC_086449.1, read as the reverse complement.
GCTGGTATTTTATCTCTCTCCAAGGTTTGACACATTTCCCCCTTATAATCATAATATTAGCATATGTAGCTGTCGATTAGTGGCATCACAAGGGGGTTGCAGCCTGCACACAGGTGTCACCCTCTGAGAGTGTGACATCAGTTAGAGACGCACTCGCCCCCTTACACAGGCAGACACTAGATGGCGCACTTCCGCACTTTCTGCCGACACCAAGCGCCGCAGTCACGCTGCCCCAGCTGACTCTGTGAGCTGTATTCGCACCCTCCTGCACGCCGCGGGTCCGAACTGCTCTGTTCATTTCCTAGTAGGATGGCGGTTGCGATGGCATCATCATGCACGCCGCTTGACATTCTGGGAGCAGTGTGAGGAGACTGAGAGTTGCTGTTAACAGAGAGAGGATCTGCAGTGCGGAACTTATGAGAGGAAGTCTATGGGGGTGACACCATGAGGTACCGCACTGAGTGACGCCAACCCTAGTGACACCACTACTGAACATAACACCCTTTGTGACCAGCAGTGGATTCATGTTCGTTTTAATGTGCCTCTAGTGCTCAGCAGGGGCAAATGCATGATTTCTAGAGGGGGTTTCCAATTGTTTGATTTTAGATCGGTTGTCGCCGCCCCATGAAGGACGCATAATTAGTGTATAACAAGCTATAGTCTGCCCCAGACATAGTGCAGTGTATATAATACAGGACGTCCGACATATACAGGCCCAGTGATCATGGTAAGCCACTTGCCAGATAATCTCTCTGGTGCGATGATTGAGCACTCAGATCTGCAGGCTTGGTAGAAAAATCTACTGCCACTGGGCATGTGCAGCCGCTCCAGTCTGTCCTTTATACTCCATGTAGTGGCTGCTGGCTAGGCTGTGGCGTTAAAGGAGTTTCCAGGCAACTGGAACACCCCCCATGTTTGCCTCTGTTCAGTAGTATTAAAACACTGGGCCTAATTCAGACCTGATCGCTAGGCTGCGTTTTCGTACAGCGGGCGATCAGGTCTTAACTGTGCATGCGTATGCACCGCACTGCGCAGACGCGTCGCACGGGTACAAAGCGGATCGCGGATCAGCGATGGGTTTGTGCGAAGGATCCGTTTGCACGGTCGTTCATAAGGAGATTGACAGGAAGAAGCCCTTTGTGGGTGGCAACTGACCGTTTTCTGGAAGTGTTTGGAAAAACGCAGGCGTGTCCAAGTGTTTGCAGGGAGGGTTCCTGACGTCAGTTCCGGTCTCGGACAGGCTGAAGTGATTGCAGCGGCTGAGTAAGTCCTGGGCTACTCAGAGACTGCACAAGATCTGTTTGTACAGCTCTGCTACACTGGCGTTCGCACACTTGCAAAGCGAAAATACACTCCCCTATGGGCGGCGACTATGCGAACGCAGGACTGCAAAAAAACCCTAGCGAGCGATCAGGTCTGAATTAGGCCCACTATTGGGTTCTGCAATATGTAAAGTACATTGCCCATAATTCATATCTGTAAGCAAATGCATATGAAGCTGCCTTTTTCTAGGCTACGGAACTGCTAATCGTCGCAAGTGAAGAGGCCACCCAGGAAAGAAGAAGACAGACGCCCTCCCGGGACCATCGCAAAGTCTTCCACAATTGCATACTCGTATGCAGCACCAACGCATTAATGAGGAACATCGACTCCTAGGGTTGACCTATGGCTACGTAGGCTGGCGATGCTGGCGTTATGTTTCACTCTGAATATAATATACCAGTGCGAGCGTGAATCGCAAAGGTACCTTGCTGCGAGCGCAGTGTGATCGCAGCACATGATGATCGCTCCTTTGTAGGAACATCGGCATTGCGTACAAACATGAGTGAGGCTCATAGAGGTAAATGTATTAATCTGGAGAAGGCACAAGGAAGTGAGAAAGCAGTGTTAAGTGCAAGGTGATAATGCACCAGCCAATCAGCTCCTAACTGTTAATTTACATATAGGAGCTGATTGGCTGGTGTGTTTATCACCTTGCATTTATCACTGGTTTATCACTTCCTTATGCCTTCTCCAGGTTAATACATCTGCCCCATAGTTCACTATGATAAAGGAAAACTGAGTTGTGTTAAAAGTAACTACAGTGCACAAGGTGTCATCTACGCTTCTAACTAAGGGGCTCATTTATCAACGAGTAAACCTTAGAGAGACAAAAGACGCTGATAGGTTAGTACTTTATCTCTCTCCAAGCCTTGATACATTTCCCACCCCCCTCCCCCAAGTAATCGCACTAGTCTAGCGGCGAATGCCGTCCGAGGTTGCCTTCTCTTGATTATTGGTTCAGACTCCAACCTGGCCGCTTCTTCTCTCTACAAAAGACCCTATCCCCCTCCCCCCTAGAAGTCAGACATTCACAACTGAAGTATTAGGTTTCATGTATATACCCTTTTATTTATGGTTTTCCAGATCATATTTTTAGAGAACCCGTTTACTGTGACCTTTTTTATTATGATTTTTTATTAATATGAATATTCTGACTTTATGTACGATGCCTGAGATGTGTTAGAGTTTATACTTTCCAACGCAGTGGTAAATCTATAAAATTAACCCACCACTGGTCTGCTTGCCAAGGAAAAGAAACCCATTCTGAATCACTGCATTATTAAACTCCTTTTTCAAAGGCGCCGTTGCTTCAGCTTACTATAGCAGCTTTTTATACATGGTGGCCTTCAAGAGATTTAATAAATAATATACATTAAAATGCTCTGCAGTGAGAGTTTGTAGTGCATAATGTGGAGTGTCTGTGCGTCTTTTTACATCCAGTAATTATAATGCTTGCCTCGCCACTTAAATGCTTCTCTGGAGCATTCCAGCAATATAGTCCAATGTTACCGCAAGCGCTCCGTCACATGACGTCTTTATAGAGCTGTTTTTGTTTTTTGTTTTTGCGTTGTGATTAAACACTGACCACGTGGGTGGTGCTGTCCATCGCACATGCATGGAATGAAAACAAAAGATGTAACACAATAAATATGTATTCTAATTTTTGTATTCTGTATCTTCCCCCATTGTGTGTTATCTCTTCCAGGCATTGCCTATTTTGCCCGGTATAACCCATGTAGTGTGCCCAAGATGGCTGCCTCGTCTGCTACTTTCATGGGTAGCAGGAATAATCTTTGGAATTTATGACCAAATTGGCTGCCACCGCTCTGTACTATGTTCATGCTGTTCTGTATTTTAGGCAAATCTTATCCTCTGTTTCCATGTTCATGGTTTTTGTATTTTCTGTAAAGTTAAACCTCTGTATTATGGGGCTGATACAGGTCGCATTGCAAATGCCATGTGACCGCAAAATCAGTGACGGGACCCGCATAAGCATGCACAGGTTCTGTCCTGCGCATGCTCCCCTAGTTATTGCTGGTGGCCCGCATTAGGGGCCTAATTCAGACTTGATCGCAGCAGCAAAATCTTTCTTTAATGGGTAAAACCATGTGCACTGCAGGTGGGGCAGAAGTAACATGTGTAGAGAGAGTTAGATTTGGGTGGGTTATATTGTTTCTGTGCAGGGTAAATACTGGCTGCTTTATTTTTACACTGCAATTTAGATTTCAGTTTGAACACATCCCACCAAAATCTAACTCTCCCTGCACATTTTATATCTGCCCCCCTGCCCATTAGAGAAAAATTGTGCTGCTGCGATCAGGTCTGAATTATGCCCTAAATGCGATCGCCTCTGCCTGATTGACAAGAAGAGGCGTTCGCGGGGGGCGGCAACGCTCCATTTCCAAGGCGGAGACAGAGCATTGTGGGGGCGTGTCTGTGGTGTTTTCATGGCAGATCGCGTTGTCACACGCAGTTGCTCCGAAAAAAGTCAGCGGATCTCCTGCCGTCGCAGCCAAGCTGTTTCGACAGGAGTCTTCCATAATTTCTGCGATCACGCTGTAATTATGACGCGATCGCAATTACAGCGTGATCGCAGTGGGTGGGTGGTGGCCTGCATACTGAGCACCTTTGCCCTGCAATGGGCGGCCCCCAGCTTGCGATAAAAAGGCAATTTGACTGTCGACCGCATCAGTGTCGTCCAAGCATACCTGTCCCATAAAACTATTATTACCACATGTATTTTGCAGAGAGTCTTCCGTCACCTCAGGGTGTGGCTGCAGTGAGGCCTTCCAAACAGGCTTCTATAACTAGGGGAGGTGTCAGATTCAGGGGCTGAAGACATGACGTTGACACTTGTCAATCAGACTAAAGCTGGGGGGGAAGGGTTGCTGTTGGACGTGTACTTAAACATCGTTTGCCATTTTGATAAATACAAGATTTCACCAGAAATCCATGTTGAGCATTATCTGAGAGGTCAGTAGATATACTACGTGCACACAGACACACACATGTGTTTATATGGTTGTCCTGTAGCAAAATAAAATAGTTTACCTGTTTCGTTACAAAAACATTCTTCAGTTACGGCAGGGGTGGGGAACGTGCGGACCGTATAAGGCCCGCAAAGGCGTTTCATCCGGCCCGGCCAGGGTACCAGGGAAACGCAGTCGGGATTAAGAGGGGGGACGGATGGACGATGATGTGAGATGCAACAGGCGGGACTAGGATGGTGACCGCATCCGATAGAGGGGGATGTGGGTTACCTGGGTTACCCCGGCCAAGGCAACTGCAGGCAGGACTAGGAGGGGGCGTGGCCTGGCAGCAAAGGAGGACATGATGCAGACGGGACTCGTGGAGAGCGGGCAGCGGTGAGATTGCTGGTATGCAGTATGCCTTTACCCACTGCTCAGGTCTTGACATTCCCACTGTTGCATGTAATGACACAACAGACGCGTCCTTCATTATAGTGCCCAGCGCACATACCAGGGTGTTTGCTGGGAAGGGGTCACCATGGGGGGGAGGGGGGGGTTAACCTGGCCTGCTTAAATGTTTTGTTGGGGCGCCAGACCGCCGTTATGTAGATCAACTTTAGGAGCGACTGTCTTTTGTTCCACAATAATTCACTCTAATCCTCAGGGCCCCTCTCTACCTTGTGGCCCGGGATGGTTGTGCCCTTTGTCCCCTCTGTCGCCGGGCTTGAATGTGGGCATTATGTGTAAGGCCACGCCTACTTTCCCAGGAGCGCCATGTGCGCTTTGGGGGAAGGGTGTTTACTTTAAAAATGGCCCACAAATGATGATTTTAAAGAAATCCAAATGGCCCTTGAACGAAAAAGGTTCCCCACCCCTGAATTCCGGGATGTTTTTGCATAGGTCTGTTTTGATTTCTTGCATGCTGCTTCATAATCTGTTGACTGATTGACCAGTAAATACAGGATGCGGTTACAATAGTTGGGATCCCGGACGTCACCATACATACGCCAAAATCCTGACTAGCGGTGAAATAGCGGAGAATATAACCTGTGGCGACTGCAGCGAGCCCGCAAGGGGCTTTCTAGCGCTCACCTCGCTTCCAGCATACTGGTGGCCAGGGCCCTGCTGTCTGTGTACTGACGGCTGGGATCCTGGCCGCCAGTTTTTCATACTGATCCCGTAAATACGTAGCCCAGCAAGACAGAAGATGAGGAGGACATAAAGGTGCCATTAGCTGGCGCCTGTAAGCAGTGCCGGATTACCATATTGGTAGAGTAGGCACCGGCCGAAGGTCTCCGTGGCAACGGATCACAATAATATTGATTTGATCTTTAAAGAAAATGACACACAAGCTTTCTTAAATTGTTTCCAAAAGATAGAAGAAAAAGATAGAGAAAAGGAATCTTTACATTAAAGACTCTGGGGGTCATTCCGACCTGATCATTCACTTACACTTCAGCGCCTGAAGATATTTTGGTGATATTTCTTTCTTACAATTTGTGTTGGGGTGTGCGGTGACACCTGTTTTCACTGAAAGGTCTATAGGCAGCTACAGCGTACCACAAAATCTTCACATCTTTTGGTACCAGCACAGGGCTAGTCCGCCCCGCATGTCTGCCCCCCCTCTCCCCGCACAAGTACAAAAGCATCGCACAGCGGCAATGCTTTTGTACTTGAAGAGTAACTCCCAGCCAGCGCAGCCCGGGTTGCAGCGGCTGCGTGTGACGTCACACAGCCACTGCGGCCCTCCCCCCGCACGGTCCGGCCACGCCTGCGTTGGCCGGACCGCGCCCACAAAACGGCGGCCAAACGCCGCCGTGCCGCCCCCTCCCGCCCAACGACCACCACTGCCTGTCAATCAGGCAGAGGCGATCGCTAGGCAACGTCAGCCGTCGGCTGTCAGCCATGCGCCGGCGCATGCGCAGTTCTGACCTGATCGCTGCGCTGTGAAGAACTGCAGTGAGCGATCAGGTCAGAAGGACCCCTCTATACAGAAAATACTGTATTAATGTAATGTACCCATTAGCAACTTAAAGTACATAAACTGGTATCCGGACTCTGGGTCGACACCCGTTGGTCGACAGTGACTAGGTTGGCACTAGAAATAGGTCGACACGACCATTAGGTCAACATGCACAAAGGTCGACATGAGTTTTTCACATTTTTCTTTTTTTTTTAAGTTTTTCATACTTTACAATCCACGTGGAGTAGGATTGCCATGCGAGGGGACACTGTGCACTAATTGGGGTTCCCAGTCACTTTACGAAGAAAACGATAAAAAAAAACATGAAAAACTCGTGTCGACTTTGTTCATGTCGACCTAATGGCCGTGTGGACCTATTTCTAGTGTCGACCTAGCCACTGTCGACCAATAGCTGTCACCCTAATGGGTGTTGACTTAGACACTGTCGACCCTGAGTCCATACCCACATAAACCATAGACCATAGGCAAACGCAGGGGGGGTTTCCGGTTGCCTGGAAACCCCCTCCTCTTGACAAGTGGCTCAAATTATGACAATAGCAATGGTATATAATATGATTACTAAAGCTGCAACCACATCCTGCAGTGTAAGGGACATAGCGGAGCTGCTAAACATGCCCAGTGGTAGCAGCTTCTTCTGCCAAGTTATCTGTGTTTGTGGATCTGAGCCCTCAATCAGTGCACTGGACCAGAGAGCAGCTGCCAGAAAGAAGAGACAGGAGCCTTACCATAAGGTGGGAGAATCTGTGCTTAGAAAGTGCAGTGCTGGTTCTATTATGTTTGCGTATTTATTTATTATAGTATGTTTAACCTTTTTCTGACCACTTATTTATATTATTTAAACATGTTTGATACAGCCTATACAATAGACCATCTTTAGTGTTAAATATTAATACTTTATTCCATGTTCCGCAGAGTGGGAGACTGTGGATTGCATTTGGAAACCCTCATCCAGAAATCCTGCGTTTGCCACTGTAGACATCAGTTTCACAGTACAGTTTACAGACTGTAGACTGTTGGTTGGTAAAATGAAAAACTTATTAGGAGATAATTTGCAAGGGGGCCCCGAGATTTCGGGGAGGGGTCTCCACAGGGTTTAATCCGGACTGCCTGTAAGGTTTGCGATACCTTCCCATATCCACCACCGCCACTCACACTCACTCACGTAGAAACTCAATAGGCTCAGGGATGAAGAGAGCATGGTCTCTGTGCTTGGGTTGGTGTTTAGACTTATTCCCTCATCTGTGTTTGGTTACCAGATGTGACTTGTTAGTACTGTATGTTAGTGAAGAGGGGAACTTGTTAATAGACTTTGCTAAGAGATAATAGAGAAGTGAGTATTTCAAGTAATGTAACAGACTGCAGTCAAAACGTATTCCCTTCCCTAGTCTTCAGACAACAAAAAATTAATATTTTTATATGTTTTAGAGAAAAGTTCAATTCATTGTTTGATACATAGGTACTCCCATCGTGTAGCCGCAGTATATGAATCTTGTTTACTTACATTCTTTAGTTGCCAGTCTCTTGTATATCTGCACTTACCAACTACATTGATCCGTGCATATATATTAATGAGTGTGTGTATATACATAATATTATGTTATCTTTAATGTCTGATAGTGATGTCATTTTCACACTTGGGAGAAATGATATTCCCAGCCAGCTGCGGCCCATATATTAGAAGTAACACCTGTGGCTGATATTGCAGCCGTCCGCTATAAATTTACATGGTAAGGAGGATTATACCTGTCACGACTTTAAAAAAAAAAAAAAGTCCATGTTTAATTTGCTTTGCAGTTTTGCGAGAGGCATTCAGTTCCGTGTTCTGCAAGTACCA